>NW_006408908.1:1602490-1607849 GCF_000296735.1 Chrysochloris asiatica
ACAACAACAGGGAAGATCAGTTAATACCACTGTTATTCAAAATGTATGCACCAACTATTCATACTAGTGAGGATAAAATTGAAGAATTCTATCAACTTCTTCAGTCTGAAATTGATCAAATATGTGATCAACATGCATTGATAATCACTGGCAATTGGAATGCAAAGGTTGGAAACAAAGAGGAAAGACTAATCGTTGGAAAATTTGGCCTTGGTGATAGAAATGTTGCTGGAGATCTCATGATAAAATTCTGCTAGATTAATGATTTGTTCATTTCAAATACCTTTTTTTATTTTTTTTTTAACGGAACTGCTTTGCTTTTATTATGAAACAGAAGGATGCATTGCAAAAAATAATATGCTGAGCAAAAGAAGCTGTAAACAAAAAAATACATGTGTTATGATTCCACTTACATGATACTCTTGGTAAAATGAATCTATTGTGAAATTAAAAAAAACACACAAAACAAAACAGAACAGAAAAATGGACATTTGGAAAAATAATGGATGAAAAATGGAGGTTAGGAAGATGCACTTGAGGATTTTCCTGTGTTGGAAAAATTATGACTGCTGATAGGGATATAAGTTACACATGTGCGTGCCTTGTCGAAGCACAATGAACTTAACACTCTCTCTATTTTCATGCATCATTAAACAAATAAAAAGACCATAAAGAAGATTCTTTAACAATTATTCAATTAGAATATTTTCAGAAATGGGAATGATTGCAATAATATAAAGGATGTAAGATTGTAGATTTAAAAAAATTTTTTGTTTGATTTCTCTATTTATTTTTTCAAAAATTACCGAGTATCATTATGTGTCAGTTACTTTTCTGGGTGTTTCCTACATATCAATCAACAGAACAGGCTTAATAGCTCTGCTTTCAAGTTGCTACAGTCTGTAGGGAAACTAGGGGGAAAGAAAATATGGGAAACCATAATTAGGAAAAAAAGTGTTTAAAGAAAAAGTGAAAAGTACTAAAAAAAAAAAAAAAAAGATGAGATTTCTATGGCACCACCATATCAGACTCAAGTTCCATTTACTTGGTATCATTTTTTCCTTTCCCCCTTCCCTCTGTAACCATCATAGACTATTACTTTTATTAAGAAACCTTTTATTAACATTTTACAAAATTGGCCAAATTCAATATTTGTCCTTTTGTGATTGACCCATTTCACTCAGCATAATGTTCTCCAGGTTCACTCATGTTGTGAGGTGTTTTGCAGATTCATAGTTCTTCAATGTCCAGTGATATTCCATTGTGTAGATGTGTGGATATAAGCTTGTTTAACCATTCTTCTGTTGATGGGCAATTATACTGACTCCAGCTTTTTTATGGCTATTAAAGAATCCTGTCTTCTTATTCATTCTGCTCTCTCTGTCTCCTGACTGGTACATTTAATTCATTTACATGCAGTGCAGTTACCTAAAGTTATGAATTGATTCCTGAAATTTTTCTGCTTTTTTTTTTCAGTGTATGTGTGGTGCCGCTGGTTTTATTTGGTCCACATCATTTTCTGCACTGAGTTCCTTTTGTTTATGGATTTTCTTTTCATTTTCGTTTCTATTGTTCTAATGTTCACTAAATGTTTCTGATTTTCCCCCTTTATTATTCTGATGTGCAGTTGTATAAATTTTCTTTGAGGCTATCCAGTAATTTATTATTTTTTCTTTACTTAAAACAGATTGTTTTATGTTGAAATCTATTCAACATTCTTTGCCATTTGGAAATTCTGTATCTACACTAGTCCCTCTTTTTGCATTGTAGGCGACTTCATTATAAATTGATATCTCTGGTTCCCTATTTTCAGTTTTGTAGTCCTGGTGTGCCACTATAGGATAAATACTGATCTGCTAACCACAAGGTAGGAAGTTAAAATCCACTAGACACTCCTCGGAAGCCCTATATAGGGTCGCTATGAGTCAGAACGAACTTGACAACACTTAAAAACACCAACAGCTTTGGGTCATTTAAAATACTTGTATATCTTGATCAAGTTCTGGGTAATGTAATGTAATGTAGTAATATTTAGCAATCTCAGATTGGTGCTGCTTTTGTTGATTCTCTGCTTTTGTTGGTCCAAAGACCACCTGTTAGCATTTTTAGAAGAGTGGGTCTGGACATTACAAATTCCTATAGTTTCTGTTTATCAGGAAACATTCTGAGGGAGATATTTTCTGGGTATATGATTCTTGGTTGACAATTTTTTTTCTTTTTCTTTCAGAGTATTGTAAATGTCATCCTTCTTGCTGGCACAATTCCTATCGAGAAATCAGAACTTAGGTTTATTGGTTCTCTTTTGAGGTAACTTATTGCTTTTCCTGCTCTCAAAACTATTTCCTTGTCTTTGGCTTTGGAAAGTTTGATTATGATTTGTCTTGGTGATTTTCTTTAGGGATCTATCCTGTGTGGGGTTCTTTCAGCTTCCTGTATGCTTATCTTCTTGTCTTTCATGATGTTAAGGAAACTCTTTTTATTGTTTCTTCATGTTCTGAATTCAGATCATCCATAAATTATTCCTCCTTATGGTTTCTCACTTTCTTTGGATTTTCTCATTCTTTTTTCTGATTGTTTTTCTAGCATACTAGTATTGAGATATTTATCTTCTAGTTCACTAACTCGGGCTTTCATTCCTTCAAATTTACTCCATTGCCCTTTCAATATATTGTCCATTTCTGAAATCTTAATATTAATCTTCTGGATTTCTAATTAACGGTTTTTATATTGTTTCAAAATTTTCATTTATTTTGCCTGCTCTTGTAGTGTTTTCATGAATTCTTCTAAAGTTTTCCCGCCTGTGCTTTCCTTGCTTTCCTCAATCTATATGTCAATCCTTTGAAGGTACCTAAATATCATTTCTTTGAATTCTTTTTCAATGATTTCCATTACCTTTCCTTCCTCAGAAACTTTTTTTGGCTCTGCATCTTGGTCATTTGTCAGAGCCATTCTCTCTTGTTTCTTCTGTGAGCTAAAATTTTCTGTTGTCTCTGGGGCACTGTAGGGTTGTTGCATTTGTCTTTAATTGATTATTGTATGTTGGTGTGTTGTTAGACTTTCACCAGCTGTCTCATGAAGGTGTAGTTAGAGACTGGAAGTGTGTACACTGTTTTCCTTTACTGTGTACTTCAGTTTATGTTGGTTTTGGCTGGTGTTGGATGCTATCTATTGTTAATCAGGTGGCTTAGAAGCTGGTATTGACTCTTACCCCATAGGAAGAGTTATAGAAGATACAGTTGTGGCTGGGCTGTATGGACACAGTAACTGTCTTCTCTTAGTTCCCCCATGTCCAGGATTGTCCCAAGTTTTTCTAATAAAGTGACTCTTGCAGCATTCTTTTTGTGTTTCTTGCCATCTTAATGTTGCTGGGTCATCAGAGGATTATTAAATCAGGCTGCAAAGGGTCCACAGTATCTGTCTGAATCTCTTCTTTGATAGGGAGATGAAACCACTGGAGCAGTGTCCACGTGAGCTGTCTTAAGGGAGCTCAGGGACATTGCTGTGGTCTTTAATGGGGCTTTTCTCTCCTAGCAACAGTTTTAACCTTTTGGCATGGATTTTCCCTTGATAGTGTGAGTCAGCCACCACTGCTGAGATAAAAGACATGTTACAAAGAGTGCAGCACTTGTTCTTATCTGCCATATCAGCATCATTTCCATTTTCTGTCCAAAGCCTCTTGGCAGGACACCCACCATCCCTGGGGTGAAGCACATAATACAGTCAGACTTTGCTGGCATGCTTTTTACTCTTGTAATGGGCTGCACACTGAGATTCGGATATCAGCTGTGCACTGCACACCTTGCGGTAACTGTCTGTAAGTACAAAACTGATCAATATTGGAGGACTTCATCAGGATTTTCTGCAGAGCAGAGGGGCTGATGCCCAGAGGATTGCTGTCTAGTGGTAGAAGGATGCTGTCGGGTGGAAAGCGTACCTAGGATTATGTGTTCCTGTCTCTGTGGCCAGACCTTTCAGAGACTCAAATACCTTTTTTAAATAGCATAAAAGATTACCTTAGACATGGAATACACAGAAATCAAATTGACTACATAAGTGGAAAGAGATGATGGAAAAGCTCCATATCATCAGCCAAAAAAAGACCAGGGGCAGATTGTGGAACAGACCATCAATTACTCATATGCAAATTCAAACTGAAGCTGAAAAAAATGAAAACAAGCCACGAGAGCCAAAATAAAACCTTAAATTTAGAGATCATCTGAAGAACAGATTTGATACATTAAAAACTAAAGACCGAAGACCAGAAGAGTTGTGGGATGATATCAAGAATATCATACAGGAAGAAAGCAAAAAGTCACTAAGAAGACAAGAAAGAAGGAAGACCCCAAAATAGATGTCAGAAGAGACACTGAAACTTGCTCTCCAGCATAGAGATGCTAAAACAAATGGGAAAAAAATGAGGAGCTGAACAGAAAATTTCAAATGTCAGCTCGAGACAACAAAGCTAAATACTATAATGAAATGTGCAAGGACCTGGAAATAGAAAACCATGGGGGAAGAAAACATTCAGCATTTCTCAAGGTGAAGGAATGGAAGAAAAAAATCAAGGCTTGACTTGAATTATTTAAGTAATTCTCTGGGCAAATTATTGAATGATGCAGAAAGCATCAAAAAATGGTGGAAAGAATACAGAGAGTCACTGTATCAAAGGGAAATGGTCAATTTCAACCATTTAAAGAGGTAGCATATGATACAAGAGCCAATGATCCTGAAGGAAGAAGTCCAAGGTGCATTGAAGGCACTGGCAAAGAACAAGGCACCAGGAATTGATGGTATACAAATTGAAATCTTTCAAGAAAGTGAGGTGGCACTGGAGGCACTCACTCATGTATGACAAGAAATTTGGAAGACAACTACCTGACCAGCTGATTGGAGGAGAATCATATATGTGCCCATTCCAAAGAGAGGTGACCCAATGGAATGTGGAAATCATCAGAAAATGTCTTTGATATCCCATGCAAGTAAAGTTTTACTAAAGGTAATACAGAAATGGCTGCAAGCATACATTGACAGAGAACTTCCAGACGTTCAAGACAAATTCAGAAGAGGATGTGGAACAGTGGATATCATTGCTGACATTAGATGAATCTTGGCTGAAAACAGAGAATGCCAGAAGAATGCTTAGGCTTTAGATTGTATGGATAATGACAAACTGTGGAAAACATTGCAAAGTGTGAGTATTCCACACAATTTATTTGCACTCAAGAGGAACCTGTACATACAGCAAGAGGCAGTTATTAAAAAAGAATACAGGAACACTGAATGGTTTAAAATTAAGCAAGGTGTGTGACAGGGTTGTATTCTTTCACCATGCTTATTCAATCTATATTGAATCTGAGCA
>NW_006408908.1:1609195-1612033 GCF_000296735.1 Chrysochloris asiatica
TATAGTTATGTCATCTTGTTTAACTGACTCTTTAATCATGACATAATGTTTTTTCTTTTTTTTTTATCTCTTATTCTGTTTTTCCACTCCTGCTCATTTGTTTGTTTTTTATTGCAATTAGCTTGGTATATATTTTTTCCATCCTTTAACTTTTATCTGTTTTTGTCTTTGTGTGTAAGGTGTGTCTCTCACAGACAGCATATTTGAAGGATTTTGTTTTCTTATTCATTCTATTACTCTCTGTCTCTTGACTGGCACATTTAATCTTGACATTCAGTAAAGGTGTCAATAGGGATGAATTAATTGCAATCATAAGTTTGTTTGTTTGCTTTTTATGGTGCTGTTGGTTTCTTTGTTCTGCATGCCTTCTGGTGTTGATTTCATGGTTTTTTGTGTGCTCTTTCTTGTCAATTTCTTTAAAGTTTTAATGTTTCCATGTTTTTCTTGGATTTTCATTTTCTGGTTATGTTGTGAAGTATTCATTTTTTCGAGGTTATTTATATTCTATTAACTTTTTCCTCTTTTTAAAACAGTCTATTTTATCCTGCAATCTACCTGACCTCCTACTACTTGGATCTCTGTTCCTATATTTTCCCTTACTTTCATATTGTAATTGTTTGGATTATAGACTGACCTCCCAGGTCCTCTGAATTTGTTCTTGTAGTTTTGTTCTGTTCTGGACTCTTTTATCTCTTGACTAAGTTCCTTGTGGTGTTTCATGTCTGTCAATCTCTGGTTGTTGTCTGTTCTTGTGGGTTTTCAGTCCAAAGAACTCCCTTTAGAATGTTTTGATGCAGTGGGTTGGCTTTGGCAATGTCCCTTAGCTTCTGTTTATCCTGGAATATTTTGATTGCACTGTTATATTTGATTAGCAGCTTTGCGGGGTAGATGATTCTTGGTTGGCAGTTTTTTTGTTTCAGGGTCTTATATATGTCTCCCCATTGCCTTCTTGACTGCATGGTTTCTGCTGAGTGATCAGAGCTTAATCGAATTTGCTTGCCACCACAGGGTTTTCAGGTCTGTGACCTTTACCAGGCAGATCACCTGGCCTGTCTTTTGAGGTGACTCTGAATGGAATTGAATCACCAACCTTTTGGCTAGTAATTAAGCAACCCAGCCTGCCTGCTATAGAGATTGTTAAGTGCCAACAAGTTGGTTCCGACTCATAGGGAACCTATATACGGGTTCTGAGTAGCAGCTGGTGAGCTTGAACTGCTGACCTTGTGGTTTAAACCAACCTTGCAGTCCAACACATTAACCCACAGCACCACACCTTTGATGATGTTAACTGCCATTGAATCGGTTTCGACTCATAGTGATCTTATATAGGGTTTTCAAGTCTGTACATTTTGAGGGAGCAGAAAGCCTCATCTTCCTCTTGAGGAGTGCCTGGTGGGCTATAATCACCAATCTCATGATTTTCAGTCTATTGCTTGTCCTGCAGAACCACCTTACTTCCAGTATAGTAGTTTTTTTTATTTCGTTGAGTCAGTTCCAACTCATAATGACTCCGTGTAAGGTTTCCAAGGAGTGGCCTGGTGCATTTGAACTACCTTATTCTACAGCGCCACACCAGGACTTGCACAGTTGTTCTTCTTAATGCCATTGAGTCAGTTCTGACTCATAGCAGTTCATAAATTTGAATTGCTGACCTTACAGTTGAAATCAATCTTACAGTCCACTGCATTATCCCACAGCACCACACCAGGACTTCCATACAGTAATACATGTAGATAATTAAACAAACAAACAAACAAACACTTTTTTTGTGTGTGAGTTAGGTAAAAGTTTACAGAACAGGTCATGTTTAAAATTTGAGGATTCATCCATTTATTTCATCTCATTAACTGAAACCCTCTCAGTGTATTATCACTTATCCCACTTCCTCCCTGGATTTCTTGTTTCCATTCCTTCTCTTTTCTTAATCCTTCTGAACGTAGTGCGTAGGTAAATGCTGCCCTTTTGACCCTGAATGGTTGATTATTTTAAGATGTGCATACCTCTCTAGTGTTATTGGTCCTCTTATAGATCTATGTGTGAGTCACAACCACCACTCGTCTGTCAGTTTGTTGTACTGTGGTGGCTTGTGTGTTGCTGTAATTATGAAAGCTATGCATCGGTATTTTAAACACCAGCAGGTTCACCCACGGTGGACAGGTTTCAGATGAGCTTCCAGATGAAGACAGAATAGGAAGAAGGAGTAACAAACTACTTCCGAATATTTAGTCACTGAAAACCTGATGAATAGTAGAGAAACACTGTCAGATATAGTGCTGGGAAATGAACCCCTCATGTTGGAAAGTACTCAAAATGCGACTGGGGAAGAGCTGCCTCCTCAAAGTAGAGTTGACCGTGATGACGCGAATGGGGCTTTTTGATAGGATAATATCCATTCACTTATAGGGAAGATCAGTTAATACCACTATAATTCAATTTTATGAACCAACTACTAAAGCCATGTTGATCATTACTGGTGATTGGAATGCAAAGGTTGGGAACAAAGAAGAAGGATCAGTAGTTGGAAAATATTGCCCTTACTTATAGAAATGATGCTGGAGATCACATGACAGAATTCTGTAAAATCAATGATTTGTTCATTTCAAATACCTTCTTTAGACAGCATAAGAGATGACTATACACATGGATCTCACCAGATGGGAAATTTCTCAAGCTAGGGGAACTGAAGAAAAAATTCAAGCCTTGACTTTCCTTATTGAAAGGTTCTCTGGACAAATTATTGAGTGATGCAGAAAGCATCAAGGGTAGATGGAAGGAATATGCAGAGTCACTGCACCAAAAGGAAATGGTTAATGTTCAACCATTTCAAGAGGTAGCATA
>NW_006408908.1:1614353-1616532 GCF_000296735.1 Chrysochloris asiatica
ACCTGACCACGGTGTCCCCTGAGACTATGGTTTTGAGCTCCTAGTCCCACACACCCCACCACCTGTATTTTTAACTGATGGAGCATGGGATGAACTTGGCAACCACTATTCTAGAGCATGCTTGCACACCTAGATTAGGAGGACTCTGTGCTTCAAAAGCTAAAATTCCATGTGTCTTGTTCTATTGCTTTCCATTTCTGGAGCCCAGCATGATGCGGGTGCATGCTATTGGTAAGAAAACCTTCCATTCACACTGTTCCAGCCATGACATAGAGCCACTCTCGTGACTTCAGAGTTGTTGTTAAGTGCTGTCAAATCAATTCAACTCATAGTGACTGTGTGTAGTATTTCCTGCTGCTGGGTTTGAACTGCCAGCTTTATGGTTAGCAGTCCAGTGCTTAACCTAAAGCATCACAACAAGACTTCTATTACCTTATTGTTGATAAGTGACATCGAGTCAGTTCTGACTCATGGAGACCCTGTATAAGGTTTCTGAGGAAAGGCTGGTGAGCTTGAGCCATCGACCTTGTTACCTGTATCCATCCTTACAACTGTCATGTAAACCTTAAAAGGATGAAATGACTTCCAGGTAATGTCATTGCATGCCTGGCAATATTTGAAGGTATATAATGAAATTGAGCTCAGAACAAGATAAAATCAGAATGGCTGTCATTCAATTAAAATTATTAGGCATATATGCAAAAAATCTAGAAAACATGACCCAAAACATCAATCAATAGAAGCAAATTGAGAAATGACTCAGACAATAGAATTAACATTAAAATTGCTTTCCTAAATGTATTGTGTCTGTTCAAAGAGGCAGAGAACAACATACAGATAAGGAAAGAAATAAAAAGTATTTTTAAATGACTTAACTTGAGTTCCTAGAGATGAAAAATACACTGATATGAAAGGAAAAGTACATTGGATGTTATTACAAGATTAGATTCAGCAGAGGAAAAGATCAGTAAACTTAAGGAACGGCCACAGAAATGGAAACTAAATGAAGAGCCGAGAGTAAAAAGACCAGAATAAACAGAACAAAACACCAATGGCTTGTGAGACAGCATCAAGTGACCCTGGTGTGGTGCTGTCGGAAAAGTACAGGACAGGGAACTGCAAGGTCAGTAGTTCAAACCTACCAACCACGCTCAGAAACCCTGTAGAAGTTTGCTATGGTTTAGAACTGACTTGAAGGCACACAACAACAATAACATATGTTTGATTAGATCCTAAGAAGGGGAGGTGCAGAAAAAATATTTGGAAAAATAATCCCCCAAATTTTCCAATTTTGATGAACAGTCTGAACCCAAAAAGATTCAAGAGACGCAACAAATTGTAAGCAGGAGATACATGAAGGGACAGAAGTATCAAATAGCTGGGATCCAGTGATAAAGAAGAACTATAAATAGATGCCCGAGGGAAATGACGCGGTGTGTATGTGTGTTGCAGGGTCCAGGGGTAGGGGTAGGGGGCACAGAGATAAGATTCCTGTTCCTTCTCCTACTTCTTAATGAACTATCAGTTCCATTTCTAATTATTTCAATGCACAGGGATTTTCCTTGATTCTGAAAACTGGGGATTAATATGTATTCATTTTCTAAAATTTATGGAATTTAATAAATTAGAAAATCATTTCCAATTGTTTTACAAAAAGAAAAGTCGAAGGAACAAAACAAATGAGCAAGCAAATAAAAATGCAATAGGAAAATAACATATTAAAAGCAGTCATTTATGAAAATGTTAGCAACATGAAGTGTTAAACATAGCATCCTGCTTCACAGGATTTGTAAGTGATGTCTCTTTAAAATATGGAAAGGTTTTGCTAAACCATGACCAAAGGACTTCTGGTAAGATGTTGGATTACACAGATGCGCTACACAGACCCTGTAACAAAGATACAAGAGACCAAATGAAACGAACACAGATGAAAATCCTGGAACCCTGAACTTCAGAAGAAAGGTTAGAGAAGTGGATTGAGTGCTTGCTGAGAGGAAAAGCTGAGCAGGGATGGCGAGAGAGGGACGCTGACTGGTGAACTGCTGGCCAGAGGCAGTGCAACAACCTTGTTCCTTTGTGAGCAGCTTTGGCAACAGAAGGTGGCCTGGCAGAACAGAGTTACACATGTGATCAGAAAACTGCTATTCCTTCTTTTTCCCCATGCTCACCTGGTGACCAG
>NW_006408908.1:1618147-1643634 GCF_000296735.1 Chrysochloris asiatica
TTGTTGAAAATACCATGGCTTGGGTCAGACATACCTTAGTCCTAAAACTGACATCTTTGCTCTTCAACACTTTAAAAAGTTCTTGTTCAGCAGATTTACCTAATACAATAAGTCACTAGATTTCTTGACTGCTGCTTTCATGAGTGTTGATGGTTGATCGAGCAAAATGAAGTCTTTGACAACTTCAGTCTTTTCTCAGTTGGTAAGATTGTTGTTTATTGGTCCAATGGTGAGGATTTTTGTGTTCTTTACATTGAGATGGAACCCATACCAAAGGCTGTGGCCTTTGATCTTCATCAGTAAGTATTTTAAGTCCTCTTCACTTTCAGCAAGCAAGGTTGTATCATCTGCTTATTGCAGGTCGTTAATGAGTCTTCCTCCAATCCTGATGCCATATTTTTCTTCATATAACTCGGCTTCTCAGATTATTGGGTTAGCATACAGGTTGAATAATATGGTGAAAGAATACAGCCTTGTCACACAGCTTCCCTAATTTTAAACCATTCAGTGTTCCCTTATTCTGTTTGAACATCTGCCTCTTGGTCTATGTACAGGTTCCTCATGAGCACAATTAAGTGTTCCGGAATACTCATACTTCTAAATGTTGTCCATGCCTTGTCATGATTTACGCAATCAAAAGCATTTGCATAGTCAATAAAACACAGGTAAACATCTTTCTGGTATTCTCTGCTTTCAGCCAAGATCCTTTGGATGTCAGCAATGATATCCCTCGTTCCATGGCCTCTTCTGAATCTGTCTTGAACCTCTGGAAATTCTCTGTCAATGCATGGTTGCAGCTGTTTCTGTATTACCTTTAGTAAAACTTTACTCACATGGGATATCAATGACATTGTCCAGTGATTTCTGCATTCCACTGGGTCACCTCTTTTGGAATGGGCACAAATACGAATCTCTTCCAATCAGTTGGCCAGATAGAAGTCTTCCAAATTTCTTGGCATACATAGTGAGTGTCTCCAGTGCTGCCTCACTTTCTTAAATGATTTCAATTTGTATTTCATAAATTCCTGGTACCTTATTCTTTGCCAATGTTTGCAATGCACCTTGGACTTAATCCTTCAGGATCACTGGCTCATATGTTATGTCTTGATATGATTGAACATCAACCATTTCCTTTTGGTACAGTGACTCTACATATTCCTTCTGTTTTCTTATGATGTTTAATGCATCATTCAATAATTTACCCAGAGAATCCTTCAATGTCACAAGTCAAGGCTTGAATTTTTTCATCAGTTCTCTCAGCTTGAGAAATGCTGAGCATGTTCATTTCTTATGGTTTTCTAACTCCAGGTTTTTGCATATTTTGTTGTAATATTTGACTTTGTCTTCTTGAGCTGACCTTTGAAATTTCCTGTTCAGTTCTTGTAATTCCTCACTTCTTCCTTTTTCTTTAGCATCTCTGCGCTGGAGAGCAAGTTTCAGATTCTCTTCTGATATTCATTTTGATCTCTTCCTTCTTTCTTGTCTTCTTAATGACTTTTTGCTTTCTTCCTGAATTATGTTCTTGATGTCATTCCACAACTCTTCTGGTCTTCTGTCTTTAGTGTCTAATACCTCAGATTTCCTCAGATGATCTCTAAATTCAGGTGGGATATATTCAAGGTCATATTTTGGCTCTTGTGGACTTGTTTTCATTTTCTTCAGCTTTACTCTGAATTTGCATATGAGCAATTGATTCTCTGTTCCACAAACTGCCTCTGACCTTGTTTTGGTTTATGATAAGGAGTTTTTCCACCATCTCTTTCCATAGATATAGTCAATTTGATTTATCTGTATTCCATGTGGTGAGGTCAATGTACATAGTCATCTTTTACACTGTTTAAAAAATGTTTTTGAAATGAACAAATCATTCATCTTGCAGAATTCTATCATGCAATCTCCAGCATCATTTCTATCACCAAGGCCGTATTTTCCAATTACTGATCCTTCTTCTTTGTTTCAAACCTCTGCATTTAAATTGCCAGTAATTATCAATACATCTTGATTATATGTTTGATCAATTTCAGACTGAAGAAGTTGGTAAAATCCTTCAATTTCATCCTCAAGGGATATGGTGGTTGGTGCGTAAAGTTGAATAATAGTGGTATTAACTTGTCTTCCTATAGGCGCATGGATATTATTGTATCACAGATAGCATTGTACCTTTTGACAGAGCTTTGTATGCTCTTTTTGATGATGAATGCAACACCATTTATCTTCAATTTGTCATTCCTAGCATAGTATACCATGTGTCTGTTAGATTCACCAATACCCTTCTATTTCAGCTCATTAATGCCTAGGGTATTGATGCTTTTGTCTTCTTTTCTGTTTTTGACAATTTCCAATTTTCCTAGATTTGTACTTGGTATATTCCATGTTCCAATTATTAATAGATGTTACAGCTGTTTCTCTTCATTTTGAGTTGTGCCCATCAGCAAATGAAGGTCCTGAGGGCTTTCCTACATTTGCGTCATCACAGTCAGCTCTACTTTGAGAAGACAGCTCTTTTCTCAATTGCATTTTGAGTGACTTCCAACCTGAGGGCCTCATTTTCTGGCACTATATCTGACAGTATTTCACTGGTATTCATAAGGTTTTCAGTGACTAAATATTTGGAAACAGTCTGTCTCTCCTTCTTCCTCGTCTGTCTTCATCTGGAAGCTCATCTGAAATATATCCTCTGTGGGTGAATCTGCTGGTATTTAAAATACTGGTGGCATAGCTTTCAGAATCACACAACACAACACAACACAAGCTGCCACAGCATGGACAAACTGACAGACAATGGTGGGGGGCTAGAGGGTAGACACATGTTAATGTGGGGAATGGCAGGCAGTATACCATAGAGGGAGATTAGGAGAGGAAAGATGAAGGTAGTGGGAGACCGAGGCATGGAGGGGATTGCAATCAATGTAATGAAGCAAAGTTATGATTTGTAGAATGTAAAACTGATGATCTATTCTATAAACCTTCACTCCATTCACTGTAAAAGGTTTTAAAATAAAACATATAAAACATGACCAAAGAAATTTTGGAATTTTTCTTCTCTTTATAGACTATACTGTGCTGTTTGGATTTTAAAACATCTAGCTCATTACTGTCATAATAACATGCATTCTCACAGACAAAGGATGAGTAGATATTTCAACATCAAAGAATTCAACAGCAGTGTGCCTAAACATTGACACCCAACAGAGGGAAGCTTGAGACAGGGGCAGCAAGGCTGAGAGCAAAGGTAGTCAGGCTTTCTTTTCCTCTCATGGCCTGCCCGATGTCACAAACGCAGTTCTTTTATTCTATCTTAGAATTTGGGGAAATCAGTCATAATCTTAAGTAACTGCAATTGTGGACTTGTAATTAGTTAAAAGAAAAAAGAGAGAGAGCAAGAAAAACAACATGATAACCCACCGCCATCTAGTTTTCTAGGTTTCTGAAGCTATCAATCTTCATGACAGCAGAAAACCTTATCTTTGTCCTGAGGTACTTGAAGACCTGACTTTGAGGTAAGCAGTCCAGTACTTAATCTACACCACCACCAGGGCTCCTGAAAGCATAATATAGAGCCTTGTTTTCACAGAGAACTTTATGCTAGCAACAGTTATATTGTTTTAGGGTTCCAATGTGACATTTTCAACCAATTTTATAAAGTTTTACCCCAGAAACTGGTTTAACTTACTCCATGAGTATTTTTGGAGGGGTACTGGCAAGTATCGGGAACCAATAAAAGTGTATTTGGGGTTGTTAAATGGGTCTGAGATTACATAAAAATGAGAAGTAGGTAGGCAAAGCTCAGAAACCAGTCCCCAAAACATAGGAGTTGTTGGAGTCAGTATTTCTAAGTTTCTATCACCAGTGCCTGACCCACAGCACCACCAGAGCTCCTTGATTAAATACAGTATATAACCTTTTTAAAGAAATTCACACCTTTAGCAAAGGAGCTTTCTGGTTTGGGCTCAGCACTTTGTTCTTCTCATGTTTGTGCAAAAGGATGTTAAAATTAATATCCTGTGTTAATCGCCACATACTATACAGAGTGAAGGTTGGCAAGCTCACTAAGGTTTGTTTTTGTTTGGCTTCTGGGTGCCTTCACATGGACAGCTCAGGGATAGAACATCAGTGAGTAACACATATCTTAGATAAAGAGTACTTTGGTATTAATACCACCTGACTATATTGCTCGAAAGTGACCACGCCCAGCTGCTCCTCATCCACATCCTTGAACCTCTGCAGGGTCTCAAGGAGCTCTTCTTCCAGGGGGATGGGCCAAGGCATGGAGATGACTAACAGGAATTTCCGCCAGTTCACGAATTCTGAGTTCACTACTAATAAAGATGTTAGCTCCTGTAACTGAAGAAAACAGGAAACAGCATTGGGATGTATGTATGCCTCTATGTTGAAGCTGTCCTTGCTTAGATTTTCATAGTAAGAAGTTCAGAAGCAAGAAGTAGGCTTTTATTCTGGCAAGTAGAGCCAGTCCTGACTTTTGTCAGCCTAGGTTCTACCAACCCATCCACATACCAGATAGCAGGCACCTAGAACATGTTTCACTTTTGCTTCCTTGACACTTGTGAATTTTGCTTGCTTTTATGCAACCAATCCAACTAACTGTTACACAATTAACAGCAACACACAACTAATGGACATATATGAATCCACCCACTTTGTACTTTACACTTAGAGATGGAACAACTGTCGTCTGTGCATGGGCTCTTTCGGGCACAGGGAAAATCATCTTTCACATTTTGTTTTCTGGTATGTTTTTAAGGCACACACTATGAGAAATAGCCAAGACTACCAGCTCATTCATTATCACTAATTAGGATGAGTCCACCTTGTAATAATAGATACAAACTCAGCTGTTGAGCCTTGGGAACACCTCATAAACTGTTGATGCCATTCATTCTTCAAAAAATTGAACATGTCCATATGATATGCCTTCATTTGAAGTTTTTATTTTTATTGCTGATCTATCAACTTGCAGAAACTGTGCAGGACTACTTATTTTATGACTATTTACTCATTGGTCAAATAAGAACACTCAAAACTTGGAAATCCCAACAGTAAGACACAAAAACAATGGGAGCTTACTTCAGGTTGAGTGAGGTGCATCCAGCTACTAGGAAAGTTGTTTGTTCCAAGGTTCAGGGTCACCAAGTCAAGCAGAATATCAGCAAAGGCTTTACTTCCAATGATGCCTAGCAATACAAGGAAAAATATGCTGTTTTCTTCTCTGTAAAATAATTTTGTTCCTATATTTTAAAAAATAACTTTTAGAGAACTCAAAAATGTTTTGAAAACCCCAATTAAAAATGGATTTCATGATTGTCTCACATTTTTGGTTCTCAGCTAAGTCAAAATGTTGTTGTTGTTGTTTTTGGCTTAGTAGTCATGCACTCCAGATTGGAAAAAGTACTGAGAATTAATTCTATTGTTTGGAGTCTCCTTTGACCTTTTAAATAGGGTAGATTGGATACTTAATTTTTTTTTTTCCTTTAAGGTTTCTTGTAAGCAACAGGGCATAAGAGTAAACATTTGAGGTAAATATGGGATGAAAGTGTTTCTGATGTATGCAAATCACCACTGTGAGCAAGGCAATACACGTGTCTTCGTATTGCCCAGTAGATCACAATCTATTTGCTTTTGCCAAGGGAGGGAGATTTGGATT
The DNA here is from genome assembly GCF_000296735.1 of Chrysochloris asiatica. Lineage (NCBI taxonomy): Eukaryota > Metazoa > Chordata > Mammalia > Afrosoricida > Chrysochloridae > Chrysochloris > Chrysochloris asiatica. The sequence goes on from NW_006408908.1 coordinate 1,623,810, forward strand.
GTTATATTACAGATTGGAAGGTGCTAATTTAATCACTTAATGGCCTCAGTATTTCCAGGTATATCATAAAAGATCATTAACCTTTGAGATGTTTTGTTCTTATATTCTAATCTACTTTACCCAAAATCAAATGTCTATTTTGTCAGCTCTCAATTCAAATTACATGCATATGCATTACCAAAGAAACAAGAACACTAAAGAAGCGAATGTGCTTTAAAGCTTTAAACACTACCACCAGACAGCAGAGATACCTTTAGAGCCAGAAGAGACTCCAAGGTGCGTTCGGGTATCTTTCAGGTCCAGAATACATAGCTATTCTTCTTTGTATAGGAATAAAAAATGTAAACAAAGACATAGCATCTCCATTTGTTCCTTTTACATCTAAGTGTTTAGCATTTCTAAAAGTCCTACCTCATTTCCTCTAACCTTTTGGAACATGCACTGATCCTGTTAAAATTTCAGGAGTTCAAACAACATGTACAATTTTGAGATCTGGAAGGTAATTTTCTGAGTAGCAAGAGCAGAACATTTCTTTCTTTGATATGATTGGCTATCCAGCTGGCTGTTCAGAATACATTCTTTATCCTGTTTCATCCAACCTGAATATCTAGTTTAATAGAGATGAAAATATTTTCTGGATAGTAAAATTTTCAGTAAAGTGAGCTTCATATACAACACTGGTTTTTAGTTCACTTAGAAATACCTCACCCATCGAGATGAAACCATCAATAAAAACTGTTGGAATCATGAGAAGGCTCAAAGAATTTTAAAATTCTAATGAGTGAAGAATATATTTCCATTGTTTCTAATGGTGGCCAGTGAAAGCAAAAAGTGTTATAAAACAGTACATTTGATTTACAAAGACATTGTTAATCGGGGCCTCTTCACTCAAAATGTGAACAAAATTTTAAGTTTAGCTATTTTATCTAAATGTCCAAGGCATGCAGTGATATATGATTTCCACATACAGAGAAGTAACAGAAGCATTTACAAGTTTTGTTCATGGACACAAAAGAAAGTCTTTAATGTTGCCCAAATGTTAGCTATCTAATGCAAAGAGTCTTTTATAATTATCCAGGGTAAACAGCTAGTTTGCCAGTCCCAACTGAAGTCAGCAAAATAGAGGAAGACCCTCAAGGAGCTAGCCTGACATTATGGAAGCAATGGGCTCAAACATAGCAACAACTTTGAGGACGAGGCCAGACTGGCCAGTGTTTCGTTGCTCAGTACTTTGTGTGTCAGAACTGACTCAACAGCCCCTAACAACAGCCACCTTTAACAAGAACTATCAGAAAGTTAGCATCAAAATACGGTCACTGCTTAAGAGCATGCCCCTCCACCCAAAGTATAAGAATGAGTATGAGGAGACAGAAGTGATAGTTAAAGTTATAGGAAATCAATTGTTGAGGATTTCTTTGTGTTTGGAAGATGTCAAATGTCTTTTCTGTTTGATGAAGGCTAGGTTCTGTTTTCCTTTACTATTTCAATTTGTTGGAAATCTTTTTTTGCTCAATGACGAAGTTGATATTTTTCATATTACTAATCACTTTCAGAATGGCTTTCTGAGTCTGATGAACAATCAGAGTTAGATCTTGTATCTCCGGTTGAAGATGGTATTCGTGTATTCCACAAGTGGATAGCTTTCCTAGGGTCAAAGTTATTTATGTCTGGAGAATTCAGCTGAATTATCAGGAGATCTGTCATACTCTCAGCCTTGATTTTCACATGCATATGTGAATTGGTGCGTTTCATCTGACTAAAGCCTCGTTCTGTTTCAGCTGAGCTTGCAGGAAGACTCAATACTAGGTCTACCAGAGTCAGGATATTCGGATACTTGTGTAAATAAACAGAATTCACAAAATCCCAGGTTAACTTGCGTATGTTCTGAAATCTAGAAGAGAACATGAAAAATGTAAAAGATTTAGAGCACCCAAGTTTTACCCAAATATTTATAAATATCCACCAGTTTATTCAGTTTATTTGCTTCCTTACCTGGCATAGATCTCCAATTTCAACATGCTCCATTCAGTGTCCACTTCATCGATCTTCACATTGGCAGCTTCCAACACTGGCTCATAATGTGCAACCAGGATTGATACTTCCTTTTCTCCAAATTCTGCAATTAAAGCAAAGGACACCTATATGAAAGGCGCTCATGCGAGTAGTCGAACAACAGTGGCTTTAGGCTCAAGGTGAATGAGTTACCTTGACTAATCTTTCCAGGCCAGAGTTTGAAGCTTCCAATCATGGTAGCTCTTACCACATCATGGCTAGCATCTTGGAAACAGCCTCGCAGCTTTTTGATGAGATGTGTTAACATCATGGTTCTCACAGAAGAAATGCTTCCCTTTCCTCTAAGGTTATGGCCATGAAACTGTGTGGCTGAATCCACCCTGCGTTCTTTTGGCCCCGGTCTAGGGGAAAAAAAATCCCCCCCAACCCAACAAAAATTTACATGAAGAAGTACCTGGCAAATAATTTCCCAAATCAGACTGTTTGGTAGACAGAGCCTTAGATCATTCCCAAGCCCTCACCTGGACTGATAAATTCTGAGCATTTCCAGTGTTGACTCTAAAGTGGCAAATACGTCAGCGATTGAGGAATTTCTGTTCTGATTGACACGGGACAGAATACTGAGGACATTAATGACATCCACCAAGAAATGGGCAAACTTAATGATATCATTTTGGAGAAGTAACTCTAGAAGTTCTTTGGCTTTCTGTTGACTGGCTTCACTGCTGCCTTCACTTGCCTATAACACAGGTTGGGAATAACATAGTGGTTTAACTTTCTCAGAATTAGTGTTTAGAGTACAACAAAAGCATTTTGTTATTCTGAAAAAGAAAATAATATGGTATTTCAAAATTACTTACTGAATGCAGTTGCTGGACAATTGCAGGATATCCCTTAAGAAAGTTCTGGAGGGCTGCCTGTAATCTGTGAAGCCACTTCCTGCTTCCAATTTGAGAAGGCATTACAGGTCGAAGGTGAAGGCCTTTGAATGCAGTTATCAGGGAACTCTTGTGGAGAGCAGACTGGTGATAGAAATGATAAATGTTGTGGAGGAGCTCTCTAACATTGTTGTACAACGGAATGCTCTGGAACACCTCCTTGTAAGAGAGCTCTAGGCGATGTGCAAAGCAGTGTACAATCTGCACACATGGCTGGATTTCTCTTAAAAGCAAGGCCACTCCATTGTTCTCACCCTCCATGACAGGAGCGCCATCACTTCCAAAACCAACCAATTTCTTGGCCCAGTCTTGGCTCGACAACCTGAGTTGAAGATTTAGCTCCAGAGTTTTCTCAATGGCGTTTTTGATTGCTAGAGGATCCTGCTTTTCCACTGTCTGCACCCCAACAATTTGGCAATGTACTTTCCCTGCATGGGCAAACTGCACGTAGACAAGTTCGGCTTCCTTGATTAAAGTGTCTGTGACTCCGTCGCTGATGACGGAGAAAAATTTACATTTTTCTAGCTTCTCCCTTAGGTTTCTCCGTTCTACTTCAGCTATAAAATAAGCAAACATTCTCGCTGATTTATTCGTTCTGAATACTGGGCCAATGTCAACTCCCTTCATATCATCCAAGTTGCACATCCAAATAAAGTCTTTGAGGGGATGGCCGGTTTTGGCAATCGCGTGACATGATCTGAATAAGTTCTCCACTCGGCCCAGGGTGACCTTGCTCATGGTCCTCACCATCAGCTCAGTGGTGGCTCTGTTCACTGGAGAACCACTTGTTGCTTCCATCAACGAAGCCTTAGCATGTGCCTCGCTGAGGTGGTGTGCACTGAGAAACTCAGTCCGAAAGTTGTCAGTACCATAGAAGAAACTCACCTGGCTTCCCCGTGACTTCACACCGTGCTTACGACACAGGCTACAGAACATGAGATTTAAGATCTCATCATACACAAGCCATGGGTATTTTTTCAGCCAGATTTTCAAAAACTGATTATTCCTTTTGGGAAGGTAATAGTCAAGCGTCCGTGACTTTTTCTGATCCTTCGTGACTGGTGCCACATCACCTGGAGGATTTCTGCCTTTAAAATAACTTCATGTTGTTATTTTATGCAATTACCAATCTCTAGCCTCAGGGCCTTACCTCCTCCCCTCCCCCATCCCTCCACCCTCATATTTGCGCAGTAGATCCTGGGAAAATTAAATTGAGTGTTTGCTATTTAACAGGAATTCCAATTAGTGGTTTCTTCTACTTAAGTGTTGTGAGTTGTTGTTGTAGTTGTTAAGTGTCATCGAGTCGGTTCCGACCCATAGCGACTTTGTATAGGGTTTCCGAAGAGCGCGTGGTGAGCTTGAACCGCCAACCTTGCAGTTCAAATGGCTTTGCAGTCTGGCGCATTAACCCACAGTGCCGTGGATTGTCTCATTTCATCCTCACAATCTATGAACCCCATGTTGTAGCTAAGAAACTGGACAAACTATTATTGTCAACAGATTCTGCGGATGATGCAAATGGCTAACACACTTGGCTGCCGGATAGGTGGTTCAAGCCCACCCACGGCACTTTGGGAGAGAAGCTTGGCAATGTATTTCTGAAAGGTGCACAGCTAAGACCCTGGAGGGTATCCGTCAATTCTACATCAATGTGAAACGTGAGGAGTGGAAGTTGGATACACTATGTGATTTGTACGAAACCTTGACCATCACCCAGGCAGTCATCTTCATTAACACCCGGAGGAAGGTTGATTGGCTCACTGAAAAGATGCATGCCCGAGATTTCACTGTTTCAGCCATGCATGGAGATATGGACCAAAAGGAATGAGATGTGATCATGAGGGAGTTTCGTTCTGGCTCTAGCAGAGTACTGATTACTACTGACCTACTGGTCAGAGGCATTGATGTACAGCAGGTTTCGTTAATCATCAACTATGACTTACCCACCAACCAGGAAAACTATATACACAGAATCAGTTGTGGTGGATGTTTTGGCCGTAAGGGTGTGGCTATTAACATGGCGACAGAAGAAGATAATGTCTCTTCGAGACATTGAGACCTTCTACAACTCCTCCATTGAGGAGATGCCCCTCAATGGTGCTGACCTCGTTTGAGTGGGGCTTTCTATCCTGGTCCCTAGTCCTGACCAGGGTTCATTCCTGGGGAGTTGAGGAGCAGCAGCAAGATGGGGGAAGGAAGAAGGGGTCCAGGGATGGACATCTTGTCATTTTTTTTGTTTTTCCTTTTAATAATTGTCACTTTTTGAGGCAAAAAAAAGTCACTTTGTGGAGCACAGTTCTATTCTGACACACACGGGGTTGCCATGACTTGAAAATGACTCAATAGCCACTATTTATTTATTATTAATTCATTAATTAGGCTTCTAGATTTACTGCTGTGTTTCTGTGATCTGAATCTAATCTAGTGGATGAGAGAACCATATATTGGGCCATTGTCCTCTTCACTGTGATCCCTAGTTTTTGCTAACTGGCAAGATATTTCTGTTAAGAACTCCAATCCTTCTACATGATTCCTTTTCTAAGAACGCTTCCTGTATTACTTGGTTTGTGTAAATGTCAGACTAGTTTAATTAAAAATCAAATTTCAGTTCAAAATATGGGACTTACTACCTGCAAATATCTGTTATTCACATTTAAAAATTTTTCTCAGAGATAGTAATCTTAGTATCTCTTAAAAATTCATAGAACTTTCCAGTTATGTCTTTTGGACAGCAACCTAGGTGCCCCTTTTCTTGACTCTTGGTTACTGGAGGCTTTGTGGAGAGATTAATTGTGTCTGCGCAGCCCTCAGACATTGTCTCTTGAGTCCATCCTACCTTTCCCTTGACTCCACATGCCTTTGATTAGTCCTCCCCTGCTTGTCTTTTGCACACCACTTGAGACTTCACAACCTTCACAATCTATTGTTGTGGTCTCACCTCCTGCCCTTTGCCCCACTTTACTGTTAGCCTAAGAACACTGTTTCCACTGCTGTTTAGTTGATTCTGACACAGAATAAGCCTACAGGACAGAGTAGAATTTCCAAAGCTATAAACCTTTATAACAGCAAAGTGTTATAGCTTTCTCCTACAGAAAAGCTGGTGGGTTTGAACTGCTGACCTTTTGGTTAGCAGCAGAGTGCATAACCACTATGCCATTTTATACTTCTCTATGTCTCTTCCACTTTTCCTTTGCTGGGATGTCCTGCCCCTTGCTTCCCTTCCTGAAAGACTTAATGCAAACATTTCTCCTGGGCTAGCCCTTATGCTGATCTATACAGCAACAGTATGGATTATTTATATTGATATATGTAAAGGAGTCCTGGTGTGGTGCCTTAGGGTAAGCATTAGATCTTAAAATCTGTTTGAACTGCAAGGTTGGCAGTTCAAACTCACCAATCATTCCTCGGAAACCCTACACAAGGTCACTAGGAATTGGAACTGACTTGAGAGCACTTAACAACAACAATAACAATATATGTTAAATAATCTAATTATATATGACAATAGCTCCTTCCTCCTTTGAATTCCTTTAAAAACTGGGAAGCCGATTGAACCAGCATGGCCACTATAGCCTAGAGTTCTGAGCATGTGCCCTTGTCCTCAGAGTTCACTCACCCAAAATAAGAAAGGTCTTCAAGAGGAGTTCAAAGGATGGGTCCTTGTCAGGCCATTAGAACAATGTTACAGATCTTTACAATGAATCTTGAAGGAGCAAGAGTGTACTATTTCCTGAAGTCTGTTCTCTCCAGATAGCCTCTCAGCAGAGGCCAAAATAGCTATGGACTGAATGTTTACAGGCTCACAAGAAGGAGTTCTTTCAGCTTAAGTGGAGGCAGAGGAACATTGCTAAAGTGTTCTAGTTTCCACAGACTCCAGATTGCTTCTGTTAGAGAAAGGCCACCTTTCTGATGTATCTGGCACTTGATGTTCGGAGACAAGATGTACCTATTCAGAGTGTTCTAAAGTACATGAAATGATTGTTGCTGCTTTGGATGCACAGAGTCCCTGAGGAACCACATCCATAATGCTTTAATTCTACCAGTGGTATCTTTTTATTTTTTTTTCTGGAAGCATTCTGGGGAAATGATGAATGTGTACTTGAACACTAAGATAATACATTTGGAGGCTAATAAGAATTCTTGTTTTTGTTAGGTACCATTAAGTCAGTTCCAACTCATAGCACCCTATGCACAACCGAAGGAAATACTGTGGGGTCCTGCTCTAGTCTCACAATTGTTGTTATGTTTGAGCTCATTGTTGTTGCCACTGTATCAATCCATCTCATTGAGGGTCTTCCTCTTTTTCTCAGACCCTCCACTTTCCCAAACATGATGTCCATCTTGAGGGACTAGTCCCTCATGACAACATGACCAATGAACTAGAGAAGAAGTCTCACCATCCTTGCTTCTAAGAAGAATTCTTGCTGCACTTCTTCCAAGACAGATTTGTTACAGCAAGGATTAGTCCCACACCCTCGGTACACAGGGTTGACAGGGATGGGCAACTTAGACATTGGCTACCCAAAATGGCGGGGCTACAAAGGCACGAAGTGACTCGCTTACAAGTTTTCAAGAAGGAGCTTAGTTTCAGAGGGTGCGGGGGAAGGTAAAATCTCCACTGAGTGGTTTCTAACCTGTCTAGACAGGGCTGGTGAAAGGAGATGGGAATAAGACTCTTGTGGTTCAATAGTGAATAATAAGTATCAGGACTGATCCTGATTGTTGCATATGTAAAGGTAGACGTTTTGTAACAAAAGAAGGGGAGTGGTTGATCTTGCAGTCCAGGAGCGGAGGACCCTGGGACCATCAAGGGAGAAGAGTAGAGTGTGAGACCCTATCCAGAGAAGCTGTGATGCCAGAGATGGAGGCAGAGATGATGCCATGGAAAGATGGAGTGGCTGGGGACTCTAGACTCAAGGAGGGAGAGGGGCTATGGGCTGGTGGCCAGGGGGCAGGCTTGCAGGATATGCCCTTTGGTTGTTTGAATGGTTATATATTCCTGAGTGCTTTAGTGTACATCCAAAACCAAAACAAAAAACCCTTGAGGGAATGGAAGCAAATGTTGTTGAATGATGATGCATGGAGGGGATTGTAATCATTGCAATGAAACAAAATACAATAGGATGAATGTAAAGCTGATGTTCTCCCATGTAAACTATCACTCAATTCACAATAAAAACTTAAAAAAAAACAACTCCTCTTTAAAGTGTTAAAGAGCAGAGGTGTAAGTTTGAGGATTAAAGTGTGCATGATCCAAGCCATGTGAAAGTTAGCAATGAATGACTAAGACTATAGAAGAATCAATGCATTTGAATTATGGTGTTGATGAAGACCATTAGAAGCACTAAGGACTGGCAGAAGAACCAACACACATGTTTAGGAAGAAGCACAGCCAGAATGTTCCTTAGAAGTCAGCATGGTGAGACTTTGCCTCTAGTACTTTGGATATGTTTTCTGGAGAAGGACATTAAGCTTGGTAAAGTAGTTCATAGGGTTTCCAAGGAGCAGCTGGTGAGTTGGAACCACCAAGGGTCAGTAAAAAAGAGGAAGCCCCTCAATGAGATGGACTGAGTGTCTGCAACAATGAGTTCAATATAACAATTATGAGGATGGCCCAGGACTGGACAGTGTTTCCTTTTGTTTTGCATAAAATGGCTGTGAGTTAGAACCTACTTGTTGTTGTTGTCAATTGCCATCGAGTCAGTTCCAATCCATAGCGACCCTGTATGGGTTTCCAAGCAGCAGCTGGTGAGCTTGAACCACCAACCTTGTGGTTTTCAGTGCAGCACATTAGCCCACATCACCACACCAGGACTCCAGAATCTACTAGAAGGCACCTAATAGCAACAGGACAAGTTGAGTGACTTTTACCAATTGCTGTGGTATTGATTTTGACTCATGGGGACTTTCTGTGTATCAGAGAAGAACTGTGAGTCCTAGGGTGGTCAGTGACTGATTTTTCTGAAGTATATTGCCTGGTCTTTCTTCCAAGAAGTCTCTTGGTGAACTCAAACCTCTAGCCTTCTAGTTAACAGTCAAGTGTGTTAACTCTGCATTACGCAGACACTCTAGCTTGCCTTTATTTCTTCTTCTTCTTTTTTTTTAAGTAAAACTATTCATTTCCCCTTCTCTCTCCCTTCTTTTATTTCTTTCCTATTCCTACCATACTTTGGCAAACAGTGATACTGGGAAGCACATGTGTCTGTTGACATAATTTAGTCCTGGTGTGGCACTGTGGGTTAATACACCAGACTGCAAGATTGGTGGTTCAAGGTCACCAGCTGCTCCTTGGAAACCCTACACAGGGTTACTATGGGTTGGAATCGACTCAACGATACTTCACAACAGCAAGAAAAAGCATTTTTACAATTAATCTAAGACATACACATGTCAAGGTAGAGTTGTTTGTTATCTAAATTTAAAATTTTAATTGAAATGCAAATTCTGGTTTTGAGGCTGGATCCAAGAATGTATGACAATTAACATCAAGATTAGGAGGTTTCCTTGTGAAAGGGATTCTGAGTAACTGATGATTTTCAAAATCTATTTCCACCTACTCAGATGACCCAAAAGGCTTTGGTGTTGACCTACTAATTGGGTTATTTCCATCCAGTCCCTCTGGTGTAGGATCAAAGCAAATGATATTTCCTATGTAGAATCTTTGTATGGGTACTTTTTTGCTCTCTATAAAAAACAGTGTGAATATAATGAAGAGCAAAAACAACTTGGAAGGGAGACATCTAATAAAGTGCATTGTGAAGACCACACAATAGGGAAGAGGAAGGAATCTATCTGACTGAAGGACTGAATGCATTATGGGTTGTCTCTATAAAGCGCTTTGTTTCGTGTTGTAATGCCTGTTGATTGTCACATTTCCTTCATATCCACATGCTGCCAACTTAAGGCTTGACCATCCATATCTTGTGTGTTTATGCCTTGTACATATGTGCTCATGTTGACTAGATGTGGTGACACATACCAGTGATGGGGCTCACATTTATACCTATTTCATCTTGGGCTTAGACAAAAAGTTTTCAAAATCAGCACAGTAAGAGCACAGTAATGCCCTTAATAAGATTTGATGTGGAAGTTTGGACATACTGGGCTTTTAAAAAACAGATTATATACAGTCATAATGAAAGTGGAATCATGTTAAGACTAAAGTCAGTTGACTATCCTCTAGGAAAAAGGGATAACTTTGTAATAAATTGACTGGCAGAAGATGAAACAAACCTGCTTGCTAGAGGTAACTTGCTTCAGTGAGAAAGCCATGGAGTCCAGACTGAAGCATGACCACAGAAAATTGCTCACCTGCTCTGTGAGTCAGTGTACAGACCTATACAATAAGCTAGTAATCCTACACAATGGGTTTGAATGAATTGTGCTATCCATTGATGGAACATATTGAAGAAGGGCTAGCTGTAAGAAAAGCCTGAAGAAACAAAACTTGTGCAGATACTACAGAGGTATGATGATACATTCTACAGGAAATAAGGAATTCGTGTGCAGAAAATATCATGTACACATGTTTAAAGAACTTGTTCTTTAACCACTGAAGTAACTATTTGTCAAGAACTTACTTAGTTTTAGTCATTGCCTATGACACATTGAGGGATGGGTCAAATATGAAAAGGACATTCTTTACCCTCTGGCCTCCTTTCACAGACAGAAACACAAACTCATAATCCCCACACAAAACTTAGATAAGAAGCATGCACAAATTGCTAGATGGAGTAATATTCAAATTCACATATTTGTCCCTTAAGGGGGTCAAGGTCCACAGGGGAGAAGAAGAAAGATTAGCAGGAACGAGAATCACCACACTGTTACAGTATTAGTTGTTGTGATTCTCCTGTTTATTTCAGATCTATGTTGTATGAAGCAAATATGTGAAAAGTTTGAACTAAGTAAGGATTCCAGTGCTGTGCATTCCAAATGGTAGATCTTACTTGTGGGCAAATGATTACTATCTTGCATAATCTTAACCTTTGTGTGTGTTTCTCATAATAATTGTTTTTCATACCTTTAGGTGCCATATCTAAGAACTGACTTTGAAGATTTTCCAGTTGTTCAATGGTCAGGGTACCATTTTCTTCTTTTTCTACAGGCGGAGGACGTATCGGTGGTGGAGAATCTGGAAAGACTTTGATATCACCATTAATGAAGAAGTCTTCTTGGTTTAAATAAAGTTCATTTTGAATTTTGGTGGATGTTTCAATGTGATATCGAGCTACCTCAGTTAATTTTTCAACACTAAAAGAGGAAAAATTGTTATCGCCATTAAAGATAACTATGATATTGCTTTTAAGACATATACACCAAGTTAACTCATTATAAACCTACTAAGAGGGCAGAATAACCAGTAAGATAAAACTGTTAGAATATATATTTAGTTGACATTGGGATAAATTAGAGGGAACCAAATTTGATAATGCATTTCACATTATGTCAGAGGTGTGGCGCTGTGGGTTAATGCACTGGACTGCAAAGTCATTTGAACTGCAACGTTGGTGGTTCAAGCTCACCAGCCACTCCTGAGAAACCCTATACTGGTCACTATGGGTCGGAACCGACTTGACAGTACTTAACAACAACAACAAGACATATTTATCAGACTGAGCTCTGATACGTATATTCCACTGAAATGGCTTTGCTTCACAAAGAAAATAGATCCTAACTAGATCACCTGGCTATGTTGTTATTGTGAAGTGCTGTGTGGAGTTGGTTCTGACTCATAGTTATTCAGTATAGGGTTTCCAAAGAGCAGTTGGTGGGTTTGAATTGCTGGCCTTGTAGTTAGCAGACCAGTGCTTATCGTACAGTGCCACAGAAGTAATAATCAGGAACAACTATGGTGTAGTAGGAAGACCTCTGGAAGCTGAGTTCTTATTTTAAGACATTTTCTAGACCATTCTCAAGTGACTTGATAAGTCACTTAAATTCTGAATCTTCGTCTTTTTACAATGAAGCCAACAACACACTATCCCCTACCTTAGTCAGGGTAATATGAAATCACATAGACTGTGTATTTAAACTGTGCTGAAGATTATAGTTAAGGCCTTAATTAGTGAAACAAAAGTTTAAAGACCATGAGTAAGTATGAATAAGTAGTTTGAATAAGTATGAACATGAATTTTACTTCCTCATAAATGAATAAGCAAAATTGCACTGTGTTGAACAGTGTTGCTCATGTCTTATAATGAAAGATAAACCTTCACAGGAAAATACATATTTAATATGCTACATTGTTGTTGTTAATGCCTTTGAGTTGGTCCTGATTCACAGGGACTCTGTATAGAGTTTCCAAGGAGCAGCTGGTGGGTTTGAACCACTGACCTTGCAGTTAGCAGTCCAGTGCTTATCCTACAGTACCACACCAGGACCTCTCCAATATGCTACTGTTATTGTTGTTAAGCACCCATGATTCAGTTCTGACTCATAACAACCCTGCATAAGGTTCCCAAGGAGTGGCTGGTGGGCTTGAACTGCCAAACCTATGGTTCGCAGTCAAGTGCTTATCCTACAGCGCCACACCAGGACGCCCATATAGTATGCTTTATCTAATTCGTTTATACTTGAGAGTGTTTGTGTCCTGGGGGTTGAGAGGAGAGCTGGAGAGGGGAGGGGGGAAAGAACATGAAGGAGGAGGGGCTGGAAAACTAGGTAGAGACTCAACCAGAACTAGGATTTTAAAACAGATGTGCGCCACCTGGTGGAAGGTAACCAAGGTAATGTTGTTGTTAAGTGCTGTGGAGTTGATTCCAACTCATAGCGACCCAGTGTAGGGTTTCCAAGGAGTGGCTGGTAAGTTTGAATCGTCAACCTTGAGGTTCAAATCGACCTTATGGTTGAGTGCTTATCCTACAGATGGAAGGTAATTGGCTCAATAATGGAAGGGTGGGATAAGCCAGGAAATGAAAAACTAGGATTTGAAATTCAAAGAGATCTGACAGCTTTTTGCTTTGTTCTCTTTTCGTGTATCACCAAAGACTTTTTGTAGTAACAGAAAGCATAGTCCCAAATCCCTAGGTTTACATTTCTTGTGGCTATAATACACGAGAGCATGTGCAGATTCAGAGGGCAGAGAGACGCATATCTACAATGTCATTCAGTATCCCTGCTGCTGCATGCTGTCCTGTGTACAGTGCCCTGTATAAGGTTTCTGGGGTTGTAAATCTTCATGGGAGCAGAAAGTCTTACCGTTCTCCCACAGGGCGGCTGGTGGATTAGAACTGCTAACCTTATAGTTTAATGTATAACCCACAACACTCTCAGGGCTCCTTATTAATCTCTGGTAGCGTAGTGGTTACAAATCGGGCTGTGAACCTCAAGGTCAGCAGTTTGAAACTACCAGCTGCTCCACGGGAGAAAGATGAGGCTTTCTGCTACCGTAAAGATTAACAGCCTAGGAAACCCTGTGCGGGGTCGCTATGAATCAGAACCGACTCCATGGCACATAACAACAACAACAACAGTATAAATTGGAGTACATCTGATAAAAATATGAAGCCTGTATACTTTATAGTCATCCATGGCAACCATGAAGAAGGTCCACTTTCAGTTTTTCCAGTCACACAGAGAACAGAGCTAAACATCACCGTGATGTTTGTAAGTTCTGTGCTGATAGCTTATTTAGTTGTTAAGTGCCATCAAGTCAGTTCCAACTCATAGTGATGCTGCATAGGGTTTCTGAGGAGAGGCTGGTGGGTTTGAACCATCAACCTTGTGGTTTGTGGTCTAGTGCTGGCACACAGTGCCACATTAGGAGTCCAATATATATATATATATATATATTGTTGTTGTTGTTACTAAATATACTCCTGGTGTGACACTGTGGATCAGCACTGGACTGTGAACTACAAGGTTGATGGTTCAAATCCACCATCAGCTCTCAGAAACCCTATATAGGGTCGCTATGAGTTGGAATCTACAGCACTTTACAATAAGTATATATATAGTTAATAGATGTCCTGATGAGATGCTGAAGGATAATCACTTGACTGCTAACCAGCCACTTCTTGGAACTATATACAGGTGTCTGTGAGTTGGAACTGACTTGACAGAACTTAACAACAGCAATATACAGACATGTGTATATTGGATATATACAACATATAGAGATGGAGTTCTGGTGTGGCGCTATGAGGTGCTGGACTGCAAGGTCGGCAGTTCAAGCTCATCAGCTGCTCTTTGGAAACTCAATACAGGCTCGCTATGGGTTGGAACCATCTCGATGGCACTTAACAACAACATGTGTGTATATATATATTTCTTTTTTTTTTTTTTTTCACTGTGGAGTCAACAGTTCTAAACAATTATCCTGACGATTTCATAGTAGAACTTTAATTATGTGACAAGGATGGGAGAAAACAAACCGTAAGAACTGGCTTTTAAAGGGCAGTTGTTGCCTTTGAGAATACTTGACATTTGAATCCTATGTACATTTGTTGTTGTTAAGTGCTATCTTTACAGAAGCAGAAAAGCCTCATCTTTCTGCTATGGAACAGCTGGTAGTTTTGAACTGCTGACCTTAAGGTTCACAGCCTGATTCGTAACCATTACACTATAGCAGCTTCCAAAATTTCAGTATGTATCACAAACTGTAGTGTATCACAGAATCTAGATCTAGTAGAAAGCTCTGAAATAGCCTGGGTAGAGTGTTCTGTTGTATAGATGAAGCTGATGAGGCCCAAAGTGATTGCGCTGCTCATTTGTGAGCAATATAGGGGAAAAAATGAGATCTTCGGATTCTCAACTGAGAGCTATTTCTACACTTCTGAGTTGTCTCTTTATGACTTGCTGGGTAGGACTCAGAGAAATAGACTCACTGACCCTCACTAGCAATGATATACTGGAACTAACTGGAGAAACAGAACTGGGTATTTCCCTGGTAAGGGATTCAGCCTAACTGGCCAAACATTTCGGTGAGAAGCTTCTTCACCTTCCATTAATTGTATGGTGCTTTAGGATAAGTCTAAAAGGAGCTGTGATGATAAGATACAGTGTCTAAGTGCTTGGTGGCTAACTGAAGGTTGGCAGTTTCAATCCACTAGCTGCTCTCTGAGAGAAAGCTATGGCAGTTTTCTTTCATAAAAATTTAAAGCCTTGGGAACCCTGTGGGAGCAGTTCTACTTTGTCCTACGGTCACTACGAGTCAGAATTGACAGCGTTGATTAACTTTAAAAATAAGTCTGGCACTAGAAAAATATGAAATGCTACTATTCCATTTGAAAATCTTTTTTGAAAATTACTTATCATCTTACTGTGTAAACCAAGGTACTCTTTGAACCAAACTCATCAATTCCATGTAAAACTGGATATGAAGATGGAATGCTTTGATTTGATGTAGGATTTGCTGTTTGAAAACAGCAAATATAGATGTGATTATAAATGTTCACTCCTAGTGTTCAGCAGATGCAACTTCCTGAAAGTTCAAAGTTTATATTTGCAAATGTAATTTATATTTGCTAGTTTACATTTACACATATCTTAAATGTCTTTTATAAATCTGCTACTCAGGAATTAACAAGGCATAAGTTTAAGGAGCTCTGGTAGCGCAGTGGTTACAAATCGGGCTGCGAACCTTAAGGTCAGCGGTTCGAAACTACCAGCCACTCTGCGGGAGAAAGATGAGGTTTTCTACCCCCCGTAAAGATTTACACCCTCGGAAACCCTGTACAGGGTCGCTATGGGTCGAAACCAACTTGACGGTACTTAACAACAACAACAACAACAACAATTTAAAAAGGCATGTAGTACTTTACCTGGCCATTTCACGCAAGTACCTCTGCCCAAGCCACTTTTCCAGGAGTTTATACACATCTACCACCTTTGTTACCAGATCTTCAAGAAAAGCCAATGCTTTCGTCTTTATCAGTTCAAGTCGAAACTGCGTGGCTATTTCTGTTTTGAAAGATAAATATGGATTTTTAGAAAAGTATTATATGTACCCACAGTTTCTGATGAACTGAATTCATTTTTAAACCGATTATGCTTCGAGTTGCGAAGTTCTAGGTGCATATTTAGTATGCCAGCATAGATAAGGTAATGCTGCTGGTGAGAGGTGTCCTTGAGTTGGTTCCGACTCAAAGCTACCCTAACTCTGTACAGCAGGCTAAAATGTACACTACCCAATCCCTCACCATCCTCGCAATGGTTACTCATGTTTCATTCCGTTTTTGCAGCTACTCACTGTGTTAATTCGTCTCATTGAGGGGTGTTCTCGATTTTACTGAAGTTCTACGTTACTAAGCATGATGTCATTCCTAATCCTATGGCCAAAGTATTTGAGATGAAGTCTCATCCTCCTTGCTTCCAAAGAGCATTCTGACTGTATATCTTCCAAGATTGATCTGTTCATTATTCTGGCAGTCCATGGTACTTTAAATATTCTTCACAAACACCATAACTGAAAGGCATGAATGCTTCTCCAATCGTCTTTATTCACTATCCAGCTTTCACACGCATAGGAAGCAACTGAATATAGGATGGCTTGGGTCAGGTGTGTCTTAGCCCTCAAAGTGACATCATTGCTTTTTTAAAAACAAAAACAAAACCTCAAACAATTTAAAGATGTCTTTAATTTAACAACAGATTTGTTCAATGCAATATATTCTTTGATTTCTTGACTGTTGCTTCTATGGTGTGGATCTTCAATCCCAGTAGAATGGAATCCTTGACAACTTCAACCTTTTTTCTGTATATAATGAGGTTTACTGGTCTAATAGTGAGGTTTTTCTTTTCTTTACAATGAGATGTGATACATACTGATCTTCATTAGCAAGTGCTTCAAGTCTTCTTTGCTTTCTATAAGCAAGGTTGTGTCATCTGCATTGTTGTCAGGTGCCATCGAGTCGGAACCGACTCATAGAGACCCCATGAACAGCAGAACGAAACAATGCCCAATCCTGGGCCAACCTCACTACTGCTGCCACACTTGAGTCCATCAATGATGCCATCTGGCCAATCCATCTCATTAGAGGTCTTCCTCTTTTTCTCTGACCCTCCACCTTACCCAGCATGACATCCTTCTCCAACGATTGTTTCCTCTGGACAATATGTCCAAAGTATGAGAGAGGAAGCTCAGCCATCCTGGCCTCCAAGGAGCATTCTGGCTGCACTTCTTCCAAAACAGATCTATTGGTTCTTTTGGCAGTCCATGGCACTTTCAGTATTCTCCTCCAACACCACAACTCAAAGGCATCAATTCTTCTATGATCCTCCTCATTCACTGTCCAGCTTTCGCATCCATATGAGGCTATTGAAAACACCATGGCCTGGGTCAGATACACCTTAGTCCTCAAGCTGACATCTCTGTTCTTCAACACTTTAAAAAGTTCCTGTGCAGCAGATTTGCCCAGTGCCATACGTCGTCTGATCTCTTGACTGCTGCTTCCGCGAGTGTCATCTGCATATTACAGATTATTAATGAGTCTTTCTTCAATTCTGATGTCTTGTTCTTCTTTGTATAGTCAGATTACTTGCTCAGCATAAAGACTGCATAATTATGGTAAAAGGACAGATGCAATAGTGACACAATTTTTTTTTTTCTGATTTTTAAACTATGTTTTCTTTGAACTAGTACCTGTTTGCCTATGTACAGGTTCTGTATGACCACAATGCAGTGTTCTGGAATTCCCACTCTGTGGGATGTTTTTAATAATTTGTAATGATACACACAGTAGAATGCCTATGCATAGTCAATAAAACACAGGTAAACATCTTTCTGGTATACTCTACTTTTAGCCAAGATCCATCTGATATCAGTAATGACATCTCTCCTTCCACATTCTCTTCTGAATCTGGTTTGAATTTAAGACAGTATTTTATCTATTTTACTCAGAAGCAAATATAATGTTCACTAGGTGCTGTTATTGTTGTTAGGTTCCATTTAGTCGGTACTGACTCATAGTGACCTATGCACAATAGAACAAAACACTGCTAAGTCCTGGGCCAACCCCACAACGCTACGCCTGAACCCATTGCTGCTGCTATCGTGCCAGTCCATCTCATTGGGGGTCTTCCTCTTTTTCTTTGACCCTCCACCTTACCAAACACGATATCCTACTCCAGAGATTGTTCCCTCTTGATAATATGTCAAGACTTCGTATGGGAGACGAAGTCTGGCCATCCTGGCTCCCAAGGAGCACTCTGGCTATACTTCTTCCAATACAGATCTGTTGTCGTTTTGGAAGCTTATGGTACTTTTAATATTCTTTTCCAACACCATCATTCAAATACATCCATTCTTCTACGGTCTTCCTTATTCACTCTCCAACTTTTGCATGCATATGATGTTACTGAAAATACCATGGTTTGGGTCAGGTGCACCTTTGCTGCACCAGACTTCTTTTAAATGTGAGCTAGGTATTGGCAAAGAGTATTAAATATATTGTGGACTTCCAGAAGAATGAATACATCTGTGTTGGAAGAAATACAACCAGAACATTCTTTAGAAGCAAGGATGCCAGACTTTGTCTCATGTACTTTGTACATGTCATCAAGAAGGACCAGTCCCTGAAGAAGGACATTGTACTCAGCTAATTGAGTGTCAATGAAAAAGAGAAAGACCCTCAATAGAATTCATTGATACAATAGCTGAGACAATGAGCTGAATCGTAGGAATGACTGTGAGGATGACATGGGACCAGGCAGTGTTTCATTCTGTTGTACACAGGGTCACTGTGAGTTGGTATCTACTCAATGACACCTCACAACAACAACAGTAGCAACAACAGTCATTTAAAGAGATTATTCAAACATAATTATATTTGAACTTGATTGCTTTTTATTGTACTATGTTCTGTGAGAAACTTGGAATGGGAAAAAACAAGTGGATGATTTTGGATTTCAATAAGGATGGTGGGAACAAAGTCTCTTTATTATCTTACTGTTTGAATACCTTCATAAAACCTGTGTATTCCAGGGCCTGAAGCTGTTCCTTGTATATAATAAGGGTCATAGATTTTACTTCCAGAATATCTTTCCAACCCCATTTTTTGGCTGTTGCTTTTTTCCATTGCTAGACCTAGGTTAGGCAGCAATTTCCTCTCTGCCAAAGTAATAGCCTTCTTCCTGTTTTACTACCTTCTTTTCCCCATCTCAAATCTACTATCAAGAGTAATTTGTCTCATCTGCAGACATAACCACATTCATTTTTCTGCTCAAAATTCTTCACTAGTTCCCAGTTGACAGAGGGAAAATTAAAAAAAAATAAAAGTACTTAAAGAGCCTATATGACCCTGTGTTACAAGGCTCTCCTGTCCAACACACACTTCATGCTCTTGAGGTACTTGAAGGTAAACAAATGTTCCCCTTACCCCTCTCTCTGTCTTAGGATGCACTTCCCCTCTGCCTTTCTTACTTCTGTCTGGGCTTTGGGCAAATTTTCCATAGTCTTACAGTTCAGTTCAAACTCTAGCCTGACCCCCCCAATTCTGTCCTTCTCTGCCCCACGCTCCTTTAGGGTCATATGCCTATCTCCAATTTCACAACACAAGTGATTGCTTATATTTTGCTTTCTCTAGGTTGGATTTTGTTTGTCAGTTCATATTATATTTGCACACATACTATGTGTATGTCTCTAGCAATTATCACAGGGTCTGGCACTTCATGGAAACTCAAAAGACATTTTGTTCTATGAATGCATGAATTTGGTCCTACTAATTTGCCCTTGAGATTGTTGTTGTTGTCAGGTGCCATCGAGTCTGAACCGACTCATAGCGACCCCATGCACAGCAGAACGAAACAATGCCCGATCCTGGGCCAACCTCACCAACGCTGCCACCCCCGAGTCCATCAATGATGCCACCTGGCCGATCCATCTCGTTGGAGGTCTTCCTCTTTTTCTCTGACCCTCCACCCTACCCAGCATG
>NW_006408908.1:1646599-1656676 GCF_000296735.1 Chrysochloris asiatica
AGGCATTTTTTTCCACAATCGCTTTCTGAGTGCCCTCCCACCTTCCAGTCCGATATCTGACAATGTTTCTCTGCTATGCATAGAGTTTTCAGTGACTAGCGATTCGGAAGTAGTTTGTCACTCTTTCTTCCTAGTCTGGCCTTTAGATGGATGGATTGAAATGTGAAGTATACTGGAAAGCACTGAAATCAGATGAAGGGACAGGTAAAGGGGAGAAGCATGTGATCTGATTTTTCTGTTGTCACTGGTCTCCCTGACTTCAGAGTTTACTGTTGGGATTACGGAAGCAAGTGTTAGTGGGAGGGAGTGTTGGTGTAAGGAGAGAAGCAAGGGAAAAAAGCTAATGGTCACTAAGTAACTACAGACTATCCAAGATTGCATTGTTATGGTCATCTGGTATATTTGCTATCGTTCCTTTGCAATTAGGATATTTTTGCTCAATTTCCTGATCTTTTCAAACTTCATTTTGAGTTATACTTCAATTACATTTGGAGATGGTACATGGGAGAACATATCTTGTAGTGTCATTGACAGAAAAGAAGACCCTTGACTGAAAATTATAGATGCACCACTATCTCTTCTATGACTTTTACTTCCAAAAACTTACTTTCAGAACTTGTACTTTGGTGGCAGTTGTGTGCCATGGAATTGGTTCCGACTCAAAGCAGCCCTGCATAGGGTTCCAAGGCTATAAATCTTTACAGGAGCAGAAAGTCTCATTTTTCTCCCACAGAAGGACTGGTAGTTTCGAACTGTTGACCTTGAGGTGAGCTGCCTGACTTGTAACCACTATGCTATCAGAGCTTCTTGGTGGTGGTGGCTGTGTGCTGTGGAGTTGGTTCCGACTCATAGCGACCCTGTACAGGGTTTCTGAGGCTGTAAATCTTTACGGGAGCAGAAAACTTCATCTTTCTCCTGCGGAGCAGCTGGTAGTTTCGAACTGCTGACCTTGTAGTTTGCAGCCTGATTCGTAACCACTACGCTACCAGAGCTCCTTTCAGAGCTCCTTAGTCAGGGATTATTTTCCAAATGAGAGGCCTAAGTTACTATTAATTAAAATATAAAACCACTTCCTTTCGGTAGCTCCAAACCTTTTAATTATTTTGTTTTGACTTGAAAAATCGCACAAATTCCCTAGCATTTTCTCTTTGTTTCTATTCTTTGAAGTTTCAAATGCTGATGTTGCTCTGTCCTAAATCCTTTCCAAATACTCTTGGTGTCTTTTTCAGATCCTGGCAGACCGACAAATTATAACTGTGGTTTGGGGATGGCAATATATCTGATTCACATATCTGTTGGATCTGTTGGTCCTCACATAAGTCAGATGAAAATGTTCTACTAACTGTTCTACTTTTCTGTTTGTCCTGTGATCTATAGACATAGCCTGAGGCAACTGGTAAGATAGTTGTGAGCTGTTGCCTATTGGTCTATTTTGTACTGAAAAGCATCATCTTAATTCTTTCCAATTGCTACCTTCAAATTGCAGGGCGGCCAAATGTTCTTCCTTTATTTTGAGTCTCACTTCATTTTTCTTTTCTGCTTCGGCAATTTCCTCTGGGGTTACAACTACAGTAGACGCTTCTGTTACAGGTGGTGATTTGCCTGAAAGGGCAAGAAGGTATGCTGAGTAAACTGCTAATATACAAGTGCTCAGACACACAATACTTGGACAAAATCAGTAGAAAATTTATAGAATTATCAGCCTCTAGGATTTGGAAACTAGAAACCCCAGCTGTCACAGTAAGCAGTGAAATCCTGACAGATCTACCTTGAGAGTCTTCCATATGGTATCCCCACTGTGTGTCATCATGGGGAAATCAGGCATGCAGCAAATGCAGAGATGATTACAAAGTCAGCAAATCCCAACATAGTGCAGATGCCATCAGTCATCAGCAGAAGATGACTTGTATTAGCAAAATGTTTCTTAGGTCTTCATCAAGACAAGGTCAGAGAACAACCTCAGAAAGGTACGGCTGAACTGTGATTGATGTTCATGAACCTATAATGCCCTTGCTGTTAAGTGCTGTCGAGTCAGTTCCGACCCATAGCAACCCTATATAGGCTTTCCAAGGAGCAGCTGGTGAGTTTGAACTGCTGATCTGGCAGTTCAAACTGACTTTGCAGTACAGAGTATTAACCCACAGTGCCTCACCAGGACTCGATAATCACCTAATTATTTTTAATTAGTTCTTAAGTATAAGTACCTTAGTGATTACATAAGAGACATACAATTTATCAGTATTTGCCTAAGGATTTGCGCTAAGAGTCGGCAGCATGATTCTAGTTGTGAGCCCTGGTTTATGCAATTGTGCTTAGTTCAAAAAATCTTTTTTGAGCCTCTGATCCCAAAGTGTTTATAATCTTATGAAGAAGACATAAATGTGAACAAATAAATTACGGTGGTGGTGGTGGTGTGTTTTTGAGTTGGTTCTGACTCACAGTGACCCTATATAGGGTTTCAGAGGCTATAAGTTTTCAGGCTGTAAGATTTCAGCAGAAATCTCATCTTTTTTCCCATGGAACAACTGGTAGATTTGAACTACTAACCGTGTAGTTAGCAACCCAGTTTATAATCCACTATGCTACCAGAGATTGTTATGTTGTTGGTGGTGTTAAGTGGCATTGAGTCAGTTCTGACCCACTGCAATACTATATAGGGTTTCCAAGGTGTGGCTGGTGAGCTTGAATTGACAACCTCGTGGTTCAAAGTGACTTTGTAGTCTAGTGCATTAGCCAACAGAGCCACACCAGGACTTGTGATAGATATATTATAAAAATTATAATTAATACATTATAAGAATTAATATGACATATTAATTCTAATAATAAATGTATGTGCATGTTATAGATAAAAGAGTTTAAGCATTTGGATTTGTGTTTTGTCATCTGTACAATTAAGGAGTGGAATAGGATCAGTTACTCTGTTAAAAGTTTCCCTCCAGAGCTATTTATTCATAGTACTGTTATCATCTGAGATGGATGACAGTGGTGTGTTCTTTATTAATATTCTACTCTTCTGTTTGTCTCAAGTGCTACCATCCCTCGTGTCCCTTCCTCCTTTCTCAGTACTTTATCTTGTTATCTCTTACCATCAGTGTTTTGTTCCTTCTATGTACTGTATTTGGGAATCGTGTCTCTGTCCCCTCAGATGTAAGGAGGTGACTTTGCTCCCAAGGTACCAATACCTTCCCTATCAATAAATTGACAAAGAGAAGCTATAGTCCCCATCTAGCAACAGAAATAAATACACCCTAAATATTTTTAGGGTTTCAGAGGCTGTAAGTCTTCAGGGGAGCAGAAATGACTAATGAACAGTATTCTAATGGTTTATATAACCCTTTTTTTGTGTATTGATTTATTGATTTTCGTTATTTTGTTTTGGTTTTCATCATTAAGGAGTCTCTTGATGGTACAATGGTTAATGAAAGGTTACAAGTTTAAGTTCACCTAATGGTACTCAGGAGTCCTGGTGAGGCATTGTGGGTTAATGCACCAGACTGCAAAGCCATTTGAACTGCAAGGTCTGTGGTTCAAGCTCACCAGCTGCTCCTTGGGAACCCTATACAGGGTCGCTATGGGTCAGAATTGACTCAACGGCACTTAACAACAACAACAACAATGGTACTCAGAATAAAGACTTAAGGATCTACTTCTGAATAACTAACCATTGAAAACTCTACTGAGCACAATTCTACTCTGACACACGCTGGGTCCATCCGGGTGGACTAAAGGACAAATGGTTATGAGGGAAGAATGTGTCTGTAGAAGCCATCACAGGACTCTCGCTCAACAGATTCCTAATGAACACATGCACAATCGGTTAATGAATGTCCTGTCTGCTACTATTAGTTTCCTGTCTTGAGTCACTTCAAAAATGGAAACATTCAGAAAAGAAGGGAATGCTTGTGCCAGAGCTGTCCCCAGTGTGAACTGGAACTGGGAGGTTTCTCCCAGTATGAGTTTCTTTCCTCTGTATCTTCCATTGTGCCTCTAGGCAGAGATTGAGGGAGTAGGTCTCCTGAGAGATGTGCTTGAATTAAAGTGCCCTGAAAAGCAAATGCATGTAATTAGCTTTTAAATTTCTCTGGGCCACTACAGCAAGTGGGAAACCCTTGGCACACAGTCTTCCAGTTATATAGTCTCATTTTAGAATTCCTTTAATATGTTCAAAACTGTCTTTGAAGTATATTCTACCTGGATATAACCCGATATTTGGATAAACAAGTTGGGTGGGACTAGTATGCAATACATTTGTCAACTAACACCACAGGCTCCCAGAGACCTGGGTTCCTCATTTCAGTCAAGGCTTCTAAGTGGTTTAAACAAGTTCCGTCATGGCCAAAGCAGAGAAATTGGGTATTGGAATATTAAACAGAACAGGAAAAATGATGGGTCAAAGACCTAGAATGGAGACTTGGAAAAGGAGCAGTGAGTCCTTTCAGGAGCATGATGTTGCTGTTAAGTGCCTTGGAGTTGGTTCCAAGCCATAGTGAGCCTGTAAAGGGTTTCCGAGGAGTGACTGGTGAGCTTGAACTGCTGACCCTAAGGTTCAAAACAACTTTGCCATCTAGCGCATTAGCCCATAGAGTCACACCAGGACTCCAGGAGCATGATGAGGGAAACTGGATTATTGCCAGGACTCTGGAGTGTGACACACATTCAAAGCGATGTGATGAACTGCCATCTTTGAAGGAGACCACTGTTTATTTTGCCAGTCAAGTGATTTGGCTGCTATGCAATATGCACTCTTCCCTTGTATTTTAAGAGGACATGAAGTTTCTAGAAGGATACTGACAGTCATTTCCCCCCACTGTAGTTATCATTCTGATAATCATTTTACAAAATCAGACCCTTGCCAGATTTCATTTTGTGGGCTTTGACTCAATTGGGAAGAAACAGTTTTGAACTGATTTTGACCTAATGAACAGTATTCTAATGGTTTATAGACCAGCAAGTCTGGTTAAGGGCTTGTTTATTTTAAGACGTTGAAGCATCCATGGTTGTGAATGCTAAAATCATGAATACCTTTAGCTTTTTTGTCTGTCTTTTGTTTCTTTGGCTCCTTTTTTGCTTTTTTATTTCCACCTGCCTGATTAGATTTTTCTCTTGTTTCTGCTTGCTGGATTTCTTTTTCTTCCTCCATGAGTTTCTGATGAATTTCAGCAGCAACCTGGTTGTGTAACAGCAATATATCAATCAATATAGCACCATTTATGAAATATTATAATCATTTGGATTTAGTCATCACCAGATCTTGTTAAAACCTCATTCCATTATAATAAACCATGCCTATGTAGCCAGTCTCCAACAGAACCCACACTCTGATTTATGACTTAAAAGGAATCTGGCTTTGTCGCAACAACAGCTTTCCCACAGCCATCACTCTTTCCATCCCTGCCTCAACCACAGTTGCATTGCCTCATGACACCGTTGCATTTCACTCTGTCATGGCTCTGTGGTTATGCACACATTCCTATGTCTTTAAAGCTCAGATGTTGTGGACTTATTCTGTTTTCTTCCAATGTCTGGTTATTGCTTAGCTTCCAATTCTGGGCATTTATCTATGCCAGTGTTTCTACAACATTTTTATATATTTTTACCCCCTAAATGCTCTACCTTTCATGGCATTTTAAGACTGCAGATATACTGTACATATATACACATGGTGTTGTTGTTGACTTGCTTCTAACTCACAACAACCCTCTATAGGGTTCCTAAAGAGTGGCTTGGATCCCGATCTTGAGATTAGCAACCCAGGATTTAATCTGCAACAGCACACCAGGACTGCTACTATACACATACTCCTCATTTATTGAGGATCTCATTGTCCTACATTTTAATTTATGGCAACAAGTAAAAAATGTACTATCCAACTCTTGTATGCCTTAATGACATGATCTGTCTATAATAAATGCTGAGTAAAAGATGAGAGCAATATTGGCTGTGATGGCTAAAGCTTTGTGTCAACTTGGCTGGGCCATGATTTCTCCCTGGTTTGGCAATCATATACAGATATAATTTGGTAGTTATGTAAGGATAGAGTCATCTTATTTTTTGAGACTTAATGTGGTCATCCTCCACTTTTCCATAATGTGGATTTTCACAAAATGATGTGACCTTTGAAACTGAACCATTTTGATAAATGAGGAGTGGATGTATAATATTTATGTACTGTAAGCATAACTGTGCTTCATGTAGAAAGAAGTGAGACTTTTTTGCTTTCTTCCCTTACTGGAACCAATTGTTAAGACTACATATTCTACACACTCTGATTGGTGACCATGTTTGTTGCCCATAAGGGGAAGTGAGAGAAAAACAGCAACGAAGCTGTGAGCTAAGCCCTACAATGTTCAATAGACTCCTGTGAACTCGGGTGGAGACCTGGTTGGCCAGCAGTGTGGCTAGATTTAGGGACTCTTCGGTCCAGAGTCAGGGACATGGTCACAGAGTACTAGAATGGAGAGTGAAGCATCCAACTGATAAGAAGAGAGGGCATATGCACACGAATACCCACACTTACAGATAATACCCACTTGACCTGACTTCAATGACTGGATGATCAGAGCTCAACTAGAAGAAGAAAGAAGAGGGGGGAAAAAAAGAGTAATCTGACACAATTTGATGAACTTGACCTACACCTATGGATGCAGTAGCTCAAAAGAGGGAACAAGTCTTTACAGCAAGGGTCATTCCCACCCCCTCCATACACAGAGTAGACAGAGATGGGCAACTTGGACATTGGCTACCCAAAATGGGGGGGAGGGGCTACAAAGGTAAGGTGTGACAGGCTTAACAAGCTTACAAGAGGGAACCTAGATCCAAAGGGCATGAAGGAAGGTAGAATCTCCACTGAGTAGTATCCAATCTGTCTAGGTGGGGTTGATGAAATGAAATGCGGATAGGTCTCTTATGATACAATAGTGAATAATTGTTATCAGGACTGCTTGTAAGGGTTGGAAATGTAAAGGTAGACATTTTATAGTAAGGAGGGTAGTGATTAACTTTTCAGTCTAGGAGTGGAGGTCCCTGGGACCATCAAGGGAGAAGAGCCGAAAGCGGGAACCTTCCCAGAGAAGCAGTGATGCCTGAAATGGAGCCAGAGATGATGACATGGAGAGATGGAGCAGTTGGGGACTTTAGACACAGAGAGGGAGAGGGGCTGTATGTTGACGACCAGGGGGCAGGCTTGTAGTGTATACCATGTGGTTGGTTGATGATGCATGGAGAGGATTGTAACCATGGCAATGAAACGATATACGATAGGATGAATGTAAAACTAACATTCTCCCATGTAAACTATCACATAATTCACAATAAAACATTAAAAAAAGAAAATATATATTCTATATCTCTTAGGTAAGTCCCTGTTAATTGGGTAAGTTCCCAGTTAACTCACTTAGTTAAAATCTTAATAACACAACTGGTGAGGAAAGGGGGTTTATGAGGATTTATTTATGTATTGCTGTGTATACTGTGTCCAAGCTTGATGTTATTGTTGGAAGAATGGGTAAGAGGATAGGATAAGAGGAAGGATGATAATGGTGGTGTGACGTGGAGTCAGTTCCGACTCACAGTGACCTTGTTTCTGAGGCTGTAAATCTTTACGGAATCAGAAAGACTCATCTTTCTCCTGTGGAATGGCTAGTAGTTTCAAACTGCTGACCTTGAGGTTAGCACCCTGACTTATAATCACTATGCTACCAGAACTCCTTAAAGGTTAATAGAAAGATAAATAAGACCCAGTTATTACCCCTAAAGAAGTTTACAGTCCTATAGGTGAGACAAAAAAAAAATCAATCAAATTCTTGCCACATTTTTATCAGTCGGTTCAGCTGTTCTGTGAATGCTCAGTCTTACCATAAGCCCCAATGGGCTCTAATTTTCCCCAGAATCAAACCAGTCCTACTTCTTTGTATTCTCTCTTGCTTTCAGCACCCATGCTATGCTTTGTTGTTGTTGTTATTAAGTGTTGTCAAGTCAGTTCCAACTCATAGCAACCCTGTATAAGGTTTCTGAGGAGCCTATAGTGGGTTTGAACCACTAATCTTGCAATTCAAACTGACCTTGTGGTCCAGCACATTATCCCACAGCACCACAGCAGGATGCCATTCTATGCTTTGGCATGCTATGTTTTAGGGGATGCAAAGTACATGTTCATTAATCGATGGACTTTCTTTAAAAAATAATCAGATTCCACTAAAGGCACTAATATCCACTTCAAACCCAACAGAACCCTGAAGAGCCACAGAAAGGCTTCAGTGAGTAATCCCATTTTTAACCAGATGCCCTTTCAATACAAATGAATTTTATGCTATATACTGTACTTGCAAATTCTTGGTAAAGCTGAAAGCAGTCTTGTTAGCATTCACTCCTAAATTGCAAGCAATTCATTTTTTAATCTGTTCTTGCAAAGCACATGTTAGCAATTTCCTTTAAAATTGGAGTTTTCTATTTTGTAAACAACCTTGTGATGATAATGTTTATAATTATCATCATCTTCATTTTGATGGGCCACTTGCCTCAAAGAACTCTGGGTTTCGTTATAAAATGAACTTAATTCACAACATATCTAACAGTGTAGCTTACAAGGCTGGAGAGAACTTTAGACATAATGCCTTGACATTGTGGGTGTTAAACAAGACTTCTTTCTTCCAAATCATTCCATACCTGCTAATTAGAAGAGAGTTTTGCTAAAAATTAAAATAGAATGGTAAATGGAGAGCTCTTGGTAGAGCTGCTATGTAGGACACAACCAGAGTTAAAGGTTGAAATTGCGCTGATCTCAGGTGGCACCATTTCCCCTGCAGTAATTAATGAAATCACGCCTGCCCCATTAGGAATTCAAAGTTCCTTGAAGGATGTGTGACCATCATACCCATAAAAGTTTATTAAAAATACAATATTAGAACAAAGATATGAGAGACCAAATGAAGCAGACACAGATGAAAATCCTGAAACCCTGAGCTTCAGAGGAAAGGTAAGAGAACTAGATTGAGTGCTTGCTGGGAGAAGCTGAGCAGGGACAGTGAGAAAGGAAGAGAGACTGGTGAACCACCAGCCAGATGTGACGTGGCCATCTTGTGAGCAGCTTTGGCAGCACAAGGTGTCCCTAAATAATATGGGAAAGATGCTATTCCTTCTTTTTCCCTATGCTCCCCTGGTGACCAGGGATGTGACTAGAACCCACCTGCATCTACCTCTATTTCAGATCCTGCTCTCCAGGAGTTCAGAACAATGTGGTCAGGAGCTATGCCAGTGTGAGGCACGGGTTGGCTGTGGTGCCAATTTGGTGCCCCGATTTGGGCGGGCTTGACTATATAGCTCCCACAGAGCTACCATACCAGCATTTAAATAGTCCCCTGTCCCCAGCTGACCTATGGTCCTAACAGACACTGAAACCAGCTCCATCAAGGGTCTCCACTAATTACGCCCAGAATGGATGCCCTGAACATAGATAACAACAGAGGTGGATAGGAACTCCATTTAAGACCAGGGTCTTTGCTGTCACATCCCTCCCACACCCACCTCGTGAACTCCTTGGCTTGCAGAACCCTTCCCACCCACCCCCAAGATTTTTCCTCTCAGGGTTCAACATGCTATACTGTTCCCCTCCTGTTTTCCGCAATGGTTTTGTTTTGTATTCTTTCTCCTCCTTCTTCTCTTTTCATTCCCTTCAATTTGGTCTTTTCTACTTCTGCTGCTGGTTTTCCTCCTTTTATTCTTTTTCTCGTTTCCTATCTTTTTTTTCCCTTTT
This sequence comes from Chrysochloris asiatica, assembly GCF_000296735.1. Taxonomy (NCBI): domain Eukaryota; kingdom Metazoa; phylum Chordata; class Mammalia; order Afrosoricida; family Chrysochloridae; genus Chrysochloris; species Chrysochloris asiatica. Next base: position 1,656,354 of record NW_006408908.1, read on the forward strand.
TGTTCTTTCTTTACTACTCTCTATTTTAATCCTCTCCTTGGTTTTTCTAAGTGATTTAAAATTTTTTTTTAAATTTCTTACTTTTATTTCATTTCTTCTTTTTTTCTCTTCTAAAGCTCCATTTTCTTGTCCCTCCTCTCTTTTAAAAATTATTCTTAAGTGTTTTTGTTTTAATTTCTTCCTTTTATTTCCTTTCTTGTCTCTCCCTTCTATAGCTCTAGTTCCCTCTTTTGTCTTTATACTTATTATATTTTTCTTATGGTTGCCTCTTTTTACTTATTTTTTCTCTTTATTATTTTATCTCTTCATTGTTGGTTGTTTAT
>NW_006408908.1:1656911-1658262 GCF_000296735.1 Chrysochloris asiatica
GAGGACCTAAGAACACACCAACATACAATCATCAAGTAAATACAAATAGGACAACCCCATATTACCCCAAAGACAACAGACAATTTTAGTTCACATGAAGAAACAAAAGATAATGGCTCCAACAAATGACTTAAGATGCAGTCTCTGAGGAATAAAAGGTAGTGCAAATAACTGAAAAAGAATTCAAAATAATGATATTTGGTACCCTCAAAGGATTGATAGAAAGATTGAGGACAACAATGGGAACCCTTAAAAAAAAAACTTAAAATTTCAGGAAAATACTACAAGAACAGACAAAATAAATGCAAATTTTGAAACAATACTAAACCTGCAAAGAAACCCAGAAGATTAATACTAACATCTCAAAAATGAACACTGTATTGAAATAACAAAGCAGTAGATTAGAAGCAGTAGAAGCCAAAATTACTAAGCTTAAAGACAAATCTCTCAATACTAGTAGGCTGGAGGAACAATTAAAAAAAAAGAAGAAAAAGAATGAGAAAAATATGAAGAAAGCCTAAGAGTTATGTGGAACACCACAAAGAGGAACAACTTAAGGGTGATTGGAATTCCAGAAGAGGAAGATATAATAAAAAGTACACAGAAAGTTATTGAAGAGTTGTTTCAAGAAAACTTCCCAAACATCATGATAGATGATAAGATAAGCATTCAAGAAGCTGAATGAACTCCAAACAGAATAGACCCCAACAGAAAAGCACCAAGGCATATAAAAAACTCTCCAAAACTAAAGACAAGGAACAAATCCTGAAAGCAGCTCAAGAAAAATGAAAAGTTACTTACAAAGGAGAATCAATAACACTAAGATCTGGTATTTCAATAGAAACCATTCAGGTAAGAAGGTAATGAGAAGACATATGCAAAACTCTGAAAGAAAATAGCTACCAACAAAGAACCATAAACCCAGCAAAGTTGTTGCTCAAATATGACAGCAAAATTAAAGGAATTTATAATTTAAGACCAACTTTACAAAAAATATTAATGGTTGTTCACTGGACAGAGAAACAAAAATATCAGACAACAGTCTGATATGACAACACCACCCAGAACTCGATCAAGCTATAGAAGTTTTGAAAGCAAAACAAACCTATAACACTGAAAATAGAACCAGAACTCTCAATTTATAATGAAATCATCTACAAAGCAAAAAGAGGGAATATTGTAGATACAGAATATCCAATAGGGAAGAAAGGCAAGTAGATCTCAAGATACAACAGACTGTTTTAAATAAGGAAAATATTAATAAATTGCAGGGTAACAAAAAAAATGAATACACTTGCACATGAAAATAAAAAAGGAAAATCAGAAAGATTTAGTAAACATTAATACAACA
>NW_006408908.1:1661863-1687796 GCF_000296735.1 Chrysochloris asiatica
CCTCAAAGTAGAGTGGACCATGTTGACACAAATGGAATACAGCTCTCAGTACCTTAATTTGCTAACGGAGGACAACTCAAAAGGAGAAGAACCGGCTGCTAATATTCATTAATAATAATCAGCTCATGGAATGTATGAAGTAAGAATCTAGGAAAATTGAAAGTTGTGGAAAATGACATAGAATTCATAAAACTGATATCTAGGCATTGTTATTTTTGTTGTTAGGTGCCATCGAGTCAGTACCAACCTATAGCAACCTTATGCACAGCAGAACGAAACACTGCCCGAAACTGGGCCAACCTCACTACTGTTGCCATGCTTGAGTTTATCAATGCTGCCACTTGGCTGATCCATCTCATTGGGGTCTTCCTCTTTTTCTCTGACCCTCCACCTTACCAAACATGATATCCTTCTCCAGCGACTGCTCCCTCCTATGTCCAAAGTATGAGAAACAAAGTTTGGCCATCCTGGCCTCCAAGGAGCACTCTGGTTGCACTTCTTCCAACACAGATCTGTTGGTAGCCCATGGCAGTTTCAATATCCTCCTCTAACACCATAACTCAAAGCATCAATTATTCTAAAGTCTTCCTTACTCACTGTCCAGCTTTTCACATGCATATGAGGTTATTGAAAATACCATGGCTTGGGTCAGGTGCACCTTAGTCTTCAAGTTGACATCTTTGCTCTTCAACACTTTAAAAATGCAACACGTCTATTGATCTCTTGACTGCTGCTTCTGTGAGTGTTGATAGTTGATCCAAGAAGAATGAAGTCCTTGACAATTTCAATCTTTTCTCCATAGATAAGAATATTGTTTTTTGGTCCAGTGGTGAGGATTTTTGGGTTTTTTTACATTGAGATGTAGTTCATACTGAAGGCTGTACTCTTTGGTCTTCATCAGTAAATGTTTTAAGTCCTCTTCACTTTTAGCAAGCAAGGTTGTATCATCTGCATATCGCAGGTTGTTAATAAGTCTTCCTCCAATCCTGATGCCATGTTTTTCATCACATAACCCAGCTTCTTGGATTATTTGCTTAGCATACAGGTTGAATAAATATGGTAAAAGAATGCAACCTTGTCACACACCTTTCTTAATTTTAAACCATTCAGTGTACCCATGTTCTGTTTGAACAACTGCCTCTTGGTCCAGGTAGAGATTCCTCATGAGCACAATTAAGTGTTCTGGAATACTCATACTTCACAATGTTGTCCAGGCTTGTCAGGGTGTCCACACAATCGAAAGCCTTTGCATAGTCAATAAAGCACAGGTAAACATCTTTTAAAAATGTATCTAGTTACTAGTGAGCTGAAATGTACTGGTATTGACCATTTTAAATGTGGAAGTTATGGGATTTACTATACTGGGAATGAAAAATTGAGAAGGATGATGTCACATTCATCTTCAAAAAGAACATTTCAAGATCTATCTTGAATTACAAGCTGTCTGTGATAGGATAGTATCAATATAGCCACAAGAAAGAGCAGTTAATACCATTATTCAAATTTATGGACCTTTCACTAAAGTCAGTGATGATAAAATTAAAAAATTCTATCAGCTTCTTCAGTCTGAAATTGATCAAATATGCAATCAAGATGCTTTGATAATTACTAGTGATTGGAATGTGAACACTCAAAGCAAAGAGGGTGGATCAGTAGTTGTAAAATATGCCTTGGTGATAGAAATGATGCTAGAAATTGCATGATAAAATTTTGTAAGGCCAATAACTTTGTCATTGAAAATATATTTTAAAACAACATAAAGGTCAACTATATACATGGCCCTCACAAAATGGAATACACATGAATCAAACTGACGACATTTGTGGGAAGAGATAGTGGAAACGCTCAATATCATCAGCCAAAACAAGGCCAAGTTCACACTTTAGAACAATCAATTGCTCATATGCAAGTTCAGGCCGAAGCTGAAGAAAATAAAAACAAGTCCATGAAGGCCAAAATATGATCTGAACATATCTCACCTGAATTTAGAGACCATATCAAGAATAGATTTGATGTACTAGACACTAAACACCAAAGACCAGAAGAGTTGTAAGATAAAGAACATCATACAGAAAGAATGCAAAAGGCCATTAAATGACAGAAATGAAAGAAAAGACCAGAATACATGTCAGAAGAGAGTTAGAAACTTGCCCTTGAATGTAGAGAAGCTAAGGTAACTGACAGAAATGAAATGAAAGAGCTGGACAGAAAGTTATAAAGGGTACATAGAGAAGACAAGTCATTACAATAAAAAGTGCAAAGACTTGGAGTTATAAAACCAAAAGGGAAGAATACACTCAGAATTTTTCAAGCTGAGAGAACTGAGGAAAAAATTCAAGCCTTGACTTGAAATACTGAAGGATTCTATGGATAAAATATTGACTGACACTGGAAACATCAAAAGAAGATGGAAAGAATGCACCAAAAAGAAATGGTCGGTGTTCAACTATTTCAAAAGGTAGCATATGATCAAGAGCCAGTGATACTGAAGGAAGAAGTCTAAGCTGTACTGAAGGCACTGGTGAAAAAACAAAGCTCCAGACATTGATGGGATCCAAATCGAAATCTTTCAACAAACTGATGCATTAGAGGTGCTCACTCATCTATGCTAAGACATTTGGAAGGCAGTTACCTGACCACTAATTCGAAGACGTCCATATTTGTGCTCATTCCAGAAAGGTGACCTAATGGAATGCAAAAATCATTGAACAGTATCAGGAATATCACATACAAGTAAAATTTTGCTGAAGATTATTAAAAAAAAACAGCTGCAACCATACATCCACAGGAAACTGCCAGGAATTCAAGCCCAATTCAGAAAAGGATGTAGATTGAGAGACGTTATGGCTGATGTCAGGTGAATTTTGGCTGAAAGCCAAGAATACCAGGGGAATGTTTACTTATGTGTTATTGACTATTTAAAGGCTTTTGACTGGTGGATCATGACAATCTATGGACAATATTGTGAAGAATGGGTATTGCAAAGCACTTAATCATGCTCATGAGGAATCTGAACATAGACCAAGAGGCATTCTCTCAAACAGAATAAGGGGATACTGAATAATTTAAAATCAGTAAAGGTATGTGCCAGGGTTGTATCCTTTCCCCACACTTATTAAATTTGTAAATAAATAAATAATTGGAGAACCTGGATTATATGAAGAAAAATGGGGCATCATAATTAGAAGAAGACTCATTAAAAACCTGTGATATGCAGATTATATGACCTTGCTAGCTGAAAGTGAAGAGGAGTTAAAATATTTATTGATGAAGAACAAAGACCATAGCCTTCAGTATAGATTGCATGCCAATATAGATTAAACAAAAATAACTCACAACAGGATTTATAAACAACATCATGGTAAATGGAGAAAGGAGTCCTAGTGTGGTGATATATGATAAGCACTGGATTGCTAACCACAAGGTTGCTAGTTCAAACCCAACAGTCACTCCTTGGAAATCCTATACAAGGTCGTATTGAATTGGAATGGATGCAAAGGTATTTAACATCAAGAACAGAATGGAGAAAAGATTGAAGTTGTCAATGACTTCATTTTGCTTGGGACAACATTCAGGGAGGCAACAGTCAAGAAAGCAAATGACATATTACATTAAGCAAATCTGCTGTGTAAGACCATTTTAAACTCTCACTTTGAGGACTAAGGTGTGCCTGACTAAAGCCATGGACAATGAATAAGGAAGACCCTAGGAGAATTGATGCATTTGAGTCATGATGTGGAGAATGTTAAAAGTAACATAAACTGCTAGAAGAACAAACACATTTGCATTGGAAGTACAATCAGAATGCTCTTTAGAAGCCATGATGCTGATTATTCACCTCTCATAATTCAGGCATGTTATCAGGAGTGACCAGTCCCTGGAGAAAGACATTATGTGTGATAAAGTAGAGAGTCTGGAAAAAAGAGGAAGACCCCCAACAAGATGGATTAACACACTGGAAGCAGTAACGGGTTGAAGCAGAAAAACAAAACCAGAAAAACAAGGGTTGTGCATGACCGGGCAGTGTCTCATTTTGTTGTACAAAGAGTTGCTATGAGTCAAAACTGACTTGATGGCACCTAACAACAATAACAACAACAGCAAGTGATTTGTCTAAAGTCACACAGCTGAATTATGAGGGGCTTCCAGTAATCTTTTCGTGGTCTGACAGTCTTACTAATAACGTGATATTTTAAAATGTCCTTTTTTCCTTAGGCAATTTTAAAGAGAATTATTAAGACTTATAAATATTAAAGAAAGAAGTCTAAAGCTACTTCTGAGAGGAAGGAAAGAAAAGGTGAGGATAATAAAAAAAGAGGGGGAGAGAGACGGATAAAGCATGGCTGTAATGTGAGAAGACTGTATATACAAAGACCCTGGAGGCTGAGTGGCCAGAACAGACACCGAAAATGCCGAAGTAGACATTTTAATTATTTGCTATGAGATCTGTGATGCAGACTCCTCCTACCTCTTCTACATAACTCTTTGGAAAGTTGATACAGTTTGTGTTTTAATTGTGTGTTTGCATAACCTCAGAAAAGCTTTGTTACAGAACGAAAACAGAAGCCTTGTAGGTGAGCTCAGCCTCCGGCGGATGAATTGTGATCATCCAAATTAAACTCTGTGTCTCCTGAATGGTGTGAATACTTTTGCTTTCCGTTTGAATTAAATTCAAGCTCCTTACTGGCAGGGACTGCTATCTTTTTACCATTCAAAGAGCATGCAGTAAGTAGAAAAGGCATGAACTTTGAAGTCTTTTTGACCTGGGTTCAAATCCCATTTCTGACATTTTCTGCTCTATTATCTTGGGCAAATTTCTTAACAGAGCTGAACCTTAGTTTGTCCACTGTTAAGAGGACACTAATATTTACCTCCTATTTGGTTTATGGAGTCCTGGTGTGGCGTTGCAGGATAGTGCACCAGACTGCAAGGTTGGCAGTTCAAACTCACCAGCCGATCCTCAGAAACCCTATACGGGGTCACTATAAGTCAGAACCAACTTGACGGCACTTAACACAAACAACAACAGTTGGTTTAAATAACATGTCTAGCAGAGATGATGCAAATAAGAGGCCTCATGGATCCTTTGCTTGGCTCTGTACAATGCTTTTTAAAAATTGTTTTCATTGTAAACAGTCTAAAATCAGGAGGTTGCATGCGAAGTACGTGCACCTTAGAATAATCAACTTGTGATCAAAAGGGCAGCATTTACCTAAGGACAAAGTTCAGAAGAGGTAGGAAGGAAGGAGGAATGAAAACAAGAAACCCAGGAAGAAAGTAGGATAAATGATGTTACACAGAGGGAATTATAACCATTGAGGTAAAAGAAAAAGTATGAATTGTCAAATGCAAAACTGATGATCCGCACCTAATTCACAATAAAAAGTTCAAAAAAAAATCATAAAACATAAAAAAGGAAAAAATATATAGCAAAAAAAAATCTGGATTTATGGCTTTTCTTAGGAAAACTGGAAAATCTGGCCACATGGGGCTTCATTCTTAAATGGCAAAGTTGGCTAAGGTGGAGTAAGATTTGTCCCTTTAAACAGGGATGTGACTCCACTTGGCCACCATCCCACCGCTCTCCATTGTTTTACACTTGTTCAACCTTGTTCACGTTCTGTGTATGGTTTTTAGGCCCCTACCCTCGGAAACCCTGTACAGGGTCGCTATGGGTCGGAACTGACTCGACGGCACTTAACAACAACAACAACTTTGAATCCAGGCCTAGTATAGAAAATAATCTAAGTGTTGGCTCACTCCTTTCTTGAAATCAAGTTTTGTTGATTGAATAGTTTCTATCAGAAAATAATATTTTGTAGGGACATATTTATATAATGCCTAATCAACACCAGGCTGTGAACCACAAGATCACCAGTTCAAATCCATCAACTGTTCCTGTAAAGGGTCACAGTGAGTTGAAACCAACTCAACAGCACTTAACAACAATATCAACAAAGACATTGTATAAAGTTTCTATTTATAGTGTACTGTCTTTGGGTAGTGCTATAGGATAAGCACTGGACTGCTAACTGCAAGGCTGGCAGTTTAAACCCACCACTCACATCTGTACCTTGGGAACTCTATAGAGGTTTCTATCAGTCAGAAGTGACTCAACAGCACTTAATAACAACAAGAGCTAATCTTGGAATTTAATGATTGGGTATCACTAAAAGGAAATGTAAGAATAAATTCTGCTTACCATGGTAGATATTGCTGAGGAAGCCTGCTGCCAGGTGTCCATTACCAACTTCTCATCTGCCTCAAAGTTTAACTCTATAGTTTCTAGCGAGGAATCCATCTTGCCCTTGAGTATTGTTTTTAATTTCGGTTTGGACATAGGTGTTTCTGGAGAAATGGATATTCGGGGCACTAGAGGAATTCTTTGGAAAATAAAAATAAAAATATATAAGATTTCATATATTTATCCCAGGTAACTTTGTGAATTTTATTTTGCTACTTTCATCTTGATTTTCAAAAGTTTCCTGGAAGAACTCCTTGAATAGAGAAAAGACTATATCTTATTTTTTGTTTTTATAGAAAGTCTTACCAACAAGAGAAAAATAAAAACAAATAATAACAACAAAATACAATTTCTGTGTTTCCATTAGAGATTATGAGGCAAAATTATGAAGAGATGGAGGAGGGGACAATGGTGGTTATGAAGAGATGCATTAAAAAAAATGCAATTTTGAAATTTATCCAGGAGATAAACTTCTGACCAGGAACAAGTGAGTCATGAAAAAAACAAACCAACTTGGTTTGATGACTAGCATCAGTTGGCATCCTAAAGTGGACAGTTACAAAGTAGGCTACAACAATTGCAATGTTGAAAACCCACAGAAACAACTAAGTTTTGGTGATGGGTGGAGAAGATCTCCACTCTTGAATCTGGATGATGAAGGATGTTTTGTAAACAGAGTTCAGAGCCTCCCTCCTCCTTCTCTTAATCATAATGTAGACATTGTTGAGCTGTCCCTTGTCACATTTATCTTCAACTGCTCCCAGGTCTGAATGCCTAAGAGAAGAAGGTTGAGAGATATTCAGTGAATGTTGATTGTGATTGGTGTCCACTTTAAGTGACACGAAGTACAAAGAGGTCTCAGCATGGCATGGGAGTAGATGAGAGGAGTGCCAAGGATGACTTTGTTAAACACTGAGAAAAGTTAGGGGCAATAATAGGGGCATGTGTTTGTTTTCCAGACACAGGTGTTAGTTCACAGAGCAGTTATCCATAAAGCTGGTTCAAAATGCCAATAAATAATTAGTCTGGACTTGTTTTGAAGCATCAAACAAGGTTTCTTGAACCAGGCACACTGATTCTTATGGTGCTAAGAATTCAGACAGTGCACCATGCCTATATGGCAATGTGCTGAGAATTTATTACCTCTGCCCATAATAAGGCACCAGATTTAAATAAATAATGCTATCTCTCAGTCACTCTAAATTTACTATGATTTTTATATTCATTTAGCTAAGGTTAAAGTCTTCTCTTAATATTGAATTCAGTGAAATAAATATTTCTCAACACCTTGATTTGGAGGACAGCAGTGATAGCATGCCATTTAGAAAAATAACGTGTATTTCTTTTCTGGAAAAAATCTGGTCTAGCTAGCTTTGCCACTACCGGTAGATATGAACTTAGGCATGCCATTTGATTCTCTGGAATAATACAAATATAATTATAATAATACTGATTATGATGATGATGATAAAATAATTTAAGGTTGCTGGGAGAAATACAATAGACACGTTATATAGAAATGTTTACCACAGTGTTTATTACCCTATAAATGTTAAAGAGACTGTGGTTGATTGATTGATTGGTAGATACATTGATTGAGTGATAGCTGCAGTAGATACCCACAACAGTGATTTGAGGTTGAGATTAGTGCCGAGGTGTTTTTACAGAAAGGAAGCACTGGCTGTTCTTTTACCCATATCATTCTCCTAACTAACATTAATAGCTTTGCTATTATGCCTGACTTGCTATTTTATGCTAAGAACGGAACACACTGCTACTCTAGACACTGACTTGGTATCTTTTTATGGATATGATGGCTCATATTGACTTTAGAATTAAGGCTTTTTTTTTTTTTTTAATTTCAAAGTTATCTTCCAGTAGTTTACAGAATTAAACATTTCTCTTGGGTATACCAAGAGGGTATACCCTTTTACTCTTGTGTATTCTTGCATACACAGGGACATGATGGAACTAGATAGAAGAAGACTAAAGAGAAAAGATCAGTGCATAACCTTATTCTCTCCAGGCCATCTCAAATCTTATTTTGGAATAAGGAAAGGTAAAATAGATAAAAATCATGTAATGGTAGTAGCAGTGGTGATTTTATGCCATTGAGTTAATTCTGCCTCATAGCAACTCTGTATAGGGTTTCTGAGGCTGCAAATCTTTACAGGAGCAGAAAGCCTCCTCTTTCTCCTACGGAGTGACTGGTAGATTAGAACTGCTGACTTTGTGGCTAGCAGCCCAGCTCATAATCCACTACATTACCAGGGCTTCTTAAAAACATGTAATATTCACAACTAAAATATTACATGAAAATCAGAGTAGTTTATTATTATAGCTGTAGTTGTTAGGTGCCATTGAGCTGGTACCTACTTCATAGCAACTCTATGAACAATAGAAGGAAACATTGACAATCCTGTACCATCCTCAGAGTTATTACTATGTTTGAGCATTTTGATGCTGCCACTGTGCCAATCCATTCATTGCAGGTCTTCCTCTTTTTCACTGACCAAACATAATATCTTTCTCCAGGGACTGGTCCCTCCTGACAGTATGTCCTAAGTATGAAGGATGAAGTCTAGTCATCCTAGTTTCTAAGGAGCACTCTGGTTGTACTTCTCTCCACACAGATGTGTTTGTTCTTCTGGCAATCCATAGTATTTTCAGTATTCTTCTCCAACACCATAACTCAAATGCATAAATTCTTCTGTGGTCTTCCTTATTCATTGTCCAACTTTCACATGCATATGTTGTTGTTGTTGTTGTTGTTGTTGTTGTTGTTGTTGTCAGGTGCCATCAAGTCGGAACTAACTCATAATGACCCCATGCACAGCAGAACGAAACAATGTCCAATCCCGGGCCAACCTCACTACCACTGCCACACTTGACGCCATCAATGATGCCACCTGGCTGATCCATCTCATTAGGGGTCTTCCTCTTTTTCTCTGACCCTCCATCTTACCCAGCATGACATCCTTCTCCAGAGACTGTTCCCTCCTGACAGTATATCCAAAGTACGAGAGACGAAGCTTAGCCATCCTGGCCTCCAAGGAGCACTCTGGCTACACTTCTTCCAAAACAGATCTATTGGTTCTTTTGGCAGTCCATGGCACTTTTAGTATTCTCCTCCAACACCACAACTCAAAGGCATCAATTCTTCTACAATCTTCCTTATTCACTGTCCAGCTTTCACATCCATATGAGGTTATTGAAAACACCATGGCTTGGGTCAGGTGCACCTTAGTCCTCAAGCTGACATCTCTGATCTTCAATACTTTAAAAAGTTTCTGTGCAGCAGAGTTACCCAATGCAATACATCGTCTGATCTCTTCACTGCTGCTTCCACAAGTGTTGATAGTTGATCCAAGAAGAATGAAGTCCTTGACAACTTCAATCTTTTCTCCATTCATAACAATGTTGTTTATTGGTCCAGTGGTGAGGATTTTTGTTTTCTTTACATTGAGATGCAATCCATGCCAAAGGCTATGTTCTTTGTTCTTTGATCTTCATCAGTAAATGTTTCAAGTTCTCTTCACTTTCAGCAAGCAAGGTTGTATCATCTGCATATCGCAGGTTGTTAATGAATCTTCCTCTATTGAAAATATCATGACTTTGGTCAGGTGTATCTTAGTCTCAAACTGACAGCTTTGCTGTTGAACCCATAAAGAATTCTTGTGCTATAGATTTGCCTAATGCAATATGTTGACATTTGGTTTCTTGACTACTGTTCCCATGAGGGTTGACAGTGGATCCAAGCAAAATGAAGTATTTCACAACTTCAATCTTTCCTCCATTTCTCTTGATTTTACTTGTAAATTTGATTCAGTGGTGAGAATTTTTGTTTTCTTTAAAATGAATGAATGGATTTTAAATGACTTTAAATTGACTTACTTTATTTTTTGTTTTTAGCTCTCTCTTTAATGTTTCATAGTGGAAAACCACATCATAGAAATTACTACCACCATCTCTTCCTCCATGTCTTGAAGATGTTTTTCTCTGTTAGATAGCATCTCAGGGTTTAGGGTCTTATTATTTCCACATCTCCAGCTATTGGGTTTATAAAAGCAATTATGTACATACCTTTATATTGGTTAGGATGTTTGGCTAAGAATGTAAAAAATTTTTTTCATTCTTATCATCAATTGCATTTTTTTGTGTGGGCAGGAATTGATGTTACTAAGTTTTTCAGCTTCATAAAGCCATAACCACATATGAGTCAGTTTTAATTTTTTCTCAATGTCCTCAACTTTTAAAAGAAGATTCATACCTTTATCCTTTAATTTCTACAATACAATAGATATGCATTGGTATATGGCCACATGTGCATATATAAGAAATTAAGAGTTGCTTGGGATTTTTCATGAAATTGGTAAAGATGCACAGTACTTTATAAGAAACTCTTGGAACCCAGAGTGTTAGCAAATTCAGAATTTTCAGTTACCATATATCATCTGAAATCTTTAGCAGAGCCTGTGAAAGTACTCCATAATAAAACACATTTTATCTCTGATGGAAAATGGGTAAATATTCACTGTAAATGGGACACATTTACAATATAAGTTTTTTTTTTTTTTGTCACTTTTTAGAGTTGTTTTGGATTTTCAGATAAAAGATTATGAATTTTATAGTGATATTTAATTTTAAATCATAAGATTGATGTTCAAAGCAATTACAATGGAACATGGTTGCTTACTTAAGTTGGCTTTCTGAAATGTCTTTATTATCCAGTTGGACCAATGGGACTCGAGTAAATTTCCTATTGTCTTCAATGGGGATTTTGCTTTCCATTCCTTTATAATAATCTTGAAGGAGTCTCTTTGTATCTTGGAAACGGTTCAGTTCTGCCTTTGAGAGAAAAAGTAACTGTTAATACTCAGTGAAGATCAAGCTGATCTGTATTTATTACTTACATAGGATTCTTCAAGCACTGATTTAAAAGCATTTAGCTTGAAAACAATTTTCTGGAAATGAAGGAAGAGAATTGGCCCAAGTAGATATTTAAAATTCAATAAAAATTCAAGATAATTAACAACTTTGTCCACTCAGTCCTTAGGCGTATGCTCTCACCTGACTTTGGAAGATAACATTTCTACTACTTTTAAAAAAACTGCTGACAAAGGTTCCGCATGACATTTGAAGCAGTGCACATAATTCATTACTATGATATTAAAAATTCTTCCTGTGGTCTATAATCAATCAGCTAATGCATTAACTAACATTTATTGTCTTCTATGCCATAGATAACATATCAGTTGATCTGGGAGATAAGCAAGATACATAATACTTGTTCCTGGTCTCTGGTAACATAAAGTGATAAAATGATGATGAACATAGATGGTAAAATACAGTAATAATGAACTGTTCTGTTTCTACAATTTCCTTTGTTACTCAATGTGTATGGTAGGGAAACAATTCTTCTAGTGCTTACAGCTAGCACCCTTTGCTAACACTGCCAGTAGGTAGGTTTCCTGAGGAAAATGGAACTGCTCAGAGGATCTAGAGATAACAGGAACATTAATTATTAGTATGCTATGACTCTTGCCAGCACAGGCCACTTTTCATTGCGGTAAGGCAGAATGCTGAATTCCACACATGTAGACCACAAGTTGTCCAATCCATCATCCTAACTGGGATGGGGAGTTACTTAAACCAGTAGCTGAGGGCCTAAAGAGAGAAGCTGTGTGTAGACATATCCCATGATATTTACTTACAATCTAATTAACTAAAGTTTTTGACTGGTGCAGTTAAGTGCTTAAATGCTAATTGAAAATGTGGCAGTTCCTACTCCAAGGCACAGGCCTGGAGATTTGCTTCTGAAAGGTCATAGCCTTGAGGAACCTATGGCACCATTGTATTCTGCACATATGGGGTGGCCATGTGTGGGAATTGATATAACAGTGACTAATACCACCATAAACGTCTTGCTAATTATAGAAAGCATCTTGAGGATTAAAGTAAGCCCCACTCAAACTATGGGGTTTTCAATGATCTCATAAGCACATGAAAACAAGACAATGAATAAGGAAGACTGAAGAACTGATGCCTTTGAATTGTGCTGTTGGTAGAGAATATTGAATATACCATGGACTGTCAGAAAAACAAACAAATCGCTCTTGGAAAATAGACAACCAGAATACAAGGATGTTGAGATTTTGTCTCACATGGTTTAGACATGTTATCAGGAAGGCTAATCCTTGGAGATACAAATCGTGCTTATAAAGTAGAGGACAGAGTTGCATAAATGGAAAAGCGATCAGGTAAAATTGCTAAATGACCTTTCACAGCTGAGGATGGAAATGGCTATGGTGAGCAGAGTCATGGAAACTCCTCCCCCAAGTGGCACCCAGGGTCTATACTATACCGAACATACCCCAAATAGACATTTGGTAGAGGATCAGTGAAAAAGAGGAAGGCCCTCAACAAGATGGATGACAGAGTGGCTGCAACAATGTGTTCAAACACAGCAGTGACTGTGAGGATGGCTCAGACCAGGCAGTTTTTCCTTCTTTTTTACATTGGCTCACTACGAGTCACAGCCACTTGATGACAATGAACAACAGCGACACCTTTCTAAGGGATAAAAGACCAAAGCTGGCCTACTGCTCAAAGCCCTTAGTGAAACGTTACCCAACGATATTTAGAAAAGGATCTGCACATTTGTCAAGCAATTAATGTTGCTATTTATTTTATAAAACATTTGGCAATATTCTTATGCAGCCCTATTCACAGGTCAGGGCAAAAAGTCTGCTTTTACAATACAGTTAATCTACAACAAAACACAAGGACAATTTCAATTAGTTTGTTCTTGATGTGTTGTTGTTGTTGTTAAGTGCCATCGACTCAGTTCCGACCCCTAGCGACCCTGTACAGAGTTTCTGAGGAGCGTCTGGTGAGCTTGAACCGCGGACCTTGCAGTTCAAACAGCTTTGCAGCCTGGTGCATTAACCCATAGCGTCACACCAGGACTCCATTCTTGATATGTTGTTGTTGTTAAGTGCCTACGAGTCGGTTCCGACCCATAGCGACCCTGAACAGGGTTTCTGAGGCTGTATATCTTTACGGGAGTAGAAAGCCTCATCTTTATCCTGTGGAGCAGCTGGTAGTTTCAAACTGCTGACCTTGAGGTTCGCATCCCGATTCGTAACCACTACACTAACAGAGCTCATTAGTCTTGATATGTTTGTTGTTAAGTGTCGTCGAGTCGGTTCCGACCCATAGCGACCCTGTACAGGGTTTCCGAGGGTGTAAATCTTTACGGGAGTAGAAAGTCTCATCTTTCTCCCGTGGAGCAGCTGGTAGTTTCGAACCGCTGACCTTAAGGTTCGCAGCTCGATTCGTAACCACTACGCTACCAGAGCTCCTGATATAGAAGATAGTAAATTAAATAGATCCTGAAAGGTTGTTCTCTACATTGTTAAATGTTGCTAGTTAAAGAACTGAAACAGGAAGAAATTAATTTGGTTAATTTGAATCATGTTAAATTGAAAGTACCAGTCATACATTGGTTTAAATTATAGAACATGTTTGAAATAATCTGGGTTTTTAATGAAGTAAATTTGCAAGCTAACATTTGGAAATGAGAAGGAAAACTAACATTTTTATTTTTCCTTGTAAAAAATTAAAATTGAATTTGAAATTATTCACAGTAGACTAATCTGATAGTTAGACAAAATGTGTTTGTATCTGTCAGGTTTGGTTGGGTAAAAGAGTAGAGAGAAAAGGAGCCTACTAAAATATATTTACAAGAACATGACAATGCCACATTGACAATGAGTAGGATGCAAATGTAAACCTAATTTGTACTAATTGAATAGTGATAGATAACTTTGGAGAATTGAAGTATTGAAAGGTTGTACAAATTAATAGTAATTAAATCACAATATTATGTCATTTCACGAATCAATTTGTTGTTATTGTTAGGTACACTTGAGTTGGTTCTGACTCAGAGATTCTGTACAACAGAACAAAAACACTGTCCTCATAATCATTAACTATGTTGGAGCCCATTGTCTTAAGAATTTCACTCTTTTTCACTCATCTCTCTACTTTATCAAGCATGATGGTCTTTTCCAGGGACTGGTCCCTTCTGATAACATGCTCATGGTCATTTCCGTATTCTTTACTAACAACATAATTTGAAGGCTTCAATTCTTCTGTCTTCATTATTCATTGCCCAGCTTTTTCATGCACATGAGGCCATTGAAAATACCCTGACTTGAGTTAGTTGCACATTAGTTATCAAAGTGACCTTTTTGCTTTTTAACATTTAAAAAAAGGTCTTTTGCAGCAGATTTGCCCAAGGCAATATGTTCTTTGGTTTCTTGACTATTGCTTCCATGGGCATTGATGTGGATTCAAGTAAAACGAAATTCTTGATGACTTCAGTCTTTTCTATGCTAATAGTATTGTGTATTGGTGCAGTGGTGAGGATTTTGTTTTCTTTATAGTGAGGTATAGTATATAATATTTACTGTTCTTCCTCAGTAAGTATTTTAAGTCTTCTTCACTTCTAGAAAGCAAGGTTTTGCCATCTGCATTATCACAGATTATTAATGAGCCTTCCTCCCATCTTGATGCCCTATTCTTCTTCATACAGACTTTTTTTTTTTTTTTTTTTTTGGTATCATTTGCTTGGCATACAGTTTGAATAAGTATGGTGAAAGGATACAACCTCATGCACACCATTCCTGACTTTAAACACTCTGTGCCCTTTTGTTCTGTTTGAATGAATGACTGCTTCTTGGTCTGTGCACAAGAGCAAATGAGCAGAATTAAGTGTTCTTGAATTCCAACTCATCACAATGTTATCCACACTTTGTTATAGTGCATACCATCTAATGCCTTTACATCGTCAACAAAACAGGTATACATTTTTCTGATCTTCTCTGCTTTCAGCAATGGCCCACCTGATATAAGCAATGATGCCCCTCATCCCATGTTATCTTCTGAATCTCACTTGAATTTCAGGCAGTTCCCTCATCATTGTTGCTTCTAAGATGTAATCCAGCTATACTTTTCCCAAAACAGATTCACTTATTCTTCTGGCAGTCCATGATACTTTCAATATTCTTCACCAAGACCATAATACAAAGCCATCATTTCTTCCCTAGTCTTTCTTATACATTGTCCAGTTTTTAAGCGCATATGAGTAGATTGACAGTACTGTGGCTTGGGACACAGGCACCTTAGTCCTTAAGGTGACATTTTTGCTTTTTAACACATTAAAGAAGTCTTTTGCTGCAGATTTGCCCAATATAATACATTGTTTGATTTCTTGACTGCTGCTTCCTTGAGAGTTGATTGTGGATCCAAATAAATGAAATATTTGGCAACTTCCATCTTTTCTTCATTTATCATGATTTTATTTACTGATCCAGTTGTGAGAATTTTCATTCTCTTTACATTGAGGTACAAGCCATAGTGAAGACTGCCATCTTTGATCTTCAACAGTAAGTATTTCAAGTCTTCTTTGCTTCCAGCAAGAAAGTGTGTGTCACTTTCCAGCAAGAAAGGTTGTTAATAAATCTTTCTCCAATTCTGATGCCAAGTTCTTTTTCATTTAATCCATCTTCTCAGACTATTTGCTCAGCAAATAGTTTGGATAAGTATGGTGAAAGGGTTCATCTCTGATGCACACCTTTCCTGATTTTAACTCATTCAATATCCCCTGATTCTGTTCAAATGACTGACTCTTGGTACATGTACAGGTTCTATATGAGCGCAATTAAGTGTTCTGGAATTCCCATTCTTTCCAAGGTTATCCATAGTTTGTTATGACATACAGTCAAATGCCTTTGCATAGTCAATATAGCACAAGAAAACACCTTTTTTTGGCATTCTCTTCTTTCAGCCAAAATGCATCTGAAGACAGCAATGATATCCCTCATTTCATATCCTCTTTTGAACTGGCTTGCATTTCTGGTAGCTTCCTGTCAATGTACTGCTGCAACTGTTTTTGAATTATCTTCATCAACATTTTACCTGTTTTTGATATTAATGATGCTGTTTGATGGTTTCTGCATTCTATTGGGTCACCTATCTTTGGAATGGGCACACATATAGATCTCTTTCAATCAGTTTTCCAGGTACCTGTGTTCCAAACTTCTTGTATAGATGAGTGAGTACCTCCAGTGCTGCATCAGTTTGTTGAAACATTTCAAATTGTATTCCATCAATTCCTGGAGTTTTGTCTTCCTTGTAGGTGTATGGAGATTATCCTATCATTGACAGCATTGTACTTCAGGATAGATCTTCAAATTTTCTTTTTTATGATGTATGTGTTGCCATTCCTCTTCAATTTGTTATACCAGGCACAGTAGACAATATGATATTCAATTCAAAATGGCCATTTAATGTCCATTTCAGCTCACTAATGCCTAGGATTGATCTTTATTCGATCCATTAATTTTTTGATGACTTCCAATTTTCCTATATTCATAGTTTGTACATTCCACACTTAAATTATTAATGGATGTTTGCAACTGTTTCTTCTCATTTTGAATCATGTCCCATTACCAAATGAAGGTCCTGAAGACTTTGCTCCGTTTGTGGAACAAAGGATATCGTTACTGACATCAAATGTATCTTGTCTAAAGCCAGAGAATACCATAAAGATGTTTATCTGTGCTTTATTGACTATACAAAGTTATTCGACTGTGTGGATCATTACTGACTGTGGACAGAATTTCAGAGAATGAGAATTCCGAAACACTTAATTATGCTCATGAGGAATCTGTTCAAACAGAATAAGGGAACAGTGAATGGTTTAAAATCAGGAAAGGTGTGTGCCAGGGTTGTACTCTTTCACCATACTTATTCAGTCTGTATGCTGAGCAAATCATCTGAGAGGCTGAATTGTATGAAGAAGGACATAGGTGGCATCAGGATTGGAGGAAGACTCATAAACAACCTCCGATATGCAGATGACACAACCTTGCTTGCTGAAAGTTAAGAGGACTTAAAATACTTACTAATGAAGATCAAAGACCACAGCCTTCAGTATGGATTGCATGTCAACGTAAAGAAAACAAAAATCCTCACCACTAGAGCAATAAATACAGTTATCAAAGACTTTATTAGGCTTGGATTCACCATCAATACTCATGGAAACAGCATTCAGGAAATCAAACAACATATTGCATTAGGCAAATCTGCTGCACAAGCCCTCTTTAAGTTTGAGGACTAAGTGTGCCTGATCCAAGCCATACTATTTTCAATAGCCTTATATGTGAAAATTGGACGATGACTATGGAAGACGGTTGAAGAACTGCTGCACTCAAGTTATGATGTTGGAGAAGAATGTTAAAAGTAACATTGTCTGCTAGGAGAAAAAAACAAATCTGTGTTGGAAGAAGTACAACCAGAACGCTCCTTGGAAGCCAGGATGGCAAGGCTTCATCTCTCATATTTAGGACACATTATCAGGAGAGACCAGTCCCTGGAGTAGAACATCATGCTAAGTAAAGTGGAGGGTAAGCGAAAAAGAGGACGATACCCAATGAGATGGATTGGCACAGTGGCAGCAACAGTGGTCTCAAGCTTAACAACGATTGTGAGGAGGATGCAGGACACGGCAGAGTTTCATTCTTTTGTGTATAAAATTGCTGTGAGTCAGATTGGAATAGACAGCACCTAACAACAAAAACATGTCATTAATGCCAACTCTACTTTGAATAGGCAGGCAGGTCTTTCCCAGTGGTATTTTGAGTTTCTTTCAGCATGAGGGATTTGTCTGCTGGCACTATATCTGACAATATTATACTGCTCTTCATTAGATTTTCAGTGGCTAAGTTTTCAAAACTGGATTACTTGTCTCTTCTTCCTGGTTAATTTTAGTCTTGAAGCTCTTCTAAAACCTGTATACCATCATGGTATTTGAAATACTGGTTATAGAGCTGCCAGCATCACAGCAACACTCAAGGCATAACAGTAAGTCATATTGATAGCTGAGTGTAGAAATCAACACAATTTTTAACCCTCATCTTAGAGAATTGAACTCATTAATAATGATGTTGTTGTTGATATTAGGTGCCATTGAGTTGGTACTGACTCATAGCGACTTTATGTACAACAGAACGAAACACTGCCCGATCCTGGGGCAGCCTCACAATTATTGCCATGCCTGAGCCCATCGATGCTGCCACTTGGTCAATCCATCTCGTTGGGGGGTCTTCCTCTTTTTATCTGACCCTCCACCCTACCAACATGATGTCCTTCTCCAGTGAATGGTCCCTCCTGACAATATGTCCGAAGTATGAGAGACGAAGTTTGGCCATCTTGGCCTCCAAGAAGCACTCTGGCTGCACTTCTTCCAACATGGATCTATTGGTTCTTTTGGCAGCCCATGGCACTTTCAATATTCTCCTCCAACACCATAACTTAAAAGCATCAATTCTTCTATGGCCTTCCTTATTCACTGTTCAGCTTTCGTATGCATATGAGGTGACTGAAAATACTAAGGCTTGGGTCAGGCGCACCTTAGTCCTCAAGCTGACATCTTTGCTCTCCAACACTTAAAAAAGCTCTTGTGCAGCAGATTTGCTTAATGCAATACGTCGTCTGATTTCTTGACTGCTACTTCCATGAATGTTGATAGTTGATCCAATAAGAATGAAGTCCTTGACAACTTCAGTATTTTCTCCATTGATAAGAATATTGTTTATTGGTCCAGTGGTGAGAATTTTTGTTTTCTTTATATTCAGATGTAATCCATACCAAAGGCTGTGCTCTATGATCTTCATCAGTAAATGTTTTAAGTCCTTTCACTTCTCTGCTTTCAGCCAAGATCCATCAGACAGCAGCAATGATATCCCTCATTCCACAGCCTCTTCTGAATCTGGCTTGAACCTCTGGAAGTTCTGTGTCAATGGATGATTATAGCCGTTTCTGTATTACTTTTAGTAAAACTTTACTCGCATGGGATATCAAGGAGATTGTCCGATGATTTCCACATTCTGTTGGGTCACCTCTCTTTGGAATGGGCAAAAATATGGATCTCTTTCAATCAGTCAGCCAGATAGTTGTCTTGCAAATTTCTTGGCATAGATGAGTGAGTGCCTCCTGTGCTGCCTCACTTTCTTGAAAGATTTCAATTTTCATTCCATCAATTCCTGGTGCCTTGTGCTTTGCCAATTCCTTCAGAGTACCTTGGACTTCCCCCTTCAGTATCATTGGCTCTTGATCATATGCTACCTCTTGAAACGGTTGAACAATAACCATTTCCTTTGGTACAGTGACTCTGTGTATTCCTTCCATCTTCTCTTGATGCTTTGTGCATCATTCAATAATATGCTCAGAGAATCTTCAATAACGAAAGTCGAGGCTTGAATTTTTTCTCCAGTTCCTCCAGCTTGTGAAATGCTGAGCGTGTTCTTCTTTATTGGTATTCTGATTCCAGATCTTTGCACATTTTATTGTAATAGTTGACTTTATCTTCTCAAGCTGATCTTTGAAATTTTCTGCTCAGCTCTTGTACCTCTTCATTTCTTACATTTGTTTTAGCATATCTATGCTAGAGAGCAAGTTTCAGCGTCTCTTCTGACATCCATTTTGACCTTTTCCTTCTTTCTTGTCTTCTTAATGACTTTTTGCTTCCTTTCTGTATAATGTTCTTGAAGTCATCCCACAACTCTTCTATGTTGTCCTCACTGGCTTTAGTGGTGGTTGTGTAAATTTGAATAATAGTGGTATTAACTGGGATTCCCTATGTTGTTGTTGTTGTTGTTATGTACCATGGAGTCGGTTCCAAATCATAGTGACCCTGTACAGTGTTTCTGACGCTGTACATCTTTACAGGAGCAGAAAGTCTCATCTTTCTCCAGTGGAATGGCTGGTAGTTTCAAACTGCCGACTTTGAGGTTAGCAGCCTGATTCATAACCACTACGCTACCAGAGCTCCTTGGTCTTCCCTATAGGCACATGGATATTATCCTATCACAGACAGCATTGTACCTCATGACTGATCTGGATATATTCTTTTTGACAATGAATGCAACACATTCCTCTTCAATTTTTCATTCCTGGCATAGTAAACCATGTAGTCATCAGATTCAAAATGGCCAATATCAGTCCATTTCAGCTCACTAATGCCTAAGATATCAATGTTATGTGTTCCATTTCATTTTTGACAACTTCCAATTTTTCCAGCTTCATACTTTGTACATTCCATGTTCTTATTATTAATGGATGTTTACAACTGTTTCTCTTCATTTTGAGTTGTGCCCTATCAGCAAATGAAGGTTCTGTGGGCTTTTCTCCTATGGGCTTTACTTCATTCACGTCATCATGGTCAACTCTACTTTGAGGAGGCAGCTCTTCCCTATTCGCATTTTGAGTGCCTTTCCAACCTGAGGGGCTCAGTTTCTGGCACTATATCTGACAGTGTTTCTCTGCTATTCATAAGGTTTCCATGACTAAATATTCGGAAGTAGTTCATCACTCCTTCTTCCTAGTCTGTCTTTCTCTGGAAGTACATCTGAAACCTGTGCACCATGAGTGACTGTGCTGGTATTTAAAATACTGGTGGCATAGCTGCCAGAATCACAGCAACTCACAAGCCACCACAGTATGACAAACTGACAGAAGAGTGGTGCATTAATAATATAAGACATTTTTAATAATAAAGCAGATGTCAGAGACTTGGTGTGGCATTGTAGGATAAGCATTGCATTGTAAATTTGGTTTGAACCACAAGGTCAGGGGGTCAGCCTCACTAGTTGTTCCTTTGAAACCCTGTACAGGGTCACTATGATTTGGAACTGACTCGACGGCACTTAACAACAACAGCAAAAAGTCATAGATGCTAAGGGTTTCTCAGAATACCAATAGTATAAAGTAAGCTACACTAAAGTGCTGCTGTTAATTGCTGTCTAGTTGCTTCTAACTCATAGCAACCCTTATAGGGTTTACGAGGAGTGGCTGGTGGGTTTGAACAACTGACCTTGAGGCTGAAACTGATCTTGAAGTCCAGTATATTACCCTGCAGCACCACACCAGGACATGTTGTTGCTGTTGTTTTGTCCTGTTGAGTTGGTTCCAACTCATAGCAACCCTGTGTAGGGTTTCCAAGGAGCAACTGAGTTAGAACTGCCAACCTATTATTCAAACCGACCTTGTGGTCCAGTGCTTTATTGCACAGTGCCACACCAAGACTCCAACACCAGGAGTTAGGTTAAGAATTTTATGCTGATTATTGTATGTAAAATATAAATTCATTTTAAGGCAAATTATTTTATTCATAATAAAGTTAAACCCGAATGTGGTACTGTGGGATGATGCACTGGGCTGCAAAGTCACTTTGAACTGCAAAGTCAGTGGTTCAAATTCACCAGTTGCTCCTTGGAAACCTTGTACAAGGTTGCTATGTGTGAGAACTGACTCGATGGCACACACCAACAACAGCAAACATGCCATAATACACATATTCAGAATTCCCCTAAAAGCAGAAATAATAAAAATTCCTTTCATTTATGATAATTAGTAAATAATACTTTTTTACTATTTTTATTAATTGTCAAGGAATCTCAGAACTGAAATGAATGTTAGAAATCATCTAGTGCAGTATTTTCTAAAAGTTTTATTGTAGGTTGTTAATATGTTCTTTTTTGGGGATAAGACAAACAAAATTTTCTCAAAGCCTAATTGTTTGAGAAAATCTGGGTTAACATATCAGAAGGGTTTCTTTATCGTCAGGCATTGGATGTCTTAATATACCAGTATTCATGGTCACAGATGCATGTGAAAGTTGGACAATGAATAAGGAAGCCATGGAAGAATTGGTGCATTTGATTATGGTGTTAAAGACGAACATTCAAAGTAAGATAGACTGCCAGAAGCACAAACAAATCTGTATTGGAAGAGGTACAGCCAGAATACTCCTTAGAAGCCAGGATGATGAGAGTTCATGTCTCATATTCAGTCCCAGGAGAAGGACATTATGAGTGGTAAAGTGGTGGGTCTGTAAAAAAGCGAAAGCTCCTAATGGGAAGTATTGGCATAGTGGCATTAGCCATGGGCTAATGCCATAATAATTGTGAGGATGGCACAGAATTGGGCAGTGTTTTGTTCTATTGTGCATAAGGTTGCTATGAGTCAGAACAGACTCGAAGGCGCCTGGCAACAACAACATTCGTGGCCAGTCTCTCAGGGAGAGTGAGGGATAGAGTATGTAGCCCTTCTCAATGTCACATGATTACATAGCTCTTGTTTTGTGGAACATTTTGTAGAACTAGTGTTCCCTGGAATCCACGTTGGGAAAACATATCTAGCTGTCTCACAGTCCTGTGAAGACTTTCATGAGAGTTCTGTCACCCCTCCCCAAACATGTGCAAGCCTCTAATTATGAGTCTGCAGGACAACAAGTTCATTCACTAAAAGGCCTGTAATTTGATGGACTGTTCTAATCACTGGGAACCTCTTTAATGTATTGAACTGAAAACTTCTTGAAGGATCCTATGGCACATTGCAGAGTATAACTCTTTTCTGCTCTGTGTAGCAAGCGGAACAACACGGATGATCAAGTCATGATTCAGATTCCGTCTGTGGGGTCAGACTGCCTCCATCTGAATCCCAGCTCTGCCATGTACAGGCTGTGTAACTGGCCAGTCACAGACAAGGATAATAATAGAATATACTGCAAAGGGTTACTGAACAGCATAGGTTTAATGTGTTCATACATGCAAACCCCTTAAAGCAATGCCTGCCATGTACACATATACAGTAAGTGCTTAATAAATTCGTTATTCACTTATTTAAGCTTATTTTAAGCACTTAT
This sequence comes from Chrysochloris asiatica, assembly GCF_000296735.1. NCBI lineage: Eukaryota > Metazoa > Chordata > Mammalia > Afrosoricida > Chrysochloridae > Chrysochloris > Chrysochloris asiatica. The sequence continues at coordinate 1,684,882 of NW_006408908.1, forward strand.
TCGCTGCCATTCCCTGTATTTTATCACTTTCTAGTTCATGTTAGGCCTTAGTACGTTTTCCAGGGGCTGACTATCCAAGAAATGAGATAAGCATATGTTTACTTGTGCTTAGTTACTCATCTGTAGTGAGCAATTCCACATGGATTTCACCATATCTTTGATGTGCAAAACATGTGAAACTGTTCACTACAGATGAGGAACTAAGTACAAGTAAGTCTGTGCTTACTTTGCTTATTAGGTAATCAGACACTGACAGTCTTTCAGAATAAGAGCTCTAGATTTGGGTATTTCTGAAGTGTAATAGTCAAACGATTTCCAAAAGAGACCCATATTGCTCAGAATCTTGAGGATAATTCACCATAATTCTCTATTCCCCTTCTTCATGATTGGGTTTCAGGTTTGTCTGTGCTAATAAGTATGTTTTATTTAACTAAGGCAAAATTCACAAAACATGAAGTTAACCATTTTAAAGTAAGCAATTCAGTGGTAATTCGTACATTCACAATGTTGAACAATGACAATCTCTATCTAGTTCCAAAATGTTTAATCACACCCTTCCACCCCATAAAAACAACAACAAAACTCCACAATTATTGAGCCAGTTGCTTCACATTACTCCTTTCCTACAGCCCCTGGCACCCAACAATCTGAAAACTAACATGTGTATACTGTGTTTGTTTGAACACTAGTTTTCAATTCTTTTGAGTATCAGTCTAGGAGTGGGATTGCTGAATCATATGTAGTTCCATGGGACTTTTGAGGCACTGCCAAATGTGTTTTTCCTCAATATGTGTATTTTCATTCTAACTAGTATAGTAGTACATGAGGATTTCTGTTTCTGCACATTCTTGTCAACATGTATTGGCTGTTTTCTAGATGATAGCCATTCTGGCTAATGATAGTAAAGATCTTTCATGGGCTTGTTGGTCATTTATGTATCATCTTTAGAGAAATGTCTATTCAAGTCCTTTGCCTATTTTGTAAATTGGGCTGCTTATCATTTTGTTGCTGAGCCCGTAAGCTTTTGATACACCTGTTCTCAATATCCAATCTCTGCTTGCCCAAACCGCTGACCGAGAGATATTCCCTAGACTGGCTTAGGCTGCTTGGACTTTTTTCTTTAATCCTTTGTTCAGTCCAGGCCTTGTAGATCTAGCTGTTTTCCTCATTATGCCCCAGTTCTAGCCTCTGGTTTAGGTAGACTATTTCTAATTCCATCTTCTCTTCGCAATACAGAGTCCTAACATTCCTGAATAGATCTTTCTTGTATTGAGATCCTGCCTTCTTTGAACCTCCCAGTTGGATCTCAGAATTAGTGGTCAGTGTGGATGCTTCTGACCTCAGGTTTCTACTGATTTTTCAACTTCCTGCAGTCTAACCTACCCTGGACCATGGACTTGTACCTTTGAATGCTAGAAATATTAGCATTTATTAGTCTCTTTATTTGGGGTAAGGAATTTAATGAGTACCTACTATGTACAAACAAGCTCTTGGAGTTGCCAGCTAAATAGTCTCATTTCTTATAGTGTCTTTTCATGTAAATTAGTCAATTAAAGATGAGAAATGTACCTTTTCCGATTCTTTATCCTCATTGCAATTCTCTTAGGAAAAACACACTCATGTAAACATGGCTACAAACAGAAGTTAATCAGTTTCTTGTGATATATTGCCTATTTATTCCAATACAGAAACAAACACTTTATTTGGGGGAACTAAAACCCTGATAGGTTTGAAACAGGGCTGCTCTCCTGGGTGTTGGCTGGCCACCTTTCAGTGGCTGCAGTCCTCCATGTCTCTTGACCATCTGCTGGCATAACTGGTGAATAGTTGGCCTGGATGCCCCTGTTGCTTATGTAGTGTGGCGTTGTAGGATAAACACTGGACTGCTAATTGCAAGGTTGCCGGTTTAAACCATCAGCAGCTCCTCAGACACCCTTAAAAACAATTGACAATAACAATAACATGTATCCCATGTTCACTTCCTTGGCAAGTTGGAGTTCATGCCAGGCAGAATGTGATGAGCAAGAGTCCCAGAGGAGTTATCTTAGGAAGCGTCTGTAACAGCATGCCTGGCTGGTCTTACCTGCATCAGAGAAAAGAAATGATTCATCGACATCCCAATAGAGTTCTGCAACCAGCTCTCTTTAATGATATCAAGACGCTCTTGCTCCGCCTCTTCTTTCCGGGCATCACAAATGTCCCACAGACGGTCTCTTAAATCCTGATGAGAGAAGAAGCATTGCTGATATGTTTGCACATCATAGCTCAAATTCTGTGTAAGAAAACTGAGTCCTATTGTGGCACTGTAGGATAAACACTGGACTGTGGCAGTTCTAATCCACCAACTGCTGCTTGGAAACCCTATACAGGGTCATTATGATTTGGAATGGACTCAACAGCACTTAACAACAATAAGTTTAAAAAGTCCCTAATGAGAATTTAGATCTAATGCACTTATGTATTTATTTTATTCATTCATGAAACAAGTATTTATTTTGCTTCTCACTTTCTAAGACCACTTCTTGGAATCCTATGTCCATGTCCACTACAAATTCACTGGATGGGGGTCTATGTTTTATGCATTTTAATCCTTCCTCAAAAAATCATGGCTGAAAAATTCTTTTTAATTTTTTTTTTTGTAGTTAAGTGCCATCGGGTCGATTCCAACCCACAGCGACCCTGTATAGAGTTTCCAAGGAGCAGCTGGTGAGCTTGAACCACCAACCTTGCATTTCAAATGACTTTGCAGTCTGACGTATTAGCCCACACGCCACACCAGGGTCGTCTTCTTTAGTCAATTATGAGAGAAATAATGAATTGTTGGTGGAAGAGATATGTTGTTGCTGTTGTCAGGTGCCATCGAGTCGGAACCGACTCATAGCGACCCCATGCACAGCAGAACGAAACAATGTCCG
>NW_006408908.1:1688735-1694177 GCF_000296735.1 Chrysochloris asiatica
TCCACACAATTGAAAACCTTTGCGTAGTCAATAAAGCACAGGTAAACATCCTTCTGATATTCTCTGCTTTCAGCCAAGATCCATCGGACATCAGCAATGCTATCTCTCGTTCCACGGCCTCTTCTGAATCCAGCTTGAACCTCTTGGAAGTTCTCTGTCAATGTATGATTGTAGCCGTTTCTGTATTACCTTTAGCAAAACTTTACTCACTTGAGATATCAAAGAGACTGTCCGATGATTTCCGCAATCTGTTGGGTCACCTCTCTTTGGAATGGGCATAAATATTGATCTCTTCCAATCAGTTGGCCAGATAGTTGTCTTCCAAATTTCTTGACAGAGATGAGTTGAGTGCCTCTTATGCCGACTCACTTTCTTGAAAGATTTCAATTTTTATTCCATCAATTCCTGGTGCCTTGTTCTTTGCCACTTCTTTCGATGGAGCTATATTTAAACCAAGGATGAAAAACAAAACAAAACACAGTTGTGTTTGAAACTTTCCCCACCTTCTTTGACGTCCCCTCGTACCAGAACAGTGATTCATAGTAGACAATTTCCTGTAGAGCTTCCAGACTGCAACAGTCTCGGGAGAAAGGTCTGGTGATATCTGGTGAAAACCAGCTAACCCTCTGATGACAATAGAATATTTCCCAGTATAGGACTGGAAAATGAGCACTCTAAGTTGGAAGGCATAACACAACAGCTGCAACAAGTGAACTCAAATATTTCAATGATCATTAAGATGATGTAGGACCAGGCAACATTCGATTTTGTTGCACATGAGGTTGCCATGAATTAAATTCTACTCCATGGAGTCCTGATGTGACAGTGTAGGATAAGCACTTGATTGCCAACCACAAGGTAAGTGGTTCAAACTTATTTGCTGCTCTTTGGAAACTTTATATATGGGGTTACTATGAAACTTTATGGCACTTAACAACAACAAAAATGATGGCAACTAAAAAGAACAAATCAGAGGCAGATTAATTTCAGCCATATTAGTTCTTAGCCAGTGTCCTTCCTGACTGGTCCATGGCAGGGTGTTTGATGCCCATGCTATTCCATTGGCTAAATATTTTGAATATCAGTACTATATAGAGGGATAAATATATAGTGTCTTGGGATTCAAATCAACTCACAATCATTGGGGGAGGACTGAGGCAAGGGAATAAATCAGATTTTTCTGCAGAATGCATTGTAGAGAGAGGATTGAAGCATGTTACTTGTATTGGCAACAAAGGACAAGAAGGGGTATGCTAAGTGTCATCTAGAAAACGAGAAATACCTTCAGAATCGAGAGGAAAGCAAGATCTCATATGACTTTGGGACAAGATTTAGAGAAGTTTGAGGTAGTATTCTTAAAGAAAATAAGGCTATTGGGAAATAGACAGAAGCAGTAAAAAAGCAAAAGAAAAGTGGGAGGAATCATAAACAGTATTTGTTGTTAGGGACCATTGAGTTGTTTCCAATTCATAGAGACCTTGTATAAGTTTTTGGAAGCTTTACATCTTTGAGAACGCAGAAAACCTCACTTTCACCATGGAGTGGCTGATGGGTTAGAACATCGACTCTCTGGTTCACAGTCCAATGCTTATCCCATGGAATCACTGTGTTCCAAAACAGGATTTAGGAGGAACAAAAATAAGTGACCAACATCATTTAAAAAAAATGTTAAGTGCCATTCACTTGGTTCTAACTCATAAAGACCCTGTATAGGGTTTCCAAGGAGCTGCTTCTGGGTTTGAAATGCCAACCTTGTGTTTTATAGTCCAGTGCCAATATTACAGCACCACACCAGGAGTCCAATTATTGCACCTTGGATTGCTACTTACAAGCCTCCATGAATAAAGGCCTCCTTTGCCATAAGGCCATAATGCCTGGTTACCATTACTGAACATTGCAAAGTATGAGAAGGACAATATTGCGAAGGATGAGTATTCCAGAATACTTAATTGTGCTCATGAAGAATCTGTACATGGACCAACAAGCAGTTGTTTGAACAGAACATGGGAACACTAAATGGTTTAAAATTAAGAAAGGTGTGTGACAGGGTTGTATTGTTATTATTTATTTTTAAGTTTTTCTTGTGATTTGAGTGAAAGTTTACATGGGAGAACATCAGCTTTACACTCATCCTATTGTATTTCATTTCATTGCAATGACGGATTGCATCATCATTCAACAGCATTTGCTCCCATTACCTCTGTTTTCTTTCTCTTTTTTTGGGGGGGTTAGGGAGTGTATACCAAAGCACTCAGGAATATATAATCATTCAAACAACCAAAGGGAATACCCTGTAAACCTGTCCCCTGGCCGACAGCACACAGCCCCTCTCCCTCCTTGAGTCCAGAGTCCCCAGCTGCTCCATCTCTCCATGTCATCGTCTCTACCTCCATCTCTGGTGTCATTGCTTCTCTGGGTAGGGTCCCACACTCTGCTCTTCTCCCTTGATGGTCCCAGGGTCCTCTGGTCCTGGACTGCAATATTAACCACTCACCTCCTTTTGTTACAAAACATCTACCTTTAAATTTGCAACAATTGCAAATCATTCCTGATAACAATTTTTCACTGTTGAACCACAAGAGTCTTATTTCCATCTCCTTACACCAGCCCCATCTAGACAGATTGAAAACCACTCAGTTGAGATTTTACCTTCACCTGCACCTTCTGAAACTAAACTCTCTCTTGAAAACTTGTAAGCCAGTCACTTCATGCCTTTATAGCCCCCATTTTAGGTAGCCAGTGTCTGAGTTGGCTGTCACTGTCAACCCTACGTACAGAGGAGGTAGGAATGATCCTTGTTATGAAGATTTGTTCCCTTGTTTAAGCTACAACATCCATAAATATATGTCAAGTTAATGAAATTATAGCAGATTACTCTTTTTTTCCCCTCTTCTTTCTTCCTTTAGTTGAGCTCTGGTCATCCAGCTACTGAAGCTAGGTCAAATGGGTACTATCTGCAAGTATGGGTGTTCTTGAGCATCTCCCCTCACTTCATGTCAGTTGGATGCTTTACTCTCTGCTCTAGTCCTCTGTGTCTATCCAACAGGGTTGTATTCTTTCACCATATTTATTCAACCTGTATGCTGATCATATAAGCTGAGTTGTTGTTGTTGTTGTCAGGTGCCATCGAGTCGGAACCAAATCATAGCAACCCCATGCACAGCAGAATGAAACAATATCTGATCCTGGGCCAACCTCACTACCGCTGCCACACTTGAGTCCATCAATGATGCCACCTGGCCAATCCATCTTGTTAGGGGTCTTCCTCTTTTTCTCTGACCCTCCACCTTACCCAGCATGACATCTTTCTTCAGTGACTGCCCTCCGTACAATATGTCCAAAGTATGAGAGACAAAGCTTAACTATCTTGGCCTCCAACGAGCACTTTGGTTGCACTTCTTCCAAAACAGATCTCTTGGTTCTTTTGGCAGTCCATGGCACTTTCAGGATTCTCCTCCAACACCACAACTCAAAGGCATCAATTCTTCTATGATCTTCCTTATTCACTGTCCAGCTTTCACATCCATATGAGGTTATTGAAAATACCATGGCTTGGGTCAGGCACACCTTAGTCCTCAAGCTGACACCTCTGCTCTTCAATACTTCAAATAAGCTGAGAAGCTGGGTTATATGAAGAAAAACATGGCATCAGGATTGAAGGAAGACTCATTAACAACCTGCGATATGCAGATGATACAATTTTGCTTGGTGAAAGTGAAGAGGACTTAAAATACTTACTGATAAAGAACAAAGAGCACAGCCTTCAGTATGGATTGCATCTCAATGTAAAGAAAACAAAAATCCTCACCACTGGACCAATAAACAATGGAAAAAAGATTGTTTTCAAGGACTACATTTGTCTTGGATCAACCAGCAAAACTCATGGAAGCAGCAGTCAAGAAATCAAACTACGTATTGCATACGTTGTTGAAGAGCAAAGATGTCAGCTTGAGGACTAAGATGCACCTGACCCAAGCCATGGCATTTTCAATTACCTCATATGCATGCAAACGCTGGACAGTGAATAAGGAAGACTGTAGAAGAATTGATGCATTTGAATTATGGTGTTGGAGGAGAATATTGAAAGTACCATGGGCTACCAAAAGAACAAATAGATCTGTGTTGGAAAAAGTGCAGTCAGAGTGCTCCTTGGAGGCCAGGATGGCCAAACTTCGTCTCTCATACTTTGGACATATTTAAGGAGGGTCTGGTCACTGGAGAAGGATATCGTGTTTGGTAAGGTGGAAGGTTAGCGAAAAAGAGGAAGACCCCTACTGAGATGGATTTGCAAAGTGGCAGCATCAATGGGCTAAAGTGTGGCAATAAATGTGAAGTTGGCCCAGGACCAGGTAGTGTTTCATTCTGTTGTGCACAGGGTCACTATGAGTTAGTACTGACTCGATGCCACCTAACAACAACAACAACAACAAACTATTATTGAACATTTGATCAAATATTCTATAGAAGAATCCTGATCAAAAACCTAGAAATGCGGAACAAAATTTCAAACTCTCATGGAATGAAGACTTTTTAAGGAGCCATGGAGGATAGATGAATCTCTGAAACTATTGCCCTGAGATACTCTATATCTTAAACCAAAAATATCCCCTAAAGTCTATCACCAAACAACAGTGTAGCTTAACTGGTAAATAAAGTCTGCTTTGAGCATTGTGCCCTTTTAAGACCTAGCTATATGGAATCAAAGTGACAATAGCACCTTGAAAGATAGGAAACCAAGGAGGCAGTGAGTTTACGTTAATGGATGAGGAGCAATTTGGAGTGAGAATGGTTGCCTAACTTGAAGAATGTAATCAATATCACTGAATTGTACACATAGAATTTGTTGAATTGGTATATGCCTTGCTGTATCTATTGTCTATCACAACAACAAAAATCAAGTAAATTATTTTAAAATAAGGAATTTATCAAGAGTCCTGGTGTGATGCTGTGGATTAATGCATTGGACTACAAGGTCGGTTTGAACCACGAGGTCGATGGTTCAAGCTCATTAGCCACTCCTTGAAAACCCTATACAGGGTCACTATGAGTCGGAACTGACTGGATGGCACTAACAACAATAACAATATATAGTGCTACCTGAAACCAAATAGATGTTTCAGGGGTTGGAGTATAGTGAACATTTGGGAGACTGGGCTAGTCAAAACAAACTTGGATCCAGGTTCTGAGAGCTAGGGGAAAGGATTTTAACTTTATTTGGAAAGAGCTAAGGAAAATAATAAAACATTATTCTTGAATAATTAGCATTAATGTTGATCTAAAAAAGACACATGACTATTGATTTTTACAGACAGAATTATCAAGAAACACATTTTTAACAAAATTGTGAATATTTTCTTTTGGGTCAAACCCAATTTGAGCTTAAATGATGGTGACTATCTTGAAATAAATATAACTCTGTCTGTGATAGGATAATATATATAT
>NW_006408908.1:1694567-1700802 GCF_000296735.1 Chrysochloris asiatica
ACATGCTGGAGATCACATGCCAGAACTTTGTAAGGCCAAATATTTATTCATTGATAATACTGTTTTTAAACAACCTAAAAGATGATTATCCAAATTAACCTCACCAGATGGAATACACAGGGATGAAATTGACTATATTTGTGAAAAAGGACAGTGGAAAGCTCCATATCATCAACCAAAACAAGGCCAGGGGTTGACTGCACAACAGACCATCAATTGCTCCTAAGCAAGATCAGGCTGAATTTGAAGGAAATTAAAACAAGACCAGCAGAGTCAAAATATTGCCTTGAACATGTCCAACTGAATTTAGAGACCATATCAGAACATATCTGAAGTATTAGACACAAATGATACAGGAAGAAAGCAAAAGGCCATTTAAAAGACAAGAAAGAAAGAAAACACCAAAATGGATGTCCGAAGAGACTCTGAAACTTGCTCTACAGATGCTAAAATGAATGGAAGAAACGAGGAAGTCAAAGAACTGAACAGAAAATTTCAGAAAGCTCCTAGACAAGACAAAGTCAAGTATTATAATAAAATGTGAAAGACCTGGAGTTAGAAAACCAAAATACGTTGTTAAGCATTTCTCAGGCTGAAAGAACTAAGACAAAATTTAAGACTCAACTTGTAATATTGAAGGATTGTATGGGCAAAATATTGAATGATGCAAAAAGCATCAAAGGAAGATGCAAGGTATATACACAGTCACTACACCAAGAAGAAATGGTCGATGTTCAAACATTTCAAGAGGTGGCTTATGATCAAGAATTGATGGTACTGAAGGAAAATGTCCAAAATGCACTAAGGTATTGGTAAAACACAATGCTCTGGGAAATGAGGGAATACAAATTGAAGTCTTCCAACAAACTGATGCAGCACTGGAGACACACACCCATCTATGCCAAGAAATTTGGATGACTGCTACCTGGCCAACCCATTAGAAAAAGTCCATATTTGAGCCAATTCCAAAGAGAGGTGACTCAATGGAATATGGAAATCATAGAACAATATCATTAATATCAATACAAGTAAAATTTTGCTGAAGATAATTAAAAAATGGCTGCAACAATACATCAACAGTGAACTGCCAGTAACTCAAGCTCGATTCAAAAGAGGATATGGAACTAGCGATACTTTTGTAGATGTCAGGTAGATATTGCCTGAAAGCAGAGAATACCAGAAAGATGTTTACCTTTCTAGTTTATCTGTGCTTTATTAATTATGTAGCCTTTTAGCTACATGGATCATGACAAGCTTTGGGTAACATCATGAAAAATGGGTATTGCAGAACACTTGATTGTGCTCATTAGAAACCTGTACATAGACCAAGAGGCAGTCATTCAAACAGAACAGGGGGATACTAAATGGCTTAAAATCAGGAAGTAAAATAACATACAAGGTTGTGGAAGGGTTGTATTCTTTTACCATACTTATTCAATTTATATTTTGAGCAAATAATCTTAGAATGGATTATAAGAAGAACATGACACCAGGATTGGAGGAAGACTCACTAACAACATGTGATATGCAGATGAAACAACCTTGTTTGCTGAAAGTGAAGAGGGCTGAAAATACTTACCGATAAAGATACAAGACAGCCTTCACTATGGATTACACCTCAATGTAAAGAAAAAGAAAATCCTCACAGCTCGACCAATAAATACATCATGTAAATGGGAAAATAAAAAAATAGATGTTGTCAAGGACTTCATTTTGCTTGGATCTACTATCAACACTCATGGAAGCAGCAGTCAAGAAACCAAATGATGTATTGCACTAGGCAAGGCTGCTGCATAAGAGCTCTTTAAAGTGTTCAAGAGCAAAGACATCAGTTTGAGGACTAAGGTGAACCTGATCCAAGGTATTTTCCATGCACGTGAAAACAGAACAATGAATAATGAAGGCCATAGAAAGATGGATGCACTTAAGTTATGGTGTAGGAGAAGAATATTGAAAGTACCATGGACTGCCAGAAGAACAAAAAAATCTGTGTTGCAAGAAGTACAGCCAGGTGACGCATGGAGGGGCTTGTAATCATTACAATGATACAAAATAAAACAGGAAAAGTACAAAACTGATCTTCTCCCACGTAAACTATAACTCAATACACAATAAAATCTTTTTAAAAAAGAAGTACAGCCAGAATGTTCCTTAGAAGCAAGATGGTGAGACTTCATCTCTCATACTTTGGATATATTGTTTTGTTGTTGTTAGGTGCCATCGAGTCGGTACTGACTCATAGCGACCTTATGCACAGCAGAACGAAACACTGCCCTGTCCTGGGCCAACCTCACTATCATTGCCACACGTGAGCCCAATGATGCTGCCACTATTTTTGTTGTTGTTAAGTGCCGTCGAGTCTGTTCTGACCCATAGCAACCCTGTAGAGGGTTTCTGAGGAGCAGCTGGTGAGCTTGAACTGCCAACCTTGCAGTTAAATGGCTTTGCAGTCTGGCGCATTAACCCACAGCACCACAGGGCCTGATTCCTGGAAAAGGACATTACACTTGGTAAAGCAGAGGGTCAATGAAAAAGAGCAAGACCCCCTACAAGATGGAATATCACTGTTGGCAGCAGCAATGGATTTAAGAATAATAATTGTGAAGGTGGCACAGGACTGGGCAGTGTTTTGTTCTGTTGTGCATGGGATCACTATGGGTCAGAACCTACTTGTGGGCACCTAACAACAACAACAACAGTATTACATAAAACAAAATGACACAAAAAGAGAAAATATAAAAGTATGAAAATTTGTATGTGGCAAACACATGTAAAACATAAGTCCTGTTCATGGTATTGTTAAGAGATAATTCATAGATTTAAGACAAAAGGCACTTTGGAAACTAAGATGTTATTTTATGCTATAAGCAGGCATAAGACCATGAAGTGATACTTTACCATCCTCTTTCATGTAGTAAAAGCATTTCTGATGAAATGCTTCATCAGAAGAACAGTTTCATGGTTAGGGCATCTTGGTTGCAGATCTCAGCGCTGCCACTATGTGAACCTCTTTAGCATATTTAGTTTTATAAAATGGTATATCCATGTTTACACTTATTTATGAAATAAGTTAATGCAGGGGTTAAAGAAGACAACACAGACAAAATGCAATTTTATGTAAATAATGCACACAGTATATGTTTTTAGCAAACCTCGAAACCCCCTTGCTCATGTTTCCTGTATGTGCTATGTGAATTGATGGTGCACGCATCATTTTTATGAGCATGTTACATACCAAAAACAGGGTAGTACATACTAAGTACTCATCTATTACTGCTGCTGCATTAAAATCAATAAAGAAAAAATGGAAGCAAAGAAACTGCAACAGTTCAATGACTTTTTAATTTACTTTCGTCCATATTTAAAAGATCACATAGGTTAAAACAAAAAGCAGTTTTTACAATCATAATTACCTAAGAACCTTAAAAAATGTATGTGATATAAGGATCCCGTTCTTTATCTAATGAGTTTAGACAAAGGGCATGGAAACATCAGTTTCTTTACTGATGTTCTTACTGAAGATTCAATGCTGAAGAGAGCTATACAGACAAACTTGCAAAAGCCAGAACCTGTGTAAGGTAAAAACCTCAGAGAAGAAGAATGCATATATTTTCCCCTAATAAAGAGTGGAGTCCTGGTGTGGCTCTATAGGATAAGCACTGCATTACTAATCACAAGGTTGGTGGTTCAAACCAAGCAGTCTTTCCTTAGAAGCCCTATAGAGGGTCATTACGGGTTGGCACTGACTCGACAGCACCTCGCAACAACAACAGTGAGGAGCTCTGGTAGTGGAATGGGTTACATGTGGGGCTGCTTAGCCACAAGGTCAGCAGTTCAATTCCACCAGGCACTCCACCAAAGTAATATAAGGCTTTCTGCTCCCATAAAGATTGACAGCCTCAGAAGCCCTACATAGGGTCACTATGAGTCGGAACCAACTTCATAGCACACCACCACCACCAGTACAGAGTGAAAGAAAAGTGATAAAATTGTGCACAAAGACAGAAAACTTGTGGGATCTGTGAAAACAGGTAGTCCTGGCAAGTTCTGACTCTCATAGATTTCACCGTTTATCATTAATGGAGCTCATTGGTTGTTGCTGTTGGGTGTGCCGTGAAGTCGGTTCCGACCCATAGTGATCCTGTACAGGGTTTCCGAGGCTGTAAATCTTTACGGGAGCAGAAAGCCCCATCTTTCTCCCGAGGAGCGGCTGGTAGTTTCCAACCACTGACCTTAAGGTTCGCAGCCCGATTCGTAACCACTACGCTACTAGAGCTCCTTTAGGCAATACTAATTGAACTTTTCAAATAATGACTATATCATATTTTCTAGAATTCATAGAATATTCACAATTTTTTTTTTCATATTTAAGAACAAATGAAAAAAAAAAAAAAAACCCAACAACCAGTAACAACCTTGTCACTTGGAAGGGAAATAATATAACGTTCATTTAAAGAATTTCTATTCTTGTTTGAGACTTGACCGCTTTATTTTGAGTTTTGATCTTTTGACCTTAATTCTTTTTATTTGCTAATTTGTCTACCACGGGTCAGGCACTGTGCTGGTTGTAGTTACAAAAATGTGTGAGATTTGGGTATTTGCCCTCAAAGAACCTGTTCAACAGAGTCAGTCCCTTAGATTTCTTCATTTCCCTATTCTGTCATATCAACCAAACAAATCATTACATTCCAGACAATCATGGCGTAGTACCAAGTGTGGACAGTGTTACACGGTCCAACAGAGGTCAGCAGTACAAAGGTGATGCCAAGAATATTCTGTGGAAAACTTTGTTCCTGTGTCCAGAGGTATTGGCACCATATTCTTACTCTGACCTCAAAACTCAGATGAGTCATTGCTTTTGAAATTTGTCAAGAAAGTGTTCAAACCATTTCCTGCCTCATCCTTCGTCCTCAAGAACTTAAAATGTGGATGCTGTGTGCCATTTGACAGTGTGGGGACCACTTACGTTCACTCTTTGGTGTAGTTCAGCCCTGGTTTCCTCATCATCCCACAGATCATCAGGAAGAGAGTTGAAGTCAGCTTGCCAATGAGCTACAAAATCTTGCTTGTGATCTGGACGCATTAGAAACTGCTCGAAGGATGTTCTGTAAGGCATTAAGAAAATATGAGTTTAAAAAAAATAAGAGAGAAGATGGGTTTTACACATCATGCCTGTAAAATGTAAACTTCTAACTTTGGTAACTTTACCTACCTAACTTCATATAAGTAGTTAATCACAGTATGCTTGTCTTCTCTCAGGTTCCTCAGTACTGCTTTGATGGTTTTAATATAGGAACTTTCTATGAGTTCCCAGTAAGGTACTAAAAATGAAGGTATTTCCTGTTAAATGACAAAGCATAGAAATCATTATTTCAAAGTGAAAATTCTTGTGAATAATTTTAGTCAGAAGGATAGTACGTAGCAAGAAGATTGAGATGCAATGGCAATCACTTGAAGCTTTCTCAGTGAAACTTCTTAGCACTCTTTCCTCTGCTCTCCCCTGTTAATTACTGTTCCAAGAAATTCTTCATGTCTCATCTACGACACCATTTCTTCCAGAAGTTCTTTTCTAACCCTACAAATCATACAGATTCTTTTTCATTTAAAACTGAGGCTACAGAGACTAAAAAATTTACCAGCGTCACACAGTTAGAGATTGTTGTAAACTGGGAGGTGAATACAGGCTCATTGGTCCCCAGCCTATATTTTTATACAATTCACTCTCTTTCCTGAATTAATTTTTAAAAACAGTGTCTTGCATGTTATTTCATTTCTGAAAAACAGTCTACAGCTTTCCACTACCTAGCAAGTTAAGACCAAATTTTTCAGCACTGTTTATAAGGTGTTTCTTGATCTGACCCCTACCTCTCTCCTCATGGTCTGACCCCAAACTCCCTGCTTCTGAACACATGGAGCTAATCTCTCTGACTGGAATTCCTACCCGCGACATTCCCTGCTCAATACATACAGACTTCAACAGATAACTTTGCAGTGAAGCCGTCTCCTGTCTTTCTTTGTTAATGTTCCAAACTAAGTTAATAATTTCCTCTTTTAAGTGGTAACATTTTAAGCACCTATTAAAGTATTTTCAATAACCTCCTATGCATGTGAAAGCTGGACAGTGAATAAGGAAGACCATAAAATAATTGATGCTTTTGAGTTATGGTGTTGGAGGAGAATAGGAAGTGCCATGGGCTACCAAAAGAACCAATAGATCCGTTTTGGAAGAAGTGCA
>NW_006408908.1:1701615-1720867 GCF_000296735.1 Chrysochloris asiatica
GTACATAATAGGTGTTGGATAAATGTTATATATGAATTAATGTAGACTCACCTGACTTCACTTTTATCATTAGTAAAAGTTTCAGATACTTCTGGCCCTGGTGGCACTGTAGTATAAGCGCTGGACGACTAACCACAAGATTGGTGGTTCAAACTCCCATAAAGATTTACAGTCTCAAAAACCCCATGCAGGGTTACTATCAGTTGGAATCAACTTGATGGCAGTGGGTTTGAGATGGTCCAATCTAATTCTAAAAGACTACATTCAATGCCCATTCAGTATAAATTCTTTTGTGTAAAGGAACATTTTCAGTTTTCAATGCTTCCCTGATATTAACATCCTTTTCTGGCATATTTCACATCCTTTGGTTTCTAGTTCGTCATAATCTCTCTTAAAGAATGTGGGGTTCAGAATGGTATTAAAAACCATCTCTTACATAGACACACTTCTAAAACTCCTTCCTGGTTAGTTCAAATCTCTTAATTAACACTCACAACAATAGAGACTTAGTACAGGTAATGGATCTAATGGAATGAACATCCTGCTTGCAGCTCTCACTTATCCACAAGGACTTCATGATACAACTATCATAAACTATGTTGAATTCAGGAGTCCTGCTGTAGTGCTGTAGGATAAGCACTGGACTGCGAGGTCAATTTGAACCACAAGGTCAGAGGCTTAAACTCACTAGCCACTCCTTGGAAATCCTACACAGGGTCACTATGAGCCGGAACCAACTTGATAGCACTTTAACAACAATTGTGAACACAAGAGATACTATTTCTAAGTAGTTTTCCTGACTTATTTGTCTAACTTTGCTATCAGGAAAGGGAACGGTCAATTCTTAGTTGTTTTCTTTTTACTTTACTTTTCTTCTTAACTTTTCCAGATATACTTACTTTCCGTGATAATTTCTATACTTTAGAAGTGTTCAGAAGTTGTGTATTTAATACATTGTTCTATCCAGACAATAGTATATAGATTATTGGTCTATGCTTTAATAAATCATATCTACCTTTCCTTAAATATTGAGGCATTTACCTACATCTGGTCATCTGGTCACCTGGCTCATTGAAAGCAATGGCTTTTGTTTTTTTTGTCTTATTTTTTGGTCACCTAGTGTGCTGGACTGCAAAGTCAGTTTGAACCGCAAGATGGGTGGTTCAAGCTCACCAGCCACTCCTCGGAAACCCTATACAGGATCTCTATGGGTTGGAACCGACTCAACTGCACTGAACAACAACAACAGAATCTCCTGGGTCCTCTTTGGGTTGTGTCAGTTACCGGTAATGGCAAATCTGTAGGTCCTTCTAGTTTCTGAAATGTAATTTTTCTTGGTCTGGGAATTTGAATGGATGTGATAGGATTAGGAGTTCACACCCATCCTTTCCTGTTAGTCTTCTCGTGTGGAGAAACCGAAGTGTCACAGGAATTCAATAGTCAAGGCCAATGTTCTCAGAAGCTTCAGGATCCCTGACATTACATAGGCATCTTCCAAGCTCCTGAGACGGGTCTCACACTCTGTTCACGTGGTCGCGTGTTTTGTAAAAATATCAAAAGTGAGATTCATTTTTTAAATTGTGCTACGGTTAAGTCTGTTATCTCCAATCTGACTTCTTCCCCCAAACATACTTTCTTTCATAGGGATGTTTCCCATAATGCCATGCTGTGATTGTATGCTGAGCATCAATTCCAACGCAGAACAGAGTAAAACTGTTCATTGTTTCCTTAGACTGTAATCTTTACAGCAGCCGATCACTAGGTCTTTTTCCTATAGACTGACTGGTGAGTATGAACCACTGACCTTTGGTTAGCAGGTGAGTGCTTTAACCTGCTAACCACCAGGGCTCCTTTTAATAATGACATACTTCCCTTCATAAGTCTGAATCTAAAAGGAAATGTCCTAAAGGAACAGTGATAATAAAATAAATATTTCAATCAATTTTATAAAGGGGAAGTCTGGATTATCTTTATATAATCTCTATACAAATGTGATAGAACAAAGTCACTGTCATCTGTAAAAACAATTAATGGATATATACCCACAGATGTAGAAAAAGGAAACAAAGGTATGAATCAGCTAAAATAATTTTTTAAGTATCCTGTTGTTTGTGGTACTTTTCAATTTTCGAAGTTTATAAAAATATTTAAGTAAAGAAATACACACACAGAGAATCACTCTCATACATGACTTGGCACTCTTTTCTTCAGACCTCACAAAACCTGCATCCTATTTGGTACAGCACTATGGGATAAGCACTGGACTGCTAACCACAAGGTTGGTGGTTCAAATCCACCACCTGGTCCTCTGAAACCCTATACAGGGTCTCTATGAGTCAGAACCACTTTGACTGCACTTACTAACTTTCATTAATGTCACTTTATTTCATTTTTCATTTAAAATTATTTGAGGTTACCAAATCTGGGTTCCTATATATATTTTTTCCACTTGTGTTAGGCAACTTAGCTACAATTCACACACACCCCCCTTTGTCATTTTGACATGGCTTTTTGTGTGTCCTTAACAGTATTCTTTCAACATTTGAGTATCTGTGATGGACCAGACACTCACTGAATTCCTTCCCTTCAATTATTTTCCCTGATTCTTTTGAGATCTAAGCTCCCTCTAAATACATTCTCAGGTCACATTGTTGTTGTTATTAGGTGCCTTTGAGTAGGTGCCAACTCAAAGCGACCTTATGCAAGACAGAAGAAAACTGCTGGTCCCGGGCCATTCTCACAATTGTTAAGCTTGAGCCCATTCAGCTGCCACTGTGCCAATCTACTTCATTGGGGGTCTTTCTCTTTTTTTGCTGACCCTCCATTTTGCCAAGCATGATACTCTTCTCTAGGGACTGGTCCCTCCTAAAAATATGTCCGAAGCACGAAAGATGAAGTCTAACCATTCTGGCTTCTAGGGAGAACTCTGGCTGTTCTTCCAACACTAATTTGTTTGTTTTCTGGCAGTCCATGGTACTTTTAACATTTTCTCCAACAGCATAACTCAAACACATCAATTCTATGGTCTTCCTTATTTGTTGTCCAACTTTCACATGCATATGAGGCTACTGGAAATATCATGGCTTGGGTCAGTCACACTTTAGTCCTCAAACTGACATCTTTGCTCTTGAATACTTTAGCAGATTTGCCTAATGCTATATATTGTTTAATTTTGTGACTGCTGCTTCCATGAGTATTAGTAGTGGATCCAAGTATAATGAAGTATTCGGCAATTTCAATCTTTTCTCCCTTTATTTTGATGTTATTTATTGCTCCAGTGGTGATTTTTTTCTCTTCACATTGAGATGCAATCCCTATTTAGGACTGTGCTCTTTGATAATCATCAGTAAGCATTTTAAATCTTCTTCACTTTTAGCAAGCAAGAGTGCATAATCTGCATATTGCAGGTTGTTAATGAATCATCCTTCAATTCTGATACCATGTTCTTTTCCATACAATCCAACTCCTGGGAATATTTGTTCAGCATATAGGTGAAATAAGTATGGTGAAAGAATACAACCCTGGAGCATACCTTTCTTGATTTTAAACCATTCAGTGTCCCCTTGTTCTGTGAGAACTCCTGCCTCTTGGTCTATGTACAGTTTCCTCATGAGCATAATTAAGAGTTCCAAGTACTCATTCTCACCAATGTTGTCCATAGTGTGTCATGACCCACATAATTGAAAGCCTTCAGTATAACACAGGTATACATCTTTCTGGTATTCTCTGCTTTCAGCCAAGATTCATGTGACTTCAGCAATGATGTCCCTTGACAGAATCTGGCTAGAGCTTCTGGCAGTTTCCTCTCAATGTACTATTGCAGCAGTTTTTAAATAATCTTCAGAAAACTTTTACTTGCAGGTGATATTAATGATATTGCCTGATGATTTCCACATTCCATTGGGTCACCTCTCTTTAGAATGAGAATAAATATGGATCTCTTACAATCAGTTAGCCAGGTATCTGTCTTCTAAATTTCTTGGCATAGGTGGGTGAATGCTTCCAGTGCTGCATCCGTTTGTTGAAAGATTTGTTTATTCCATTAGCCTTGTTTTTGCCAATGCCATCAGTGTACTGTGGACTTCTTCCTTCAGTGTCTATCATATAGTATCTCTTGAAATGGCTGAACATCAACCATTTCTTATAGCGCAGTAGTCTGTATTTCCTCTATTTTCCTTTGTGCTTTCCTCATCATTCAATATTTTGCCTATAGAATCCTTCACGATTGCAAGTTGAAGCTTGATTTTTTTTCTTCAGTTCCCTCATATGATCTCCAGCATCATTTCTGTTCCCAAGGCCATATTTTCAACTACTGATCCTTCCTTTTTGTTTTCAATCTTTGCATTCCAATTACCAGTAATTATCAATACATCTTTACTGAATGTTTGATCAATTTCAGACAGAAGTTGGTAGAATTCTTTAATTCCATCATCACTGGCTTTAGTGATTGTTGCCTAAATTTGAACAATAGTGATATTAACTGGTCTACCTTATAGGCGTACGGATATAATCCTATCACAGACAGCATTATACTTCGTGATAGATCTTGAATTGTTCTTTTTGATGATGAATGTGATGTCATTTTCTACAATCTGTCTTTCCCTGCATGGTAAACCTTATGATTATCATATTCAAAATGGTCAATATCAGTCCATTTCATCTCACTAATTCCTAGGATATTGATCTTTATGCATTCCATTTCATTTTTGACAACTTCCAATTTTCCATGCTCTGATTATTAATGGATATTTGAAACTATATCTCCTCCTTTTGAGTTGTGTCCCACCAGCAAATGAAGGACCTGAAAGCCTTATTTCCTTTATGTCATCACTGTTAACTCTACTTTGAGGAGGCAGCTCTTCCCCAGTTGTATTTTGAGTGACTTACAACCTGATGGCTTCATCTTCTGGCTCTACATCTGACAGTATTCTGGTGCTCTTTATCATGTTTCAATATTCAATATTTGACTGCTATCTGACAGTTTTTGACTGCTGTTCATAAGGTTTTCAGTGGCTAAACATTCTGAAGTATTTTGTCTCTCCTTCTTCTTAGTTTGTGTTAGTATGGAAACTCAGCTGGGGGTACCCTTCTGGTACCATGTCAGGCATCACGCTATGACAAACATGTCACAGCAACATGTCAGGCATCATAGTATGACAAACGGGCAGACACAGTAGTTTCTTTGAATCTTAATAGGGATTATTAGGTCAGATTGTTGTTTCTTGGGTTCGTCTATTTCTCCTAGCATCATCTTCATGTTTTAGAGTTAGGTTATGAAATGACTATACTTTTGAAATATGCTTTCCTGGTAACGAGTGTACATATCTGCTTATGTTCTGTCAGATTCCTTTCCTACTTCCTCTATACTCATTTTCTCCTATTTTATTGGTTATTTCCAGTCATTTGTCTGACTGCTTATTATTTGTTGGTTTTTACTAAATTCAAAGTAGAAGCCCCTAGAATTCTATATTTTGAGAGTTGAAACTGCCGGCAAGGTAAGTCAAGAATTGGTCAGAACACTGCAGAACCATCTCATGTTTGTCAGCCTCCTGAGGGAGGAAGCAGAAGGTTTCCACACCCACAAGCCCTGAGGAGCAGAAGGAACAGGAGATGGGGAGGTGCTAGAGGCTGGTCAAGTGTAAGGGCATTGACTCTGAGCCAAAAGGACTGAGGCCCAGGTATCCCTTTCCTGAAATTGTGCCTCCCGTGGTTCTGCTCTCATGTTTCCATCGGCTGGAAAGCAAAGACTCTCATTTCGATGGTCTGCTTGGTTCTTGCTGCACTTTCCCTCATGCCTTTCTCTTTCTCTTTCCCCTCCACATGCCTGTGGAGACGTGGTACGTCCCCTCCACATGCCTGTGGAGACGCGGTACGTCCCCTCCACATGCCTGTGGAGACGCGGTAAGTCCCCTCCACATGCCTGTGGAGATGCGGTGTGTCCCCTCCATATGCCTCTGGAGATGCTGTATGTCTGAGGTACACAGAAACCTGGAGTTAGCATCAACAGACAAAATATAGGATGCTCAGTGCAAATGCTTGCCTGAAATTAAAAGTCAACTGGGTGTCTTGAATTTTCATTGGCTAAATAGCACAACCTTCTCTGGAACCCAGTTATTGAGTTGGCTTCTCCCTTGCATCTGTGCTTTCTCCTGATTGCCCGTGTCATCTGGGTCAGACTTTCCTCTTTCTGGCCTGGTAAGAGCTGCAGCCCCAGTGCTGGGAAACTTAGAGTAGGGAAAAGTCCAGAGTGGGCTATGTGGTCTGCTTGGGTTCCAGGCTCCTGGACATTTCCAGCTCTAGCAAAAAGAGTTTTCCACATAGTCTTGTTTAGGTAATGAGATCTATGTTGACTATCTACTGTTGCCCTTCTAGATTAGTTTTCTATCCTTCCCCACCCTTCTCATTGCCTTGGGACACTGATATAAGGGAGAAAGATGAGGTTTTCTGCTCCCACAAAGATTTAATGCCTTAGAAACCTTATGCAGGGTTAGCTGGAGCAGACATGATGGCACTTAACACCAAGAGGATCAGCTCCAACTAGGGATCCTTGTATTCATTAAGGAGGCAAGGAAAGGGAACAGACCTTTGGACCTCAAGTGTGGGTCATCTGACAGAAGCTGTGGCTTTCAGCAGAGGAATTCAACCACCCACAGTGCTCAGCAGAGAGGATCAAGTGATAATGTAACCCAGTCTTACATCTTTCCTGCCCACACATCTCCTGCTAGTAGTTCCCATAAATCTGTGTCTCACTGAATTGTTCCTACCCTGCAGCAGAGGTTAGTGTGCAGTGGAGAAGAAACCACTGTATCCTAGGACAGCTCAGTAACAATGGGAGCACCACAATCTGCCGCAATTCATGACTGGCTCTCAGATGGCCAGTGTTAAAAGTTCATAAAGGAATGAGATCATTGGGGACTGGCATGAAAAAGATAAGAAAGGGTCTTTTATAAAGCTTTGAAGGAAGACCATTTTGCGTGATTTTCTCCAAGACTATTGATCTGTTAAAGCAACAAGCCTTGCCTGGACAGCAAATGGCCTTGGCCATCATCAGAGTAACAAAGAGCTGGATGGAGCTTCCAGGGCTCAGGGCAGCTCCTTGCCGTACACTAGAGTAGCCATTTAAAGTAGCTGTCTGCTCTTTTATGACTTTAGTTCTTTTTTTTTTTAAAGTCTATTTCTGAAAAACCAGATGTTAAACTTCATTTAAAAGCATTATGCTGTGGGCATGAGAACATGGATGGAGGGCTGTAATTTGCTGGGGATGTGTTCTGGGGAAGTCGTTCTTCCAGGAAACTCTATCTCTACTTGTTCTAGGGGAGAAAATTGGTCCTCACAGAACTCCATTTGTTCCTTCAATTTTAGCATGAATCAGAAACTCAAGTGTGTAGGAGAAAGCATGAGATGTGTCCAATGAGTAATCTCTAAAAAAAAATTATCTAGGTTATTTTCATAAGTATATATATTGCCAACTCTGAAAGGCCTTCTGGATATTGTACATAATGGTGTGAATCTTATTGTGAATAGGGAAAGGGATGGGTTCTTGTCATGTATGGCTGGAAACTATCATACCTCAGGAATTGGTTCATTCACATAGACCCATTCTCTAGATCCTGGTTTAGGCAGTGGTGGTAGTACTGGAACAGGTGACATATCTGCAGAGTCAGTAGGCTGAGTCTTTACTGATTGCTTTCCTCCTTGAGATTTTCCTTTAGGAGAACATTAAACACACATAGGAAATCATTCTACTATAAGTAGATATACAAAGTCATAGTCTGGTGTCTACATAAATATATGATTGTCACGGGTGCACGCAATTTATTAATGATTTCTTTTAAGTTCCTTTGGCACCTTACCAAATCAAAGATTAAAACCTGTCTTCCATAGCTCCCAAATTAACCAATTATACATGTGTTGTTGTTGTGTGCTGTAGAGTTGGTCCTGACTCATAGAGACTCTGTATAGGGTGTCCGAGGAACAACTGGTGGGTTTTAACTTCTGACCTTGCTTATCTGACAGCCTCAGAAACCTTATGTAGGGAAAACCCTGGACCACAAGATCAGTGTGAATTCTGAGGTCAGTAATTCAAACTTACCAGCCACTCCTCACAAACCCTATTCAGGGTCACTATAGGTTGTAATTGACTCGACACTTAACAACAACATATGTATATATATATGTATATATATGGATCCCTGATAGTATAGTGGATCATGAGTTGGGCTGCTTAATGCAAGGTCAGTAATTTGAATCTACCAGTGACTCCAAAACCCTTTACAGGATTACTATGAGTAAGAGTAATAGTGCACATAATATATATTTCACATATTTTATAATATTACATATATATATGTATATATATAAGTGTTGTTGTTGTTAGGTGCCATTGAGTTGGTACTGATTCATAGCGACCCTATGCACAACAGAACACAACACTGCCCGGTCCTCGGCCAACCTCACAATCATTGCTATGCTTGAGCCCATTGATGCTGTCAGCTTATCAATCCATCTGGCTGGGGTCTTCCTCTTTGTCTCCGACCCTCCACCTTACCAAACATGATATCCTTCTCCAGCGACTGGTCACTCCTGGCAATATGTCTGAAATATTAGAGATGAAGTGTGATCATCCTGGCTTCCAAGGAGCACTTTGGCTGTACTTCATCCAACACAGATCTATTTGTTCTTTTGGCAGCCCATAGTACTTTCAATATTCTCCTCCAACACCACAACTTAAAGGCATCAATTCTTCTAAAGTCTTCCTTATTTACTGTCCAGCATTTGCATGCATATGAGATTATTGAAAATACTATGGCTTGGGATAGGCACATCTTAGTTCTCAAGCTGACATCTTTGCTTCTCAGCACTTTTAAAAGATCTTGTGCAGGAGATTTGCCTAATGCAATTCATCGTTTGATTTCTTGACTGCTGCTTCCATGAGAGTTGATGGTTGACCCAAGAAGAATGAAATCCTCAACAACTTCAATTTTTTCTCCATTGATAAGAATGTTGTTTATTATTCCAGTGGTGAGGATTTTTATTTTACATTGATATGCATCAAAGGCTGTGATCTTAGATCTTCATCAGTAAATATTTTAAGTCCTCTTCACTTTCAGCAAGAAAGGTTGTATCATTTGCATATTGCAGGTTTTTAATGATGCCACATTTTCTTCATATAACCCAGCTTCCCAGATTATTTGATCAGCATACAGATTGAATAAATATGGTGAATAAATACAATTCTGTTGTATATCTTTCTTAATTTTAAACCATTCAGTGTTCCCATGTTCTTTTCAAATATATATATATAATTGCTTAAAAATATTATACATACACACACACACACATTGCAAGATTAGCATTTCAAACCCACAAGCAATTCCAAGATGAGGCTTCCTTCCATTGAGTTGATTCTGACTCATAGCAACCCTACATAGGATTTCTGAGGCTATAAATATTTACAGGAGCAGAAAGCCTTATCTTAGAGCAGTTGTGGGTTTGAAATGCTGACCTTGCAGTGTGTGTATACGTGTAAGTTTTTTTTTAAAGCAATCCAATCTCTTTCATAGAATTGGCAATAAAAAGTAACTTGATATTTTATTTTCATCTCTGTAGTTGCTTCCACAATGAATATGTGGCTCTTATTAAGTACAGACCCTACAGCAAAGGATATTTCATTTACTATTCCAAAAAAAAAAAAAAAAAAAGGACATGAAAAAACCATCTGAGAAAAGAAAGGGAGTTTTAACATGAATGGAGCACTTGGTATCCCAGGAGAAGGGTAAAGAAGTAGAAGGTTATGGAAGAGTCAGCCAGAGTAGGTGAAGGATGTGGAACAGGAAAAGAATGGACATCATAACACCAGAATATTTCCATATTCCCTGCATGAGACACAGCTTGTTTGAGAGACAAATTATAATTATTACTATAGTAGGAGAACAGACATAGTGGTAGATAATGTGGAATAAGCCAGGCTATATTAAAGCATAATGAAGAGAAGCAGAAAAAGATGAAAAGGAAGAGACCTAATCATGAAGTCAGAAAGGCAATAAAGCTCGCCTTCCCTGATGATAATATCAAGAATAAGATCTACACCAGTCAAGTGGCCTCAAAGACCTTCTGCATTGGCCAAAGAAACTGAACTCAGACAGCACCCACAGTTCCTGAAAGAATGAGCATTATTATCGTTCATAAATTCACTCAGTTTACATTCCACTTACCTTCAGATTAATTATTTAGATTTTAGGTACAGTTTACAGATGTCTATAAAACTGAGAGCACTTTCTTTCCCCTCCAATTTATTTCTTTAAAGATGATTATTTAATGATAATGTTGGTTGTCGTTGTTGTTAGGTGCCATCGAGTCAATACCAACTCATAGCAACCCTATGCACAAGAGAACGAAACACAGCCTGGTCCTGGGCCAACCTTACAATTGTTGCCACCCTTGAGCACACTGATGCTGCCACTTTGCCAGTCCATCTCGCAGAGGGTCTTTCTCTTTTTCTCTGACCCTCCACCTTACCATATCTGATATCCTTTTCTAGAGAGTGGTCCCTCCTAACAATATGTCCGAAGTATGAGAGACAGATGACGTTTGGCTGTCCTGGCCTTAACAAGGAGCACTCTGGCTGCACTTCTTCCAACACCTATCTGTTTGTTCTTTTGGCAGTCCATAGTATTTTCAATACTGTCCTTCAACACCATAACACAAAACATCAACTCTTCTATGGTCTTCCTTATCCACTGTCCAGCTTTCACATGCATATGAGGTTATTGAAAATACCATGGCTTGGGTCAGGCGCACCTTAGTCCTCAAGCTGACATCTTTGCTCTTCAACACTTTAAAAAGGTCTTGTGCAGCAGATTTGCCTAATGTAATATGTCATTTGATTTCTTGACTGCTGCTTCCATGAGTATTGATGGTTTATAAAAGAAGAATGAAGTCTTTGACAATTTCAATCTTTTCTCTGTTGATAAGAATGTTGTTTATTGGTCCAGTGGTGAGGATTTTGTTTTCTTTACTTTGAGATGAAATCCATACCAAAGGATGGACCAGTAAGTATTTTAAGTCTTCTTCACTTTCAGCAAGCAAGGTTGCATCATTTGCATATCATAGGTTGTTAATGAGTCTTCCTCCAATCCAGATGCCATGTTTTTCTTCATATAACCCACCTTCTCAGATTATTTGCTCAGCATACAGGTTGAATAAATATGTTGAAAGAATACAACCATGTTGTACACATTTCTCTCAATTTTAAGCCATTCAGTGTTCCCATGTTCTGTTCGAACAACTGCTTCTTGGTCCAGGTACAGATTCTTCATAAGCACAGTTAAGTGTTTAGGAATACTCATACTTCACAATGTTGTCCATACCTTGTCATGATCCACACAATCAAAAGTCTTTGCATAGTCAATAAAGCACAGGTAAACATTTTTCTGGTGTTCTCTGCTTTCAGCCAAGATCCACCAGACATCAACAATGATATCCTTTGTTCCACATCCTCTTCTGAATCCAGCTTGAACCTCTGGAAGTTCTCTGTAAATATGCTTGTAGCCATTTCTGTATTACTTTGAGTAAAACTTTATTCGTATGGGATATCAGTGATATTGTCCAATGATCTCTGCATTCCAGTGAGTCACCTCTCTTTGGAATGGGCACAAATATGACCTCTTCCAGTCAGTTGGCCAGATAGTTGTCTTCCAAATTTCTTGGCAGAGATGAGTGAGTGCCTCTTGTGCTGCCTCACTTTCTTGAAAGATTTCAGTTTTTATTCCATCAATACCTGGTGCCTTCTTCTTTGCCAATTCCTTCAGTGCATCTTAGACTTCTTCCTTTAGTATCATTGACTCTTGATCATATGCTACTTCTTTAAATGGTTGAACATCAACCATTTCCTTTTGGTACAGTGTATTCCTTCCATATTCTTTGATGCTTTCTGCATCATTCAATAATTTGCCTAGAGAATCCTTCAATAATGCAAGTTGAGGCTTGAATGTTTTTCTTCAGTTTCCCCAGCTTGGGAAACGCCAGGCGTGTTCTTCCCCTTTGGTTTTCTGACTCCAGATGTTGTTAATGTTGGTTAAGAAAGTAAATATACCTTCAACTTTTATACTCATTAAAAATGCATGGATTATAAATAGAGAAGAATTTGTCAATTAAGTTACATGGTAACTTTAGTTGACTCCTCTACCTATACATTTAGAAACAGTAGCCAATATACATAGGACTCAAGTTGTACCTAGGTTTTTAAAAATTAAGAAAAGTTCAAGAAAATGTCCAAACAGAAACTAAAAATTTTCATAATTTGAGCTATTGTTCTATATGATGTTTTTTTCAATCCTTGACCTGAATCTCTGGTCAAGTAATAGTGATGATTCTATGGCTACTTTAAACGGAAAATTTCAATGAGGTTCTAAGAAGACTGTGTAATTATAAATGTGTGATTGGAATGATTTTCTTTCCCTTCTTTTTTCAAGCATCATGATTATTTGGTGAAAAGTAAGTGGGCTGGGGAATCAATCTTTTAGCACTGTGCTTTGATTCCATGTAACTTTTGTCTAATTTTTAACAATGAAAATGCAGAGGGGCAGGAGAGTTGAATGAATAAAAATGTATACAAATCACAGTGAATGATGCCATTTTTGCAAAAAATAAATTATCAACATCTGAAATATAACAAGGGGTATTTCTTTTAAAATACCACATACCCAACCATATGAAGACTTCAATTTTCAATAAGATATTTCTTTTCACTTGTAAAGTTGGACTACTCAGTCCTTAGTGTATGGATTTTACAAGGATGAAAGGTTGGAGATGAATCTATGTTTATTTTTGTTGTTGTTAAGTGTTGTTGAATCTGTGCCAGCTCATGGCAACCCCGTGTGTACACAATTTCCAAGGATCATCTGGTGGTTTTGAACTGCCAACCTTGTGGTTCAAAGTTAAGTGCTGATGATAAATGTGGTTATAGAATTGGTTCTGATTCATAGTGACCTTGCGTAGGGTTTTCAAGTCTGTAAATCTTTATGGGAGCAGAAAATCTCATCTTTCTCCTGGGGAACAGCTGATATTTTGAACTGCTGACCTTGAGATTAGCAGCTTGATTTGTAATCACTAGGCTACCAGATCTCCTTATAATAAAGGTAGAATGTAGCATTTTTTTTTAAGTTACAAGAATCTGATGGTATCACAAAGAAGTCTATAAACCAGAACAGATACACATAAATTAAAATGAGGTAAAGAAAAAATTCAGTTTAGAACACAGAATGGATCTAATTAATGTTATCAATAATAAATTGTTTCAACCAAAGGTAAAAAGATGGAGCAATAAATTTGAGCAAAGAAAATAACATAGTTGGGGCTTAAATGAAAGTCAAGATCTCAAGTCAAAACTTAAAAATAAGAAAGGACCACATGCCTGCTTGTGTATTCCCCTTGTGTCTCAGTCTTGGAAGGGGGTTTGACCTGAGGGGACTCGGCTACTTGCCTTGATG
Organism: Chrysochloris asiatica; assembly: GCF_000296735.1. Lineage (NCBI taxonomy): Eukaryota > Metazoa > Chordata > Mammalia > Afrosoricida > Chrysochloridae > Chrysochloris > Chrysochloris asiatica. The sequence goes on from NW_006408908.1 coordinate 1,715,106, forward strand.
GCTCCTGGGTGAACAACTTGCTTGTTCTTGTAGTAGTCAGTCAGACTGCTGCTATTATTTTTTTTATTTTTCCTGCTGTTCTTTCTTTCAAGCTGGTGACCACGTTGGTCTACCGATAAGGGGAAGTGGGGGAAAAACAGCAATGAAGTTGTGAGCTAAGTCTGACCATGTTCAATAGACTCCTATCAACCTGGGTTGAGGCCTGGTTGGCTAACAGTATGGCAAGACCTGGGGACTCCTGGGCCCAGAGACAGGGACATGGCCATAGAGGACGAGAGTGGAGAGTGAAGTGTCCAGCTGATATGAAGTGAAGGGAGTTATACAAGAACACCATACTTGCATATAATACCCACTTGACCTTACTTCAATGGCTGGATGATCAGAACTCAACCGGAAGAAGAAAGAAAAGGAAAAAAAGAGTAATATACTACAATTTGATGAACTTGACCAATACTCATGGATGTAGTAGCTCAAAAGAGGGAACGGATGGATTTTATAGCGAGGATCATTCCCACCCCCTCGCTACACAGGTTTGACAGGGATAGGCAACTTAGACATTGGCTATCTAAAATGCGGGGGCTACAAAGGCAAGAAGTGACTGTCTGTCTTACAAGCTTTCAAGAGGGAGCCTAGTTCCAGGGAAAGGTTTCCAACTACTGAGTGGTTTCCAATTTGTCTGGATGGGGCTGATGAAAGGAGATAGGGATGAGACTTTTGTGGTTCAGTAGTGAATAATTGCTGTCAGGACTGACTGTGAGTGTTGCAAATGTAAAAGTAGACATTTTGTAACAAAAGGAGGGGAGTGGTTGATTTTGTACTCCAGGAGCAGAGGACCCTGGGACCATCAAGGGAGAAGAGCAGAGTGTGGGACCCTATCCAGAGAAGCAGTGATGCCAGAGATGAAGGCAGATTCATGACATGGAGAGATGGAATGGCTGGGGACTCTGGACTTAGGGAGGGAGAGGGGCTGTGTGCTGACAGCCGGGGGGCAGGCTTGTAGGGTGTACCCTTTGGCTGTTTGATGATGCATGGAGGGGATTGTAATCATTGCAATGAAATGGAATACGATAGGATGAATGTACAACTGATGTTCTCCCATGTAAACTATCACTTAATTCACAATAAAAACTTAAAAAAAAAAATAAGAAAGGAAATTGTTAATTTTGAAAGTAAACTGAATCAATGGATGACTGGACACTAAGAAAACTAGACCACTTTCAAATTAAATTGGAAATACTCAGAAAGGTGAAGGGATTGTAAGAAGAAAGATATGTCAGAATATGTGGAAAATCTGATTTACATTCTTTTTTATTATTTTTTAAAGAAAAGCATTGTTATCGTTTCAGTGCCAAAATATTTCTTAATAGTGACCAAATTTAATTAACAGTTTCATTATGTAGAAGCCAGAAGACGGGTTAACATTGGTCACTTCCTTACTGCCTGGGAGACAGCCATGTTCAACACAAAGCAATTTTTTGTAAACAGATAGTGTTACCCAGACTGGAGACAGTAGCAACACAAGTTGAGATTTAGGAAGTCTTTAATAAAGTTTTGCTCAGAAATGGAACCAATTAAAGAAACACGATCAGGAAGAGGAGGAGACCAGTGTTGAGTAAGGACTCCAAGATGGAGCATGAACCAGCTTATTCTTTAACCCACTATTGACAAACTATTTTGGAAAATCTTGTGGGGAGAACATTTTCTCTATTCAGTACCCTAAAATTCATGCTGTCAATATCTGTGGAACTGGGATTATGGACTTTGGACTACTATGAAGCAATGAGAGTGGATATCTGAGATCACTTATGGAATCTAATTTTAGTGTAATGATAAATGGAGAAAAGATTGAAGTTGTCAAGGATTTCATTTTACTTTGGATTCACAATCAACGCTCATGGAAACAAAAGTCAAGAAATTAAGAGATGCAGTGCATGGGGCAAACGTATTGCAAAAGATCTCTTAAGAGTGCTAAAGAGCAAAGATGTCACTTTGAGGACTAAAGTGCACCTGACTCAAATGATGATATGTATATTTTCAATCATATGATAGCTCTGTAGAATAAACACTGAACTGTGAACCACAGTCTATGGTTCGAGCCCACCAGCTGCTGTATGGGAGAAAGATGAGGTTTTCTGTTCCTGCAAAGATTCATAGCCTCAGAAACCCAATACAGGATCCCTATGTGTCGGAACTGACTTTGCAGCACTTAACAATAATAGCAGCAACAAATGCCTGTGAAAGCTGGACAATGAATAAAGAAGAATGTATGCATTCGAACTATGGTGTAGGTGAGGAATAGTGACTATACCATGGACTTCCAGAAGGACAAAGGAATCTGCCTTGGCGGAAGGACAGCTAGAATGCTCCTTAGAAGTGAGGAAAGCAAGACTTTGTCTCACGTACTTTGGACATGTTACCAGGAAAGACCTATTCTTGGAGAAGGACATCATGATTGGTAAAGTAGAGGGTCAGTGATAAAGAGAATGACAATTAGGTGGACTGACCTAGTGTCCGCAGCAATACGCTCAATTGCGAGGCTGGTGCAGGATCAGGCAGTGTCCCATTCTGTCATACACACAGTTGCTATGAGTTGGAAGGGACTAAATGGTAACTAACAACAACATACTTACCAGTGATAAGTGATGGGAACGCCATAGCTTAATTCAAAGGCGTCCCCCTTTCAATTCACTGTCGTTAGTAATGTCTGCAGGATTACTGGTAAGCAGCGTTAAGTGCCACCTAGTCAGTTCTGACTCATTGTGACCCTGTGTAGCATTTCCAAGGAGTGGCTGGTTGGTTTGAACTACCAACCTTACAGCGCAAACTGACTTTGTGGTCCAGCACATTACCCCACAGCAATATTACTAGGGGCCAATAATATAGCAGATATCTATTCAGAAGGAGCTCTGTTCATGTAGTGCTTACGAATTGGGCTACTAACCTCAAGGTCAGCAGTTCGAAACTACTAGCTGTTCCTCAGGAGAAAGATGAGGTTTTCTGTTCCTGTAAAGATTTATAGCCTCGGAAACCCTGATAGGGTCACTATGAGTCAGAATTGACTCCACGGCACACACCAACCACCACCACTGTATCTATTTAGTGTTTACTCTGAGTCAGATGCTGCTCTACTTTTGTGTATTTACTAACTTATTCTTTATAATACCGTGTGAGAGGGTACTTTTATTACCCATTTTACAGATAAAGAAACTGAGGCTATGGTAACTTGTCTGAGGTCACTCATATGGGAAATGGCACCACTAGACGTGTATGCTAGGCAGGCTGGCTCCAGAGCCCAGGCTTTTGCTTGTCATACTTCATTTCCTTTTTTTGTGTCTATTGATATAGTTCATATTCCTAAACGCTTGTTAGATTGATATTTAGAAATTTTAAAATGCTATAACAGTTCTTATAACACTATTTATCTGGCTCACTGATTTTAAGATTGCTTTCTATTTATATTACATGACCATATTCTTTTCCCACTTCTGATATATATTTAAAAAAATAACAGGCTGAGAAATGAATTCATTAAAAATTCATACTTAAAGAGCATAAATAGTGTTACTTAATACACTTAAATTGGGGTGACAGTATTAAGGCAAACTCCAGGGAGTTTGCGCTGAGCAATTTTGTACTGCAAAATAATATGCTAGTGTAGATTACATTTCCCAAAGAGAGGAGAGACTGCTACTCTCCATTTTAAGAGGTTAATGTTCTTAACAGAGCACTTCCTCATTTATTTCGACTCTCAATTTCCTCATCTTTGAAGTGGGAAAATGGTCATTTCTACCTGATAATTGGCTATGAGGATTTCATGAAATTACCTATGTAAATTACCTTGTTTAGTACCTGGCTCATGACAGGTACTACTTTGTTATTATGATTATGAATTGTGTAATAAAAGGAGATTGTTGTGAATTTTTACTACTGAACTGTCATCATAAAATGAATCATCAACTTTCAGGTATGTGGCATCAATCTTCAGATGAAACACTGTGTTTTGCATGAAACACTGGCTAGAAAACCTATGAAGACTTTGTTCATTGTACCAGGCCCCGGATGATACTATTTTAGAAATGAATCCAGATCCTTTGTTTAAGGTGCCACATGATAAAAATTTACTTTAGAAATTAATTCAGGAAAAGCTTGTTTTTTGTTTTCTCCTTGTTGAATTGGTGTATCTCCTTAGTATATCTGGGAATATAAATTGGATTTGTTTGCCAGATTGTTCTGAGGCTATTTAATGAGCTATTACAATAAGCATGTGTCCCTCAGCTATACATACTACCTACCTCATTTTAGGGGTTTGGATTTTTATTTCTGTTGCAACAACATTATTACATACAGGCTTATTTATTCTAATACAACATATGTTTTTGGAAGTGTGTATATTATAAATGTTCATTTATATAATATTTATAATATAAATAATACATTAATAATATGATAAAATACAATATTATAAAGAATTAAATATTTCTGATATTTCAATGGCTACAAGAATATGTCTTCCTCAAGCATTAGCATGTATCAGAAGCATCTTAGTAAAATACATCTTCCGGACTCTACGCCTGAAGTTTCAAGGTGAGGAGGTCTAGGGTGTAGCCCTAATTATTTATATTTTTAACAAGTTCCCAGGAGTCCCTGGGTAGAGTTAAAGACGCTACTATTGCTGTGTCACTGCAGGATAAGCACTGGACTGCTACTGCAATTAAAACCCAGCAGTTGCTCCTTGGAAACCCTACACAGGGTCACTATGAGTGGGAACCAACGCCATGGCACTTAACAACAACAACAACTAGATGAAAGGTTAGCAATTCAACACACCCAGAGGCACTTTGGAAGACAGCTCTAGTGAACTGCTTTGTAACTCTGAAAACCCTAGGGAGCAGTTCTACTCTACACACAGGGGATTGTCTTGAGTTGGAATTGACTTGATGGTAATTAACAACAAATTTTCAGGTGTCCCAGATGATGCAGATACCACTAGTCTTGGGAACCCGCTGTAAGACCCACTCTTCTAGTAAAATTATTTAGTTATATCAACCTCATTTTGCCTTTACCTTTTCCTCCTCAATGCTTCTGTGGCCTTCCAGTTAAATGCTATTAGTATTTGTGACCTTGACATTAACATTAAAGCTAAGTGGCCTGGTAGCAACAGCAGTAAGGAAATCTATAAATAAAGTCAGAAGATAGGTTCTACAGAAGTATACCGGTTAATTTACTAATTTATGGGGCAGTCAGAATAGCAAAATATGAAAGAATTTCCAAATACTGTAGTCCCAACAGATTCCCTTAAAGAGAGAATTCTGGTGTTTTAGAATTTGATGTATTTAAGAATCCTGTAACTAAAAATGTTTTAACTGTAAGTAACTCAGTATTTTTTCAACTTAGTTGATTACTCCACAGAAAACTGTCCTCATTTAACCTCTAATTAAGTAGGTTTGAACTGCAAGATTGGCAGATAAACCTCACCAGTCACTTCTAGGGAACCCTATACAGGGCCGCTAAGGGTTGGAACTGACTCTATGGCATGTAACAATAACAGTATTTCCTAGGTAAGGCTACGACTGGATTGCAAACCACAAGGTTGGCAGTTTGAGGCCACCAGCTGCTCCAGGTGAGAAACAGGAGACTTTGTGCTCCAACAAAGATGTACAGCCTCTACAGAGGAGATTGTAATCATTGCAATGAAACGAATGCAAAACTGATATTCCCCCATGTAAACGATCACTCAATTCAATATATATATATATATATAT
>NW_006408908.1:1720967-1722688 GCF_000296735.1 Chrysochloris asiatica
TTTTTTAAAAGTAAATCAAGGTGGTCAAATTTCTGTAGAGCAGAGAAGAGGGTAAGGAGAGGGTTGGAGCATTACTATGTTTCTGTATCCTACAAAATGGAGAGTCAGTGTTCCATGAAATTTGAAATAGAGATTTAGCTATTGTGATAAAAATTTTAAAAGTGGGGGCAGCATTTACCTATGGACCAAATTCAGAAGTGTTGGGAAAGAAGGAGGAAGGGAAACAAAAATCACAGGGAGGAAGTAGGGCAACTGACAGACAGACAGACAGACGTTACACAAAGGGAATTGCCTTCATGGAAGGAAATGAAGTGTATGATTTGTTAAACATGAAACTGACAATCTGCTCTGTAAACCTTCATCCAATTTAGAATAAAAAAGTACCTCAGAAATCCTATTCAGGGTCACTATGAGTCAGAACTAACTCGGTAAAGTTAGGGAGCCTTGGCGGTACTGTAAGACTAGCATTGAACTGCTAATTATAAAGTCAGCAGTTCAATCCCAACAGCTGCTTTGGGGGATAAAGATGACGCTTTTTCCTCCAGTGAAGATGTACAGCCTTGCAGATGAGTCGCTATGAGTTGGAATCGACTGGATGGCAGTGGGTTTGATGTGTTGAAGGTAAGGTTAAGGCGCCCTGCTGGTGCTGTGGTTAGGCCATATGGTGTTATGGTCAAATATTAAGAATTCAAATCACATAGCTTCTGCATAGTGAAAAAAAATCTTATTATAGATTCCACAACAACACCTCCATATTGCAGAAAGACTTCTAAATTTTGACCGAGATGTCACCTGTTTCAAATAATGCGACATAACAGTAAAATAAAAGCAAAACCTTTTAAAAGCCCTTGGAGCTAGTTATAGTGAGCTAACAACATGGCACTTTGTATTTAACTGTGTGTTATTTTATGGTTGTTGTGTCTAATCTGATGTGTTACTGTGTCTAACCTGATCATCTGGTGCCTAACATGCATACGTGGATTTAATTCTAAGATGACTCTTCCTTCACAAGAGATGAATCCTGTCAAATGTGAACATTATTTTCACATTAGGAAACTGGTGAGAGCTGAACATAAATTGTAGCCCTTAACACTTTTCATAATCTTTTGTTATTCTAGTGTTAACTCATGAAATGGCTCTTATATATGCCTATCATGTTATGAAATTGGGGTAGAAGGAAGGATGGAGTGAGATTCGAGATTCATGGTTATGTATCTTTAAATGTCAAAATAAAAATAGTTTTTTCAACATCTTTAAATGATAAAGTTGTCTTTTTTTCCTTTTTTTAAGCAAGCCATTTTGTGAACAGTTGTGTTGCAACTGCATTGCTAATTTGTGAATGAAAAGTTAAACAAAGACAATTACTTTGTGACAGTCACTTGACTATATCCTGGAAAAATTGTATGCATCCATAACTACATTTCAATAGTTAATTAATTGGTGGCTGTAGGAGCTCTGGTAATCTAGTGGTTATGAAACGGACTGCTAACCTCAAGGTCGGCAATTTGAAACTACCAGCTGTTTCACTGGAGAAAGATGAGGCTTTCTGCTCCTGTAAAGATTTACAGCCTTGGAAACCCTGTACAGGGTCACTATGAGTCCAATCCGACTCCACGGTACTTAACAACAACACAGCAGCTTCAGAATCCTGGTGTGGCACTCTAGGATAAGCATTGGACTGCAAGATTGGTTTGAACTTCAAGGTCAGTGGTTCAAGTCCA
>NW_006408908.1:1723343-1739240 GCF_000296735.1 Chrysochloris asiatica
GTACTGACTAGATGGCACCTAACAACAACAACATGAGTCAGAAATGACTCGATGTCACTTAACAACAACAAATAGCAGCTTCAAGGAGCCCTGGGAGCACAGTGGTTAATTGCTCAGCTGCTAACATAAAAGTCAGTGGTTCAAACCCATTGTCTGCTCCATAGTAGAAAGATGTGGTGATCTGCATTTGTAAAGGTTTATAGCTTTGGAAACCCTACTGGGCAGTTCTCCTCTGTCCTACAAGGTCCCTATGAATAGGCTTCATGTAGCAGCATCTACAGAAACATAGCAGCTGATAAGCCTTTTCTATCCCTGTTGTTCTTAGTGTTGTCCAGACTCAGAACAACCCTGTATAGGGATTTCAAGTTCGAATCACTGACCTTGCAGTTCAAACCAGCCTTCCAGTCTAGTGCTTATCCTATCATGCTATATCAGGACTCCTTTAGAATGATAGAAGCAGGCTTTTCTGCTACCAACCATTTATTATTTTAACAATTCTAACACGTTACTTCACAGAAATAATTTAAATGATTTATGTTACAAAATAAACACAACTGAAACCTGGCTGAGAACAAATATAAAGTAAACTGGAAGATCAAAACCTGAAAAGCAGATATTGAGGTCAGAGGTCCTTCTGCAGACACTAAATCGGAATCACAAATTTGGTTCTGAACTTCTAGAAGACCAAAACAGAAAAGAAATGCTGTCGCTTAAAGGTAACCATGGAATCCTGGTGTGGCACTGTAGGATAAGTGCTCGACCTCAAGATCAGTTTGAACCGCAAGTTTGGTGGTTCAAACTCACCAGCCACTCCTTGGAAACCCTATATAGGGTGACTATGTCTCAGAACCAACTCCACAACATTTAACAACAACAACAACAAAAGTATACATGATTAATCTCTCAGAGGAAGAAAAACTCTCTTTCCCCTTGATTCTGAATAAAATTTTCATCTGGTATTTTATGTGGTGGCAGTTGAACGATATTGGGGGGTGGCACACTATTCTTTTAGGAATGTAATAGCAGCTGGTTGTTGGTATAATCAAAGTCCCACCTCCGCTGCTAAGTTACATCGTGAAGGGAGTTGAGGGTTTTATACCAACGCGCTCATCAATGAAAGCCATCCCAAGAACAGCCCACTACGTAGCTTTCTGTTGATGTAGCTTAGTGAAGGATAAGACCTGTAACAACTCTGGTGAATGGATGTACTGTCTAGTCTCTAAATGATTCCTCACAAATATCAATTTTCTCAGTAGGGCCTTTGCTATGAGCCAGGCAGCAAAAAGTTTAAGGTTAGATTCTTTGAACTGTATTCCAGGTATCCTGCTATACAAATCTAGCTGTTTTCACCTAACAGTTAAGAAATACAGAATTCTATTTAATCCTATCCAACTTATTGGCTGTACGTTTTGTTTTAGGTGAAGTGCCATCTTTCTTCCCTTTTCTGTCCTGAAGAGTTTCATGCCTACCATTCTGGGGTTCTCAACTAAACTCAACACACAAATATCATTTATGATTTCCTCCACTAGCCTGGGCCATATGACTTGTAAGTAATCAAATGTTATTTCTCACAGATAAACCTATGCCTGGACTGCAAGATAATGGCTCAAGCCTGTTTACTAGGATTTCAAGTTAATCAGAAAACATACTCGGATTGAGTCTTCTTAAATCACAGCATTGATAGATCTAGTCTATTCTTGTCACACTGAGAAATTTGATTCCAAACTTAATATCAACATTTGGTAGCAACTTTGATTGTAAAGTCATTAATTGAACATAACTGGAATTTTTCAAATTTAGTACAAGTCTACTTGAAGTGTACGGCTGTATTTGGATAAATTTCAACGGAATGATATTTGTGCAACAGGACAAATGGATCTATAACGGGAATGATGCCAGAACACTTTGAAGAAGACTTATAAACCACATTTGTTTTTACTATGGTGTACCCTTGAACTTTTCTTGACTATACACTAGGTTGCTTTGTGACATCTACATTTCCATTTTGAATAGAATATAACTTGTAAGGCAAAGGATGTCTTGGGTATGCTTATCTTGAATTCCTTGGAACCTAGTTCAAAATAGATATTGGAAAAAAAAGACGGGAAAGTGGTGATGGTCAATTATTATTTTTAAGTGCCACTGAGTTGGTGCGGAGTCACAGTGACCCTGTATAGGGTGTCAGAGGCTGTAAATCTTTGTGGGAGCTAAAAGCCTCATCTTTCTCCTAAGGAGTGCCTGGTGGACTCAAACTGCCAACCTTGTGGCTCACAGTCAAGCACTTATCTGACAGAGCCACCATGCTCCTAGATGACGGTCAGTAAGGTGCCAAAGAATATACTGTTCATTGAAAAATAATTGCTATGTTTCTCATTATTTTCCTTTCATCCTGGTTACTTTTTTTTTTTTTTTTAATTTTTCATTGGTAAGATTTTTAAAGCATGGCACATTAAATGTCTTTGATAGAGAGACTCCATCTGACCTATTCTTTGTATTCAGAGTGACAGTTATGTGTGAACGCGTAACATCTATCTGTCACTTAAGTTTAAAGATATCAGACTCAACAATCAAGAATCCACATAAATAAAACCACTGAATGAAATAGAGAAGGAACTACCCTTGACACATTTGTTAATATCTATATAAGACCTTTTCAAGCTGGGCACCAAAAAAACAAATAAATATATCCCAACTGTTTGAGTTAAGTTTAAAAAATATATATATAGATGGTAGTAGTGATGTCCTGTGGAGTCAGTTCTGACTCATAGCGACCCTGTACAGGGTTTCCAAGGTTGTAAATCTTTACAGGAGCAGAAAACCTCATCTTTCTCCCACGGAACAGCTGGTAGTTTCAAACTACTGACCTTGAGGTTAGCGTCCTGACTTGTAACCACTATGCTATTAGAGCTCCATATATATATTTTTTAATCATCAAGAAGTCTAGAGAAGTAACTAGAGTTCTTTTAATAAAAATATTCTGGGCAAGCTACAATTTAACCAGCTTTAAAGTCCAGGAGTCCTGGTGTGGTGCTATAGGTTAATGCGCTGGACTGCAAAGAATGTTTGAACTGCAACATTGGCGGTTCACACTCACCAGCCACTCCTCAGAAACCCTATACAGGGTTGGTATGGGTCAGAACTGACTCGATGGCACTTAACAACAACAACAAAGTCCAACACTATTAATGTAGAGAGTTAGGCGTTGGGCTGCTAACCGCAAGGTCAATAGTTGGACTCTATTAGCTGCTTGGCAGGAGACAGATGAAGTTTTCTGCTTTACAGCCTCAGAAACCCTTTACAGGTCACTGAGTTGGAACTGACTCTACAGCACACAACCATCACCATCACCAAATTTAGCAGAAGGCGACAGAGCAAAGAAGGCAAGAGGAGAGATATCGCAGGCTCTGAGCCCATAGTATTTGAGGAAGTCTGATTTCTGCTGGGGGTGGCACATACTCTGTCCATTTATTATCAGGTATAAAATGCATTGAAGGGGCCTTAGGGGCACAGTGGCTAAAATGCTTGGATGCTAACTAAATAGTTGGGTTTAAAATAGATTCTAAAATCACAGAAAATATTCTTAAATAGCAACATGGATTGTACTATTCTACTTTGCCACACCCAGAATTTTAGTTCTAAATTCAATACTGATAATCAGTAGTAGATTTGATAATCAACCCACTACTATAATGGAACATAACTGTAGTTTTTCAAAATTAAATCTCAAGTGCATTTGAAGTTGATGGTCATGGTGGTGGTTATGTGCTGCGGAGTCAGTTCTGACTCATAGTGACCCTGCATAGGTTCTGACTTGTATCTGAGGTTGTAAATCTTGATGGGAGCAGAAAGCCTCATTCTCCTGTGGAACCACTGGTAGTTTCAAACTGCTGACCTTGACGTTAGCAGTTTGACTCATAACCACTACGCTACCAGAGCTCCTTTTGAAGTAGATAGTTAATACAATTAAAATAATAATAATAATAATTTAAAAACTATGTAAACTGTAGAGTTGTATTTGGACAACATGATAGGATTTAGGATATTCTGTATGCCTCCCTCTTTACCCCACTCTGCTCTTGAGTTTTCTTTTAGTAAATAATTCTTCTTTTTAAGCTTCTTCGTTTTAGACAGTTTTCTTTTTTTGACAAGCATTTAAAAATTATTTGTATGAAGACAAACAAATCAGCTAGAAACCTTTCTCTAGAATTGCTTAAGCAAACTCTCCTGAACTACAGGAACACTCTCAATGCCCTGGAGTACTGAGATTTTCCTCCGGCAGTGCACTGTTGGTGAGAGTCAGTGATTAGGCCTCTGGACATAAACCCTTCTATATATTTTTATCCATATACTTTAAGGAGTCCTGGTGTGGCACTGTAGGATACAGTACTGGTTGGTTTGAAGTGCAAGGTTGGTGGTTCAAACTCACCAGGCACTCTGCAGAAACACTATTCGGGGTCGGTATGAATCAAATACGACTTGACAGCACTTAATAACAACAAAGCAACATATATTTTCAAAGACCAGGCATTAGTCCTCCCTTGGTGGAAAAAAGACACAGATACAACCACTCTTTGAAGCAACAATGGATTTATTATTCCTCTAACACACGGTATTCAAGAATACAATTTTAAAATTGCAAGCAAACTTAGGAAGCTTAAAGACTGAATTGTGTCATAAACAGAAACAGCTAGAGGATGGTTTAGGGAATGGCTCATACACATGGATGCTCCTGATTGTGAGTACGGAGATGAGTAGAGCAATTGTCCTATTCTGTCCCAGGTCTAAATGGCATTTTAAAGATTCCCACTTTTTCCTCTCAGTACCTCTGAATTGTTTCTAATTCTTAATGAAGTAGTAAGAAAATACGATTAAATTCACAGATTTGTGGGTTTTGCTCCCAAGATAAAAACTTTTTATTTTTTATTTAAGGTTGTGTGTGTGTGGTTTTTCTTAGTTCATTTCACTGGAGGAAAATGGTCTTTAACCTACCACAATAGATTCTATTAATGTGTTCAAATCTCTTGATTTAAAAAACATATTTAAAGAAATATAGAACCATGCCAATTTAGGGAAAAAGATTATAGGTTTGGAATTACAATCATGGCATGTTATCAAGAACCCCTACACAATCAGTTGCCTACAAAGCAGAGACCAGAAACTAGAGATGTTTGTCTAGAGTTGTTTGTTTCACATATATAGCACCTAAGGGATGCTGACAGTCTACCGACATCCTGCTTCACTAAAAGTTGAACACTACTTTTGTTTACTAATAATATTCATTTTCTATCAATTAATGCTATGCTCATGGTGCTTAGTCATTAAGGATCTAAAGGGAACCTAAGTTAAAACATAATCTTGATTTATATATCCATAAATATATCATTTTACTGAGATGTCAGGTACTTGTTTCCTATTTTTTTACAGTCACAGAACACTAAAGATCTACAATGACATTGTGAATTCTAGTCTCCAGGGAGTGCTGCTGATTTATTCCCTTATTCTTACAGGTACCGGCTCAGCTAATTCTCATTCTATTAGGCTACTCTCCCTTGTTACAAACACATAACTCTATATAGTTCAGCAAACAGATGCCTGTCCTCTCACTCTGCTTTAAGTGACTTATGGCTGTTCTCTGTGCCTTCCCACTTCTCCTATCAGTCTTATTCTGATCAGTAGGCATGAGCGTGACAGGTCCACGTTCTCTCCTACCCAGTCCAGGGCCCTGGCTTTGGGACAATTACTTTCCATGCTATTTGGAGGTTTGTTCCACATCCTTCTGAGTGACTAGCTTTGCTTTATCTGACTGGAGCTGTTTAAATTCTAACCTGATGGTACTAAAATTTAGACTTGCCCTCTATGGGAAAATAAGTAAGCGGCAAATAGGATTATACAACATTCTGTCAATCACCTGATTGTGGTTTTCCTTTGGCAGGTTGAGTTTTGGAAGTCTGTCTCTCAGGACTAATTTCTTTCTCTTTTTCTGGCTCTGGAGGAGGTGGAGGAGTAGGAAGTGGAGCCTCAGCCAAGGAAACTTCTTTTTTCTTCGCTTTTGTTTCTTCTAGTTTCTTATTAACTTCAAAGGGACAACAAGAATGGATTTTCATTAGGGATTCCAAACCCAAAACACCACACCCATTGACTCTGAGCAGCTCTGTAAGACACGGTGGAACTGTCTGTCCCACAGGGTTTCTGAGGCTGTGATCTCTAGAGAAGCCAGCTGCTTGCTATATCCTTCTCCTGTGGATAAGCTGGTAGGATTGAACTTTGCAGCCTTTTTGTTAGCAGCCAGACACTTTAACCACTGTACAACCAGTGCTCCTTCATTTGAAGTAAGACAAACCTAGTTAACATGAGATTGTTCTTACTGGTTTAAGACTCAAATCATACTTCTGGTGTCTCTGGGAAATTACCCACACAAAGAGCAAAGATTTTAAGATTTCTCTGTCTGATAAGAAATACAATTTCCCTTACTTCTTGATAAGGATCCCTGGTGGTGCAGTGGTTAAGCACTTGACTGGTAACCAAAGGTTGGCATCAAACCCACCAGCTGTTCCCTGGGAGAATGATGTGGCAGTCTGCTTCTATAAAGATTTATAGCCTTGAAAATGCTATGAGGCCATTTTACATTGCCCTAGAGGGTCTCTATGAGTTAGGTTCAACTTGTCTTGAGGGTGGTGGTGGGTTGTGTGTATGTGTATATGGAGCAAGCAGAAAGGGCTGGCGAGGAGTGGCCAAATGTAAAAGCAATAGCCTAGAAGTTCCTAATAAAGAAAACTAGGGCACTTAACAACAACAACAACAAGGCAAATAAAGGACTACTTTATAATATCCAGTTGACAAAGTATAAAGCTTAAAAAGAAGGTAAAGAGCAACGTGTCAGAAGAGGTTGGGGGGAGGAATGTGCAGTCGTAACATAATGAGCAGGCACAAGGGGGCTTTGAGCATTCATGGAAACAATCATTCCCTTTTCATTCCATTCCCCCATGAACTTGTTTGAAGCTCTCTCCTATAGGCTCCATTCCCACACCCCCACACCCCCATGTTGCCATAACTCAGAACCAACTGACGACAGTGATATTCTTTTTTTGGTTTTAGATGACTATTTTCAATTCAGTGAGTGAAGAGGCTTCAAAATGGAAATTAGACTTTTTCTGATTATAATGATTGGTTGAAAAAATAATAAAAGTAATAACAATCCAAGACTCTAGAATAATAGGTTATGGTTTTCATGTGTCGTCGAGTCAATTCTGTCTCAAAGTGACCCTGTATAGGTCCAAGGACTGGCTGGTGAGTTTGAACCACCGACCTGTGCTTATTCTACAGTTGTACACCTGGAAGAAAAATTGCTGATTAAGTAATCTGTGTCACTCCTTTCCCCATCATTAACTATATTGAATATACTGCCAGACTCTTTTCTGTGCTTATGTATTTAATATATGAGAGGACTTCAAAATGCTTGTGGACAAATAGAATGAAAAGATAATGGAATTTTTCCATGAACTTTTTGAAGCCCCCTCATATTGTGGTGCTGGGGGTTCGTGCGCAGGAATGCAAGGTTGGTTTGTACCACGAGGTCAGCGTTTCAAACTTGTCAGCCACTCTTTGGAAACTCTATATGGACAGGGTCGCTATGAATCAGAATGGACTCAATGACACTTAACAAACAACAACCTGTATACATACTTTTGAAAATAAAAATGTGATTATTTTATTATTCTATGATCTTCTCTTTCCTACTTATCAGTATATTATGGGCATTCTTTCATGTTAGAATATATATAAAGTACCTCACCTATTTTTTTTTTTTTAACTTAATTGGATGCTTAGTAATGTGTACTAAGCATGTTAAGTGCTAAGGTTAACATTTATTGTTTTAATGATAAAATTGTTTAAAGTAATTAAATGATTGGAATGCAAATCTTAAATTAGTGGCAATTGAGTCTGCTAATGAATAGGATACAAAATCTTATTAGGATTCAAAATCTTCCACAAAATGCTGAAACTGTGTCTGGTAGCTATCAAAACCAAACTGACTACAAAATGTAGCCTCAAGAAAGATTTCAGAATTTCTTCAGAAATAAGAAGAGCAGAACTTAACCAACTGTGTTTCCGAACAAGATTCTTCTGCAAGATTGCTGTGCGAGGTTTCCTTACGCTTCTCAGTTTACTTTCTGACTGTTGGATTATATGTTACTCTTCTTACAATAATGTATGGTTTAGCTTTTGTTTTGTTTGATAGCTTCACATGGGTGTTTCTTTGGAAGCAGACATTTAGATGCAGGAGCTTGTTTTTTATGTCTGTGTTTCTGGATCTGCATGGAGTTTCTGGCTTATACTTAGGCTTTTTGGGTGTCAGTTAACTGATACATTAGGGTAGCTAAGTCATAAATCTAGTGATGGATGGCAGTGTGCTATTTAGATAATTGTAGAATCCTTGTGATATTAACAACTTCAGTCCTTTTTTTCATATACCAAAAAACTGCAGTTGCTAATATAACTAGGAATGATTGATGAACAGTAGGAATAAAAGATTGATTTTCCAAAGCATTTCTCAAATGTAGAATCACAATGAAAGCCTTGCATTGGCAGCAGATGGGTGAATATTCCTTTCTATAATAAGTTCCAAGAAGACTAAAATTTTAATGGCAATTCATTTATTGAAGGAGCCCTGGTAGTGTAGCAGATTACAAACTATACAGTTAATCACAAGGTAAGCCAATTGGATTTACCAGTTGATTCATGGGAGAAAGATGAGTCTTTCTGCTCCCATAGAAATCTGTTGTTGTTGTTAAGTGCTGTGGAGTCAGTTCTGACCTCGGGATTTCTGAGGAGAAGCTGGTGTGTTTGAACTGCCAACCTTGTGGTTCAGACAGCTTGGGAAACCCTATACAGGATTGCTATGAGTCTGAACCAACTTGGTGGCACACAATCACCACCACCACCACCACCACCATTATTGGTTGGTGAAGAAGGAAGGGGTTCAGGATGGTTTAACATGGATGAGCTATAACCCAGAAGTAGACTAATAAACAAGTAATTAATAATCATTAAGTTAATAGCAACCCAGGTAGATTGAATGGAAATAAATTGTTTCGTTTCTATTCCAAAAAGAGCATTAACTCACTGTTTCCTTGTAGTTAATTAATTTAAATCCTAAAACATGCTTAATATTAATTCTGGTATTTTGTTTGACAATAAAAACAATGCTTTCAGCAAGATGACTTCTTCTTTTTATATTAGAGTTAAATTCATAGGAAAAGAGAAAATATTTTACGTAGAAAACATATGCAGCAGAAAGTGAAAATCAGAAGTAGAACATATCCTTGTAGAGAATAGTAATTTCAGTACAAAGTGAAATCTCTGCAATCATACGGTAATTTTCTCCTAAACTCATTAAAACCACTTTTACTTACATAAGCTCAAAATTACAAAGAAGTATAATTACCTTTATTCTTTTTTTTTTGCATCTCACTCACAAAAATTTCTTTTACTTTTTGGTGTAACAACTCTTTATCTATGTCAGCATTGACTTTTATCAAAATGTTTTCTGGCTCTGAAAACCATTGCTCCAATAAAGGCCAGTGGTCCAAGAAGCCTGTAATTCTATAAAATAAAAATAGTATATGAACATCACATATTGACTGACATATTGGCACAGCATTAAGTATGGCTTATTTCACGGGGACAATAAAACAGTAGATTATCAAAATCATTGAATATGAAAAGGCATCTTTTAGAAACCTACAGGTAACGTGTTATCACTTATTTCAGATTTGAGAAGAAATCATTTAAAGCCATTAAGACTTTCTATTTTTTCCTTGAGAAACATGAAAGAGTAAAAGAAGAGTTGAAAAGTCACCATTTCAGGAAACCATTTACGTAAGTTGAGTTTCTTTAAGTGAAAATCTATGCAAACACAATGGACTCATGTTAGTGATGCTCATAGTTAAATAACCCTGAGTGCTCTCCTAATGGTAACTGCAGCCGAATCCACCATCTGCCATCTGCTTTTTTCTTAGAGACAGATATTGAAGAGATCTTTAAGTAAGGATAGATGGCTCAGATTTATTAACTTTATTCACCAGTTTTCTTGGAATGATTCTTGAACCCTTCATTTTTTACTTAAGAGAGGCAGCTTTAATGCAGCTCAGATGACTCTTCTCTGGCTCACTTCCTATTTTTAGACTGCTCCTAGTGGTTTCATGAAATCATCTAATTTTGTCTAAAATCTTCTTGTCCAGTGAGTAAATTGCATACATGCAAGAAAATGTCAGAAAACTTCATTATAACACAACAGAAATGGTCTTATAACTAAGCCCTGTCGTCTGAAGGATGTTGCTATTATTGCGTGTTGTCCAGTTGGTGCCAACACATAGTGACCCTATATAACAGACTAGACTGCCCCATAGGGTTTTCTGGGTTGTAATCTTTATAGAAGCAGATGGCCATGTCTTTCTCTCACGAAATCACTGGCAGGTTTGAACTGCAGACCTTGTGGTTAGCAGCGGAGTGCTTAATCATTGCGCTAACAGGGTTCCTAGTCTGATGGCTACATCCCTTGCCACTGAGTCAATCCTGGCTCCTAGTGACCATTAAGACATTGGAGAACTATCCTATAGACTTTCAAAGTCTGTAATCTTTACAGAAGCAGGTCGCCATGTTTTTCTCCTATGTAGCTGCTGGTGGCTTTGAACCACTGACCCTTAACCACATTGAAAACTCATAGTCTTCATTCATATTTGTTGAATGAAGATTGTGTAAGAAGCACTTGTAAATTACTGTAACTGTGAATGACAATGCTGCCTGATTTAATTTGCACCTTTTCTATATAATGATTTGTACTTTGAATGTAAGTGAGCATGTAACTATGTCACTCAACCTCAAACTTACTAAGCTTCGTTTAAACCTGTTGAAAAAAAATTGCCACCAACCATAGTTCCCACAGCACTTTCTACGTCTCCTTTGGGTTCAATAAGTCATTGCAATGACTATACAGAACTCAGACATTGTGTTGACAGTTAGGGGATTTATTAGCAAAGTTAACAAGTTACAAATCAGAGGCAAGAAATGCTCAGGCCACAGTTCTTCTAGTTAGAAGACTCTCCTCAGCTGTGCCCACATGCAGGGCTTTTTGCTGGGACAATAAAGTTTATTTAGGAGTGCAGAGAAATGGAGATGTGCTCAAAGGAACTCCATTCCAGTATAAGACTCAGCCCGAAGGCTCTTGGCTTAGCTCCATGGGTCAGCATACATATTGTTAGGAGTTATTGATTCATCTTCAACTCACGGCAACCCTATGAACAACAGAACAAAACAATGTCCGGTCCTGCACCATCCTCACAATTGTTGTTATTCTTCAGCCTATTGCTGCAGCCACTGTGACAAGCCGTCTCGTTGAGGGTCTCCCCCTTTTTTTTTTCTGATCCTCTTCTACTTTACCAAGCATGATATCGCTCTACAGGGACTGGCATCTCCTGATAACGTGTCCAAAATATGAGAGAAGAAGTCTCGCCATCCTGGTTTCTAAGGAGCATTCTGGCCCTACTTCCAACACAGATTTGTTTCTTCTTCTGGCCGTCCATGGTGCTTTTAATATTCTTCTCCAACATCATAACTCAAATGCATAGATTTCATGGTCTTTCTTACTCACTGTTCAACGTTCACATGCATATGAGGAATTGAGAATACCATAGCTTGTGTCAGGCAGACCTTAGTCCTCAAACTGACATTTTTGCCCATGAACACTTTAAAGAGGACTTGTGCAGCAGATTTGCCTAATGCAATACTTTGTTTGATTTCTTTACAGATGCTTCCATGAATGTTGATAGTGGATCTGAGCAAAATGAAATCTTTGATGATTTCAGTCTTTTCTCCATTTATCGTAAGTTATTTATTGGCCCAGTGGTGATGAATTTTATTTGCTTTACCTGAAGGCTGTGTCTTTTAATTTTCATCAGTATTTTAACTCCTCTTTGCTTCCAGTAAGCAGATAGTATCATCTATATATAGCAGGTTAACAAGTCTTTCTCCAATCTTGATGCCATTTTCTTCTTCACCTAATTCAGCTTCTTGGATTATTTGCTTATTAAACAGATTGAGTAAGTATGGTGAGAGACTACTTGATGTGCACCTTCTCTTATTTGAAACTATTCACTATCCCTGTGTTCTCTTCAAATGACTGTCTCTTGGTCTATGTACAGGTTCCTAATGAGCACAATTAAGTATTCTGGAATACCCATTCTTCACAGTGTTATCCATAACTTGTCATGATCTACACAGTCAAAAACCTTTGCATAGTCAATAAAGCTCAGGTAAACATCTTTTTGGTATTCTGTGCTTTCAGTCCTTGGCTTGCGATATTTTGTTTATAGAATCTTCATTATTTCAAGTTGAGGACTGAGTTTTCTCTTCAGTTCTTTCAGCTTGAGAAATGCTGAACATGTTTTTCCATTTTGGTTTTCTAACTTCAGGTCTTAGCAAACCTAGATTCCCCAATCCCCAATTAAGAACTTGGAGACACCCCACTTTACAAGAAAGTCTTATGCCTAAAGTCACTCAGCTTTACTTGCTCTTTTTGCTGGGAAGTTCAATAATAATAATAAAAAAATTCTGTCTTGGATTCTGGTTCTTGGTTTTGCTGCTGCTGCTTCTCTGCCACTTCTCTGGTGTCACGGCTTTCTGTTCCTCAGTCAAAGAGGTTCAATGCACAGGGATCTCTGGGTTCATAGGGCGTACTCCACTACTGGCTCTCCTTTGATGGTAGAGAGGTACCCTCTCCTGCTTCTGAGATGGCTCATTTTCAATTCAATGGAATGGTAACATTAACCAATCACCTCATTAGAGTTCCAAGTGTTTACAATCACAATCCTGTTAACAATAACTTACAAGTGAATCATATCATCCACCAGCATCTTCTTGTACCTTCTCTTCGTTTGGTGGCATTTACAAAGACTATAGCTAGAGTTCTGGTATGGCACCATAGGATAATCACTGGACTGCAAGACCAGTTTGAACTTCAAGCTTTGTGGTTCAAACTCACCAGCTGCTACTCAGAAAACCTATACACGGTTGCAATGAGCTGGAACCAAGTTGATGGCACTTGACAATAACAACAATGAGTAGAAAAGACAATAAATAATTCACTACACTTCACCTGTAAAAGGCTGAATGCTAGCAGATATATCGTTTTTCTAATTCTGATGATTCCAAAGTAGCTAATTTTAAGTCTTTTCAAAGGGTAAGAATAAGAAGCAGACATTTAGATTTAAACTAACCTGTGCTGTATTTGGTCTTTTAAAGTTTGGTTCCCATCTTCATCTTGAGTATCAGCAGCTACATGTTGACTGATAACTTCAGGAGAAGTTTCACGTACAAATGTTTCAGCTGAGGCATGAAAATTACTTAATCAGATAATCTGTTAGTCAAATGCTACTAGCTACAAAATAGAAGGTTGCAAGAATGCCAAATAATGATTGGTACAATGTTATTTTAAATTGTCTAACAGTACTGTAAAAGAGATCAATTTGGGAATTAAAATTCAAATTTTCCTTGAAAATTGTAGAAAATGCAATCCAGTGCAACACTAGAGAGAAGCTGTAGTTTCATTGTAAAGGATCTCAGGGTTGGTTATGAAGAACAAATAAGAACAAAAATTATTGGTCATCGTGAACAGTGTGCTTGGAAAGACTTAGCCAAATTAGTAAAAGTAATGAATTGACAGGGCATTCAAAAATTTAAAAAGCATAAAAATGAGACATTTGTTAATATTATATTGTAATACAATAAAATAATTTCATTGTTTCCAGACTTTATAGCCCCCCCATAAAATAGATGTAAGGAGTTGAACATAAGAGACCCCAAAGCAAAAAACAATGTCTGCAATTCTGACTAAGTCCTATTCTGAATTAATGGTAGAAAGTTCAGAATACTTAAGAATTTAAAATAAGTGGAAAACCGTAAAGAGGCAATAAAGACTTGAATTAGATCAAAGGAATTAGAATTACTCAATGAATGCATGAGAACATTGAAGAATGAATTAATAGTGCTGAAGAAAATGAAGGACTGTCATGGTGTACAGCAATCAGTGTTCTCCATCTACATTCATGATAGAACAAGAGGAATTTAGAATACAGAATAATGCATTTAGGTTATTTATGAAATCCAAAGCTGACTGACATCAGAATGGGTGATGGAAGAAGATTGTGGGGGCTCTTCTTGGGAGATGCTATCACTACCTCACATGTGTCAAGGATTTTAGCACTTGGAACAGCAGTGCTGCCTACCCAAAACCTGCCCAGGCATCTGCCAGTTCATCTTCTCCTCCCTTCTGCCTTCACTCCCATGATCACATCCTAGATTTTGTGATCACCTGATTGTCACTATATCTGAAACCCTGACAACTATATTTTTACCACAGGCTTTTATACTCTGGCACTACCATATAGCTGATGAGTTTCTTCAATGTCATTTAGTAACTAAATTCTTACCATTTTTTCAAATTTACCTGATTCCACTTTATTTTAGGGTGTTGGTGGTTATGTGCTGGGAAGTCGGTTCTAACTCATAGTGACCCTGCATAGAGTTTCTGAGGCTGTAAATCTTTACAGGAGCAGAAAACCTATCTTTCTCCTGTGGGATGACTGGTGGTTTCCAACTGCTGACTTTGAGCTTACCAGCCCAACTCGTAATCAGTACGCAACCAGAGCTCCTTGTTGTTGTTGTTGTTGTGAAGTGCTGTCGAGTTGGTTCCGGTCCATAGCGGCCCTATTTAGGGTTTCCAAGGAGTAGCTGGTGAGCTATACGCAACTTATATTGCACAGAATCTAATGGGAGTTAATGGAAACTAACAGAAGTTAATGGAAAGAAATAAAGTAAAAGAACTGAATAGAAATTTCAAGAAGACAAAGTGAAGTATAATAAAGAAATGTACAAAGGCCTAGTGTCAAAACCAAAAGGGAAGAACATACTCAGCATTTCTCAAGTTGAAAGAACTGAAGAAAAAAAATCAAACCTCAGCTTACAGTATTGAAGGATTCTATGATGTGGCACTGTGGATAAGAACTGGACAGTGAACCACAAAGTCAGCAGTTCAAACCCACTAGCTGCTCCTCAGGAACCCTATATAGGGTCGCTATGAATTGGAACTGACTCAATGGCACTTAACAACAACAAAAAATGGGCAAAATATTGAACTAAAGAGGAAGCACCGAAAGAAGATAGAAGAAATACACAGAATCACTGTACCCAAAAGAAATGGTTGATATTCACCTATTTCAAGAGGTAACATACGATTAAGAGCCAATGGTATTGAAGGAAGAAGTCCAAGTTGCATTGAAGGCATTAATGAAAAACAAAGCTCCAGTAATTGATGGATTACAAATTTAAATCTTTCAACAAGCTGATGCAACACAGGAAGTTCTCAATAGAATCTGCCAAAATATATAGAAGACAGCCATCTGGCTAACTAACTCAAAGAGAACAATATTTGTGCCCATTTTTAAAAAAGGTGATGCAACAGAATACAGAAATTATTGAGCAAGATCATTATGATCACATATGAATAGCGTTTTGCGGAAGATGATTAAAAAACAGATGCAACAGTATACCAAGAGGGAGTTGCCAGAAATTCATGATGGATTCAGAATAGGAAGTGAAGCGAGATATTATTACTGATATCACATGAATCTTTGCTGTAAGCAGAGAATACCAGAAAAGTTTTCCTAGTGTTTTATTGATTACAAAAAGATATTCAACTGCATTGTTGTTGTTGAGTCAGTACCGACTCATAGCGGCCCTATGTACAACAGAACAAAACACTGCCCAGTCCTGGGCCAACCTCACAATTGTTGCCATGCTTGAGCGCATTGATGCTGCCACTTTGCCAATCCATCTCACTGG
>NW_006408908.1:1741550-1746941 GCF_000296735.1 Chrysochloris asiatica
ATGGACCTCACCAGATGGAATACATAGAAATCAAATTGACTACATCTGTGAAAAGATACAATGGAAAAGCTCCATATCATCAGTCAAAACAAGGCCAGGGGTAGATTGTGGATAAGACCATCAATTGCTCATATGCAAATTCAAACTGAAGCTAAAGAAAATGAAACAAGTCCACGAGATCCAAAATATGACCTTGAATATATCCCACCTAAATTTAGAGATCATCTGAAGAACAGATTAGATACACTAAACACTAAAGACCGAAGATCAGAAGAATTGTGGGACATCGAGAACATCATACATGAAGAAAGCAAAATGTCATCAAGAAGACAGGAAAAAAAGAAAAGATCAAAATGAATGTCAGAAGAGACACTGAAACTTATTCTGCAGCATAGAGGTGCTAAAGCATATGGAAGAAATGAGGGAGGTACAAGAGCTGAACAGAAAATTTCAAAGGGCAGCTTTAGAAGACAAATGAAATATTGTAACAAAATATGCAAAGATCTGGATGTCAGAAAACCAAGAAGGAAGAACACACTCAGCATTCAACTTCATACACCATAAAAAAAGAAAAGAAAAGAAAAGAAAACATTGCAAAGAATGGGAACACTTAATTATGCTGATGAAGAACCTATAAATACAATAAGATGCAGAAGAGAACAAGGGGATAGTTCATGGCTTAAAATCAGGAAAGGTATGTGTCAGGGTTGTATCCTTTCATCATACATTTTCATTCAGTACACTGAGCAAATATCAGAGAAGTTGGACTATTTGAAAAACATGGCACCAGAATTAGAAGAAGCCTCATCAATAACCTACAGTTTGTAAACGACACAACCTTGATTAATAGAAGTAAAGAGAATTTAAAATACTTACTGATGAAGATCAAAAAACATAACCTTCAGTATGGATTGCAACTCTGGTTAAAGACAACAAAAAATGCCTTATATGCATGTGAAAACTGGACAACGAATAAGAAGATTGTAGAATTGATGCCTTTGAATTATGGTGTTGGTGAAGATAATTGAAAGTTTCATGGACTGACAGAACAACAAATAAAACTGTGTTGGAAGAAGTACAGCCAAAACGTTGCCAAGAAGTGAGGATGAATATGCTTTGCCTAAGGTAGTTTGGATATGTTAATAGGAAGGACCATTACATGGAGAAGGATATCATGCTTAGTAAAGTATAGTAGTAGTAGTTGTTGTTGTTGTTGTTGTTAGGTACCATAGAGTTGGTTCTGACTCATAGTGACCCTAAGAACAACAGAATGAAACACTGCCTGGTCCTGGGCCAACCTCACAATCATTGCTACACCTGATCCCATTTCTTCTGCCATTGTGCTAATCCATCTAATTGGAGGTCTCCCTCTTTTCCTCCAATTCTTCACTTTACCAAACATGATATCTTTCTCCAGGGACTGGTCGCTTGTGACAGCATGTCTGAAGTATGAGAGATAAAATCTGGCTGTCTTGGTCTCCCAGGAGCACTTTGGCTCCTGTATTTCTTCCAACACAGATCTATTTATTCTTCTGGCAGTCCATGGTACTTTCATATTGTCCTCCAGTACCACAACTCAAATGCATCAATTCTCTTATGGTCTTCCTTATTCACTGTCCAACTTTCACATGCATATGAGGTTATTGAAAATACCATGGCTTTGTTCACGTGTACCTTAGTGCTCAAACTGGCATCTTTGCTCTTCAACACTTTAAAGAGGTTTCGTGGAGCAGATTTGCCTAATGCAATATGTTGTTTGATTTTTTGACTGCTGTTTCTATTCGTGCTGATGGGTGACCCAAGCAAAATGATGCCTTTGACAAGGATGTTGTTTACTGGTCCACTAATGAGGATTTTTGTTTTCTGTACATTGAGGTGCAACCCATACTGAAGGCTGTGGTCTCTAATCTTCATCAGCAAGTATTTAAAGTCCACTTCACTTTCAGCAAGCAAGGTTGTATCATCTGCATATCACAGGTTGTTAATGAGTCTTCCTCTAATCCTGATGCCATGTTTTTCTTCACATAATCCAGCCTCTCAGATTATGTGCTCAGCACACAGACTGAATAAGTATGGTGAAAGAATACAACCCTGGCACACACCTTTCCTAATTTTAAACCATTCAGTGTCCCCTTGTTCTGTTTGAGCAACTGCCTCTTGGTCTATGTACAGGTTCTTCATGAGCACAATTAAGAGTTCCAGAATACTCATACTTCACAATGTTGTCCATAGCTTGTAATTATCCACACAGGTAAAGCAGTAGGACAGCAAAAAGAGGAAGAGGCTTAATGAAATGAATTGATAAACATTGACTAAAACAATGGAATCACACATATTATCAATTGTGAGGAAGGAACAGGACCAGGCAGTGTTTTGACTAAAAATAGAACACTGTCAGCACTAGAATATTGAATATTGTAACATGATGAAGGGCACCAGAATATTGTCAGATGGAAGATAAGCCCCTCATGTTGGAAGGCACTCAAAATGAGACTGGGGAAGAGCAGCATCCTCAAAGTAAAGCTGACCATGATGATGCGAATGCTGCAAATCTTTTGAGATCTTCATTTGCTGAATGGGCAAAATGCAAATGAAGAGAAACAACTGTAAATATCCATTAATAATTGGAACATGGAATGTATAAAGTATGAATCTAGGAAAATCAGAAAAAAGAAATGGGACACATAATCATTGATATCTTAGGGATTCGTGAGCTGAAATTGACTGGTATTGGCCATTTTGAATCAGACAATTACATGGTTTACTGTGCCAGGAATAGCAAATTGAAGAGGAATGGTGTCACATTCATCATCAAAAAGAACATATAAAGATTTGTCTTGAAGTACAATGCTGTCTGTCGGTTGAAATCAAGAATATCATACAAAAAGAAAGCAAAACATCATTAAGAAGACAAGAAAGAAAGAAAAAAACAGAATGGATGTCAGAAAAGACTATGAAACTTGCTCTCCAGCATAGAGATGCTTAAGCAAATAGAAGAAATGAATAAGTAATAGAGCTGAACAGAAATTTTCAAAGTTCATCTAAAGAAGACAGTTAAATAATATAATGAAACGTGCAAAGACCTGGAGTTAGAAAACCAAAAGTGAAGAACATGCTCAACATTTCTCAAGCTGAGGGAACTGAAGAAAAAATTCAAGCCTTGATTTCAAATATTAATGGATTCTATGGACAAAATATTGAATAATGCAGAAAGCATCCAAATACAATGGAAGGAATACACAGAGTCACTGTACCAAAAAGAAATGGTCAATGCTCAACCATTTCAAGAAGTAGCATATGATCAAGAGCGAATGATTCTGAAGGAAGAAGTTCAAGGTACATTGGCAAAGAACAAGGCTCTAGGAATTGGTGGAATAAAAATTTAAATCCTTCAACAAACGAATGCAGCACTCACTTATCTATGCAAAAGGCACTCACTCATCTATGCAAAGAAGTTTGGAATACAGCTTCTTAGTCAACTGACTGGAAGAGATTCATATTTGTGCCCATTCCAAAGAGAGGTGACCCAATGGAATGTGGAAATCATTAGACAGTATCATTAATATTGCTTGCACATAAAATTTTGTTCAAGATAACACAAAAATTGCTGTAATCATACATTGACAGAGAACTTCAAGAAGTTCAGGCCAGATTCAGAAGAGTACATGGAATGAGGGAAATCACTGCTGATGTCAGAAACATCTTGGCTGAAAAAATAGAACACCAGGAAGATGTTTATCT
Source organism: Chrysochloris asiatica (assembly GCF_000296735.1). Taxonomy (NCBI): domain Eukaryota; kingdom Metazoa; phylum Chordata; class Mammalia; order Afrosoricida; family Chrysochloridae; genus Chrysochloris; species Chrysochloris asiatica. Next base: position 1,745,292 of record NW_006408908.1, read on the forward strand.
CTGCTTTGTTGATGACACAAAGTCTTTAAATGGTAGATCATGACAAAGTATGCGCAACATAGCAGATAATAAGTATTCTGAACCACTTAATTTTGCTCATGAGGAACCTGTACATGTTCTAAGAGGCAGTTGGTCGTACATACAAGGGAACACAGAATGATTTGAAATTAAGAAAGGTGTGTGTCTAGGTTGTATTCTTTCATCATTCTTATTGAATCTGTATGCTAAGCATGTAATCTAAAAAGCAGAACTGTAAGAAGAAAAACATGGCATCAGGATTGGAAGAAGACTCATTGACAACGTGTAATATGCAGATGATACAAGCTTGTTTGCTGAAAGTGAAGAGGACTCAAAATATTTACTGATGAAGATCTAAGAACACAGCCTTTGGTATGGATTGCATCACAATGTAAAACAAATTTCATGGCCTAGATGAGTGAGTGTTCCCAGTGCTGCATCAGTATGTGGAAAAATTTCAGTTTGTATTCCATTCATTTTTTGATAATGCCTTTAACACACCTTGGATTGTCTTCCTTCAGTATCACTGTTGAACAGTGACTATTTCTTTTTGGTAGAGGGATTCTCTGTATCCCTTCCATCTTCTTTTGATACTTTCTACATCATTCAATATTTTGTCTATAGATAAAATCATTCAGTATTTTAAGTGGATGCTTGAATTTTTATTTCAGTTCCCTGAGCTTGAGAAATGCTGAGTGTGTTCTTCACTTTTGGTTTTCTAATCCAAGGTCTTTGCACACTTCGTTATAATATTTGACTTCGTCCTCTCAAGCTGACATTTGAAATTTTCTGTTCAGCTCTTTTACTTCATTTCTTCCAACGGCTTTAGCATCTCTACTCTAGAGTACAAGTTTCAGTTTCAGTGTCTATTCTGATATTCATTTTGGTCTTTTCCTTCTTTCTTGTCTTCTTAATGACCCTTTTTCTTTCTTCCTCTTAGATGTTCTTGTTGCCATTCTACAACCCTTCTGGTTATTGGTCTTTAGTGTCTACTGCATTACATCTGTTCTTCAGATGATCTCTAAATTCAGGTGGGATAGATCAAGGTCATATTTTGGCTGTCTTGACTTGTTTTAATTTTCTTTAGCTTCAGCATGAAGTTTCATATAAGCAATTGATGGTCTGTTCCACAATCTGTCCCTGGCATTATTTGGGCTGATGATACCGAGCTTTTACACCATCTCTTTCCACAGTTTAGTCAGTTTAATTTCTGTGCATTCCATCTGGTGAGTTCCATGTATATACTCATCTTCCTTTCACCATACTTATTAAACCTGTATGCTGAGCAAATAATACGAGAAGCTGGGTTCTATGAAGAAAAAGGTGGCATCAGGATTGGAGGAAGGCGCATTAACAACCTGCGATATGCAGATGATACAACTTTGCTTGCTGAAGGTGAAGAGGACTTGAAACATTTACTGATGAAGATCAAAGCACATAGCCTTCGGTATGAATTGCATCTCAATGTCAAGAAAACAAAAATCCTCACCACTGGACCAATAAACAACATTCTTATCAACAGAGAAAAGATTGGAAGTTGTCAAGGACTTCATTCTTCTTGGATCAACTGTCAACACTCATGGAAGCAGCAGTCAAGAGATCAGACGACGTATTGCATTGGGCAAATCTGCT
>NW_006408908.1:1747256-1748660 GCF_000296735.1 Chrysochloris asiatica
CTTTGGACATATTGTCAGGAGGGAGCAGTCACTGTAGAAGGATGTATTTCTGGGTAAGATGGAGGGTCAGAGAAAAAGAGGACGACCCCCAACGAGATGGATCAGCCAGGTGGCATTATTGATGGTGTCAAGTGTGGCAGTGGTAGTGAGGTTGGCCCAGGATCAGACATTGTTTTGTTCTGCTGTGCATGAGGTCACTATGAGTTGGTTCCGACTCGATGGCACCTGACAGCAACAACAACTCATCTTTCATGCTGTTTAAAAAAAGTATTTGCAATGAAGAAGTCATTGATCTTGAAAAATTCAATCAGGTGATCTCTAGCATCATTTCTATCACCAAGCCCATATTTTCCAACTACTGATTCATCTTCTTTGTTTCCAACCTTTGCATTCCAATCACCAGTATGTATCAATACATCTTGTTGCATGTTTGATCAATTTCAGATTTCAAATTCTTCAATTTCAGCATCACTGGCTCTAGTGGTTGGTGTATAAATTTAAATAATAGTGGTATTAACTGGTCTTCCTTGTAGGCTTCTGGATATTATCCTTTGTCAGACAGTGCTGTACTTCAAGACAGATTCTTGATATGTTCTTTTTGATGATGAATGTGATACCATTCTTCTTTAATTTGACATTCCTGGCATAGCAAACCATGTAACTGGCAGATTCAAAATGATCAACACCAGGTCACTAATGCCAAGGATATCTAGATTTATGCATTCCATTTCATTTTTGACATCTTCATATTTACCTACACTTGAATTTCATAATTCCATGATCCAATTATTAATGGATGTTTACAGAGGTTTTTTTTTTTTTTCACTTTGTGCTGTGCCCCATCAGTGAATGAAGATCCCCAAAGCTTATTACATTTGTGTTCCTAGTGTTCCTATGGTCAACTCTACTTTGAAGACGCTGCTCTTCCCTAGTCATATCTTGAGTGCCTTCCAATCTGAGGGGCTCATCTTCCAACACTATATCTAACAATATTCTTGTACTAGCTGACAGTGTTCAACTGCTATTCATAAGGTTTTCAGTGAGTAAACATTCAGAACTAGTCTGTCTCTCCTTCCTAACCTGTTTTAGTCTGGAAGCTCATCTGAAAACTGTTCACCATGGGTGTACCCCACTTAAAATACCAGTGGCATAGCTTCCAGCATCACAGCAACAAGCAAGCCACTACAGTATGACAAGCTGACAAATGTGTCAGTTATTTACATTCCATGAATTAATTCCTCAAGAGTGAAAATAATACAGGGACTGAGTCATGATTGGAATGGGGGGGTATCATTTTAGGATGCGGGAATGTCTCTTTATTACGTGACTAACCAAGGGGAGGGAGTTCTAGTCTGTGTTACAGGTCAAAAGCTCTCCAGTATAGATTCCAGCCTGACTAATTCG
>NW_006408908.1:1752165-1819475 GCF_000296735.1 Chrysochloris asiatica
TTCTTCCCTTTTGGTTTTCTAACTCTAAATCTTTGCATATTTTATTATAGTATTTGGCTTTTCTTCTCGAGCTGATCTTTGAAGTTTTCTGTTCAGCTCTTGGACCTCTTCAATATTTCCATTTGCTTAGCTGATTGGTAGAGATCCATATTTCTGCCCTTTCCAAAGAGAGATGATCTAATGGAATGTGGAAATCAATGAACAATATCAATATCACATGCAAGTAAAATTTTGCTAAAGATAATTTAAAAAGACTGCTACACTACATTCATGGGGACTGCCAGAAGTTCAAGCTGGATTCAGACAAGGACGTGGAAAGAGGCATATCATTGCTGATGTCACATGGATCTTGACTGAAAGCAAAGAATACCAGAAAGCTGTCTACCTTTGCTTTATTGACTCTGCAAAGGCTTTCAACTGTGTAGATCATGACAAGCTAGGGACAACTTTTCTGAGAATGAATATTCTAGAATACTTCATTGTGCTCACAAGGAACTTGTTCATAGACCAAGAGGCAGTTGCTTGAACAGAACAAGGAAACACCGAATGACTCAAAATTAGGAAAGCTGTGCATCACGGTTTTATTATTTTACCATGCATATTAAATCTATGTGTTTAGCAAATAATCTGAGAAGCTGGGTTATATGAAGAAGAATGTGGCATCAGGATTTGAGGAAGACTCATTAACAAACAATGATATACAGACAATACAACCTTACTTGCTGAAAGGGAAGAGGCTTTAAAGTACTTACTGATGAAGATCAAACACTACAGTAGCCTTCCCTATGGTTTGCACTGCAACAAAAATCCTCACCACTGGAACAATAAATAATATAATCATAAATGGAGAAAAGATTGAAGTTGTTAAGTACTTCATTTTGCTTGGTTCCACTATCAACACTCATGAAAGCAGCAGTCAAGAAATCAAATGATGTACGTCACTGGCAAATCTGCTCTTCAAGACCTGTTTAAAATGTTCAAGAGCAAAAACTTCAATTTGAGGACTAATGTTGGCCTATCACAAGCTGTGATATTTTAATTCTTTCAAAGAACCAGCTTCTTGTCCTGTTGATTGTTTCTACAGTTTTTCTGTTTTCTTTCTAATTTATTTCTGCTCTAATCTTTATTATGTCTTTTCTTTTGGTGGCTGTGGGTTCCCCTGTTGGTCTGTTTCTAATTGTTGTAGATGCTGTGTTAATGTGTTAATTTTAGTTCTTTCTTCTTCTTGGATGTGTGCATTTATTGCAATAAATTGTCCTCTCAGCACCGCTTTCACCTTGTCCCAAAGATTTTGGTATGTTGTGTTTTCATTCTCATTTATTTCTAGAAACTTTGCGAATTCATGTTTCATTTCTTCTCCTACCCAGTCACTTTTCAGCAGGGTGTTATTCAGTTTTCATGTATTTGACTTGGTTTCCTTGGTCTTCCTATTGTTAATTTCTAATTTGATAGCATTGTGGTCTAAGAAGATGCTTTGTAGTATTTTGAATTTGTAAATTTATGTAGATTTGTTTTGTGGCCTAAAATGTAAGCCATGGTATTTTAATAGCCTCATGTGCATATGAAAGTTTGGCAGTGAATAAGGAAGATAGTAGAAGAATTAATGCATTTAAGTTAAGGTGTTGCAGGAAATATTAGAATATGGACTGCCAGAAGAACAAACAAATCTGTGTCAGAAGAAATACAATTAGAGTGCTCCTTAGAATCCAAGATGGAAAGACTTTGTCTCTCATAGTTTAGACATATTATCAGGAGGGACCAATCCCTGAAAAAAGACATCATGCTTGGTAAAGTAGAGGATTAGCCAAAAAGAGGAAGACCCTCAATGAGATGGATTGGCACAGTGGCAGCAGTAGTGGGCTCAAGCTTAACAACAAATGTGAGGATGGTGCTGGGTTGGGCAGTGTTTTGTCTGTTGTGTATAAAGTTGCTATGAGTTGGAACCACAGCACCTAACAATCACAACAACAATCTTTATGGAAGCAGACTACTAGGAATTTCTCAGGTGGATTTGCTGCATGTGTTTTATAACATCAACCCTTTGATTAGCAGATGAGTGCTTATGTATTTGTTCCAACATTTGTTTAGATGATAACATCAGCTTTATCACATTTGCCAGAATCATTCCTCATGTAATTTTGATAGATATTTGAGAGAACTCAAACTGGATTGAGTTAGATTTCCTAAAATACGTTGTGAATTTATTTCCTTCCATTTGTGAATCATGCTGTACAATTCTTTATACAGAGTCCCAAGTAGGGCAACCTACCTTTGAGGCCCTTTGAAGGTTCTAACAACCATTTTCAAGGAACCTCATACCCACAGTTTATACTAACTTGTCATAGCCACTTAAAGTCAAATTAGTCTTGACATTCAAGGCCCTGTTCTGCTACCAGATGGCCACAGATTGACAGTGTTCTCAGCCAACCCTCAGGTATAACCTGAGCAGGTGTGGGGAGATTGACTGAATAAGCAGAATCATCAGCAGTGTCAGCATTGTTGCCTCCTTGTTTGGAGATAAATAAAGTCCTCCTTTGTGATTTGATTGATAGCATCTAGTTGAACCAACTGGGTTCAACAGCTTACATAATATCTAGTGATTTTGTCATTCTATTTGAAAAAAAATGAAAGGAAGATCTCAAAATTACAAAAACTCAAAATACAGATGAGTATGCCCTTCACAAGATCAAGTGTTCATGCTTTAAATCCTCATCTTTAAGTAAAGGGTTGGACTAAATGATCCCTTATGTCTTTCTGAGCTCTTGCTGTTTTTGTATTACTATTAGCAATAGTAACAGAAATAATAAAATAATGCTGTCATTTTAAAAACGATAATTTCATTTTTAAAGGTAAAATCATGAATCCCTTATACATAAATGAATACATTAAAGGTGTTGCTTAGCTCTTCAGTTAATAAGGAATCAGTAAGATGTTACAAAAAGCTCAAATGAGAATCTGGATAATAGAAACAGTAACAATAAGGAATGCTGAAGTGAATCTGTTAACAAATGAAAAACTATCCATAGACATCATAGATGTAGCAGTGAAAAAATTGAATGCATTGCCTTGAGTATATCTGATAAAAAAGACTAAAGTGTTCAAGAGCAAAGATGTCCTTTTGAGAACTAAAGTGCTCCTGACCCAAGTCATGGTATTTTCAATTGCCTCATATGCATACAGATCATGGATAATAAATAAAGACTGAAGAAGGAAAATTGATGTCTTTGAAGTACGATGTTAGTAAAGAATATTGATTATACACTGGATTTGCAGAGAATGAACAAGTATGTCCTGGAATAATTACAAGAACAGCCAGAATGCTCCTTAGAAATGAGGAGGGTGAGATTTCATTTCATGTACTTTTGGCATGTTATCAGGAGGGAACAGTCCCTGGAGAAAAACATCAAACTTGGTAAAGTAGAGACTCAGGGAAAAAGAGGAAGACTTGTTTAAAGAACAACCAGAATGCTCCTTAGAAACCAGGATGACCAGATTTCGTCTTTCATATTTCAGACATATTATCAGGAGGGACCAGTCCATGGAGATGGACATCATTTGGGGTAAAGTGGAGGGACACAGAAGAAGAGATTGATTGGAACAGTGGCAACAACAATCGGCTCAAGTGTAACAGCAATTGTGAGGATGGCCCAGGACCAGGAGATGTTTCTTTATGTTGCACACAGGGTTGCTATGAGTCAGAAATGATGCAACAGCATTTAACAACCACAGTAACAGTAGATTAACACAGTGGCCAAATAATGGGATAAAATATAGCAACAATTGTGAGAATGACTCAGGATGCTGGCAATGTTTTGCTTTGAAGTACCTAGCGTCGCTATGAATTGAAACATTTGGTGCAAAATTCTCTGCCAATCCAGGTTTGGCCTGCAGTGCTGAACAATGTAAATCAAAATAGCATAGATGGAAGGAGAGGTTTGATGGCAGATCAGGGAGAAGTGCAGTGATAACACAGAATTCAGGAAGAAGCAGGTTCAGGGGATGGTCCCATAACTCTGAACTACATATAAAGTAATATTTAGAAAGTTTGAAGACTTACAGCAGTTGAATTTGTAGTAGAAGCAAGAAATCTAGTGCTTTTGGGAATCTAACAGTCTCAGTGGCTTCCTGAGCAGCCATCTTGGGTGACATGGAGCATGGGCAGGGGGTAGGGGTGGGGGATCAGAGCTGATCAGAGATAAAGGTATAGACATTCTTTCTTTCTTTTTAAATTGTTTATTGGTCTCTTGCTGTCTGCACACCTCCATTCTGGTGACTAGAGGGGATGCCTGAGTGAGTGGACACTCACCCCCCCATCCCCAAGGGTTCTATTACACATGTGTACAGATCTGCTCAGAATTTCAAGGGAAAAGTCCCACTGAAAAACCACACGGCAACACAAAATGGCACAGCCGGCCCTGAACTGTTTATCACTAGGAAAAAGGCCTGAATGGGGGTTGGGGAGTGGGAGAGACACAGATTAAAAGGAAAAAGGCTGAAAATGAAATCCTAAGTTATGTCATAACAACCAGCAGTGGCATATTGAAATTTCTTAGGTGGTCTTGAAGTCAAGAAGCTGACAGAGGGACATTAAAGTCATACTCATATTTGGCTACAAAAAATTTTTTTCCCCTCTTTTTCTTTTTTCTGCAATTATAGACTACAATATCTAATCTGTACTTTTGCTGTTGCTGTTTTGTTTTTTGGTCCGCTCTTTACCTTTACAGGGCTCTTTCTCTCCCTACATTACCCAAGAAGAGACAGCAATTGCGGTCATACAGTCAAGCTAAAATCACACCCTATAAAATCCCTCCATCTAGGTAGGGACCAATATCAGCTGCCATACACCAGGTAGGCAGCCAACACCTGCGACAGTTAATCTGAGTTGAGCAATAAGATGAGTGAAAAGGGAAGCACATATCCTGATCACATCTACCTGGAGGCAATCAGAAAGCATAATAAAATAACAACATACAGTCATCTAAGTGTTAAGGTCACAGCTAACTACTGAATATGCTCAAGAAACAGATGATCATCTCTGGACATGTCCAGGATAAAGTGCCTGAGACAAATGATCTGGAGGTAGACCTATACTCCATATCAGAAGGAGGGCAGGCTTTGGAAATGCCTGAGAAGGAGTTCCGAAATATGATCATGAAATGTATCAAAACACTTTACAAAAGAGTTGAGAAAAATAAGGAAGAAGTCAGAAAAGTGCTACAGGAATAATCAATTAAGATACAGCATTAGAAACAATTCAAAAACTACAGAAAGAGGTCCAAATTATTAATAATAGAATACCAGAAATGGACAATACACTGAAAGGGCAAAGGAGTAGAACTGAAGAGATGGAAGCCAGAACTACTGATCTGGAAGACAAATCTCTCAATACTACTAAGATAGAAGAGCAAGCAGAAAAAAAGGATAAAAAAGTCTGAAAAAGGTCTAAGATTCATATTGGACAACATGAAGAGGAAAAACTTAAGAATTATTGGCATTCCGGAACAGGAAGAATGACACAAGTCCACAGAAAAAATAATTGAAGAGTTGCTGGCAGAAAATTTCCCTAACATCAAAGTATATAAAGCAAACTCTAATAGATTTGAAGAAAGAAATAGACAAATCTACAATACTAGTGGGCGATTTTAATATACCACTTTCAAAAATGGATAGAACAACCAGAAAGAAACTTGACAAACACAGAGGAATTAAACAACACAATCAGCCAACTAGACCCTCATAGATGTGTACAGAACACTCAACCCAACAACAGCACAATACACATTCGTTTGCAGTACACATGGAACATTCTCAAGAATAGACCATGTGTTAGGCCATAAAATATGCCTCCAAAAAATTGACAAGCATCAAAATATTACAAAGCATTTTCTCAGACCACAATACTATAAAATTAGAAATCAACACTAGGAAGACCAAGGAAATAAAGTCAAATACATGGAAACTGAATAACACCATGATGTACAGTGACTGGGTAGTAGAAAAATAAAACATGAATTCACAAATCTCCTAGAAACAAATGAGAATAAAAACACAACATACCATAATCTTTGGGACATGGCAAAAGAAGTGCTGAGAGGACAGTTTATTTCAATAAATGCACAAATCTATAAAGAAGAAAGATCAGCACAACATCTCCAACAACTAGAAACAGACCAGCAAAGTAAACCTACAGTCAACAGAAAAAAGGAAATAATAAAGATGAGAGCAGAAATATATGTCACTGAACTACACAAGCAGAAATTGTTGAATTGGTGCATGTTTTGCTGTGTATATTTACAACAACAACAAAATAACAAGAACAAACAGGATAGAATTGTAGAATTGTGCTCAGTAAGATGATTCTTTAAGAGGCAAAGAGGGATTCTTTACTGCTGACTTTTAAGAATGTGAATGTTTACTGACTCAGCCAAATAACAGTCTTCAACTAGATCTAAAAGTGTAATGAAAATAAGAGTATTCGGCTTACCCATGATGCTGTTTATCCGCCTCAGTGTAGAAGTATCTGAAATGTCTAACAACATGGCAAAATCAAGTGCTGAAGGGGGAATAGGTACTTCTTTGGAAACTGTAGGATCAACAGCCAATGTGGATATTTGTGTTCTCTTTGCTTCCAAGTCCATTTGTTCTTTGTTGTATCCTGTCAGAGCTTCCTCAAGAAGCTTTGCTTGGTTTAATGTCATTGGAAAACCATCCAGGATCCAGCCTTGATCTACAGGTACCTGACTAAATTGAAACAGAACAGACTCAGCATAGACAGAAGTACTTTTGCCACAATAATACAAAGAATCTCATCCATATCTTTCAATTCCACAGTAACTTATTGCATGAATTGTATTACTTTACAGATTAAGTTTACTCATGAACCACAGCCACTCCCTTGTTTAAATTCTTCAGTGGGTTCTTGCTGCTCACCAAATCCATTTCAATTTTAACATACTGTGGCAGAATAGGATCAGCCCTGGACTGTGAACCACAAGGTAGGCAGTTCAAACCTTGGAAACCCTACACTGGGTTCTTATGAGTCAGAATTAACTCAATGACACTTAACAACAACAACATTAAGACCAACTGGCCATAACTTTGAACTATTTGGTCTTCCCATTCCTATACTTCTAGATTTTGTCCATAAGCTTTTCCTCCTTTGAACCTCAGTTTCTTCATCTATCCAATGGGATATCATAACATACTTCACAGGGTAGAGCTGTGAGGATGAACTGAGATTGTACCTTTTAAAAACCCAGCAGGGTGAGTGATTAACTTTTCAGCTTAGGAGCAGAGGTCCCTGGGACCATCAAGGGAGAAGAGCAGAGAGCGGGACCCTACCCAGAGAAGCAGTGATGCCTGAGATGGAGGCAGAGGCAATGACGTGGAGAGATGGAGCACTTAGGGACTTTAGACACAGAGAGGGAGAGGGGCTGTGTGCTGATGATCGGGGAGGCAGGTTTGTAGTGTATAGCCTTTGGTTGGTTGATGATGCATGGAGGGGATTGTAACCATGGCAATGAGACAATATATGATAGGATGAATGTATAACTAATGTTCTCCCATGTAAACGATCACATAATTCACAATAAAACATTAAAACAAACAAATAAACCAACCCCAGAAGAGTGCCTGGAAGCACAGGGTGGCTATTCACACTGCAGGCTTAGAGAGTTCTCCTCCCCAGCCCACCCAGCCTGTTATGAACTTCTCTGACTCTCACTTCAGATGTCTTGACATAAAAATTCTAGTGAATTTTCTCTCCATTAGGCTAAAAATTGCTAAGGGAGAGTATTACCCCCTGGACACGTGCACTCAGCACCATGTCCTCTACATTAAAGTTTAAACCCTAAAGCACTTGGTTGGTGGAGACTATGGTTTCTAACTGGAATTCCAACTGTCATTTTGAGATTTGAAAGAAGTTCAGAATGCCCCTTGAATTCTTGATGTTACTTCCCTTGTTGACCATTAAACCATCAATGTGTCTATGCTTCCATAAGTCCAGGGAAAGGCCAGGGAGGGGCAGTTTTGGCCTCAGGATTACAAAAGAACTAGTGGAAGTTGCCTGTTCCTGACCTTAATGATTTGCCCAAAACAACAAATCTAATTTAAGTTAAAGGTTTGAGTCCTAGTGGCTATAACTCTGGACTTCATGATCATGAGTCATACTCCAATCATCATGTAGCAAATCCAGAACCAATGCTGCTGCTGTTGTTATGCACCATCGAGTTGGTACCCACTCATAGCACCATTATGCACAACAGAAGGAAGCACTGCATGGTTCTGTGTCAATTTCACAATCATTGCTTTCCTTCCGAGGAGGGACTGGTGAGTTTGAATTGCTGAAGTTGAGATTCAAACTGACCTTACAGGCCAGTGCTTATTCTACAATGCTTCACTAGTACATAGGAAAACCATGGCTGTGAATTGGGAAACTCCATTTGTAAGCATACAGATGGTTTCCCGCATCTGGATGATTAAGTTTGCTGTGTTTGTCCTGTTTCAGGCTTACTGAAAGTGTCTCTATAGAATATATATAAATCTGGGATCTTTATCTCTACTATAGAATAGAACTGCTACAAAAGTTATTATTTTTGATTTGTTGTTATTAGGAGCCAACAGAACGAAACATGGCCCAGTAATGTGCCAACCTCACACTCATTGCTCTTTTTGAGCAATTGCTGGTGCCACTGTACCAATCCATCTCTATGGGATCTTACTCTTTTCTTCAACCCTCCACTTTACCAGGGAATGGTCCCTCCTGATGATATGTCTGAAGTATGAGAGATTAAGTCTGGCTTCCAAGAAGCTTTTTATTTATGTGTTTGTTCTTTTGGCAGTCCATGGTACTTTTAATATTCTCTTCTAACACCATATCTCAAATGCATCAATTATTCTATGGTCTTTCTTATTCATTGTCCAACTTTCACATGCATATGAGATTATTGAAAATACCATAACTTGGGTCAAGCACAGTTAGTCCTCTTGAAATGGTTGAACTTCGACCATTTTTTGATACGGTGACTCTTTGTATACCATCCATCTTGTTTTAATACTCTCTGCATCATTCAATATTTTGCCCATAGAATCCTTTAATATTTCAGGTCAAGGCTTGAATTTTTTCTTCATTTCCTTCAGCTTGAGAATTGCTGAGCTTTTTCTTCCCTTTTGGTTTTCTAACTCCAGGTCTTTGCACACTTTGTTATAATATTTGACTGTATCTTCATGAGATGCTCTTTGAAATTTTCTATTTAGCTCTTCACCTCATCTCTTCAATTTGCTTTAGCATCTCTATGCTAGAGAGCAAGTTTTACAACTCTACTGGTCTTTGGTCTTTAGTGTCTAATGCATCAAATCAGTTCTTCAGATGATCTCTAAATTCGGGTGGGATATGTTCAAAATCATATTTTGGTTCTTGTGTACTTGTATTAATTTTCTTCTGTTTCAGCCTGAACTTGCATATGAGTAATTGATGGTCTGTTCCACAGTCTGTCCCTGGCCTTGTTTTGGCTGATGGTATGGAGTTTTTCTACCATCTCTTTCCACAGATGTAGTCAATTTGATTTCTATATATTACATCTGGTGAGTTCCATGTGTATAATCATCCTTTGTTGTTTAAAAAAGTGTGTGCAATGAAGACAATGGTATTGCAAAATTATATCATGTGATCTCCAGCATTGTTTCTATCGCCAAGGCCATATTTTCCAATGACCGATCCTCCCTCTTTATTCCCAGCCTTTGCATTCTGCAGTTGTTGTTAGGTACCATCGAGTTGGTGCTGACTCATAGCGACCCTATGCACAACAGAACGAAACACTGCCAGATTCTGGGCCAACCTCACAATTGCTGCTATGCTTGACCTCATTGATGCTGCCACATTGCCAATCCATGTCGCTGAGGGTCTTCCTTTTTTTCTCTGACTTCCATTTTACCAAACATAATATTCTTCTCCAGCAAGTGTACCTTCCTGACAATATGCCCTAAGTATGAGAGACGAAGTTTGGCCATCTTGGTCTCCAAGGAGCATTCTGGCTGCACTTCGTCCAGCACAGATCTGTTGGTTCTTTTGGCAGGCCATAGCATTTTCAATATTATCCTCCAACACCATAACTCAAAAGCATCAATTCTTCTATGATCTTCCTTATTCACTGTCCAGCTTTCGAATGCATATGAGGTTATTGAAAATACCATGGCTTGTATTAGGCACACCTTATTCCTCAAACTGACATCTTTGCTCTTCAACACTTTAAAAAGTTCTTGAGATTTGCCTAATGCAATATGTTGTTTGTTTTCAGACTACTGTTTCCATGCATGTTGATAGTTGATCCAAGAAGAATGAAGTCCTTGACAACTTCATTCTTTTATCCATTGATAAGAATGTTGTTTATGGTCCAGTGGTGAGGAATTTTGTTTTCTTTATATTGAGATGCAATCCATAGCGAAGGCTGTGCTCTTTGATCTTCATCAGTAAATGATGAAATCCTCTTCACTTTCAGCAAGCAAGGTTGTATCATCTGCAAATCGCAGGTTGTTAATGAGTCTTCCTCCAATCCTGATGCCATGTTTCTCTTCATAAAACCCAGTTTCTCAGATTATTTGCATAGCGTATAGGTTGATTAAGCATGGTGAAAGAATACAACGCTGTCATACACCTTTCTTAATTTTAAACCATTCAGTGTTCCCATGTTCTGTTGGAACAACTGCCTCTTGGTCCAGGCACAGATTCCTCATGAGCACAATTAAGTGTTCCGGAATACTCATACTTCGTAATGTTGTCCATAGCTTGTCATGACACACACAATCGAAAGCCTTTGCATAGTCAATAAAGGACAAGTAAACATCTTTCTGATATTCTCTGCTTTCAGCCAAGATCCATCAGACATCAGCAATGATATCCCTCCTTCTACAGTCTCTTCTGAATTTGGCTTGAACCTCTTAAAGTTCTCTGTCAATGTATGCTTGCAGCTGATTCTGTATTACCTTTAGTGAAACTTTACTGGCATGGGATATCAAAATATCGTCCAATGATTTCCGCATTCATTGGGTCACATCCATTGGGTCATCTCTCTTTGGAATGGGCACAAATATGGATCTCTTCCAATCAGCCAGATAGTTGTCTTCCAAATTTCTTGGCATAGATGAGTGAGTGCCTCCTGTGCTACCTCACTTTCTTGAAAGATTTCAATTTTTATTCCATCAATGCCTGGTGCCTTGTTCTTTGCCAATTCCTTCAATGTACCTTGGACTTCCTCCTTCAATGTCATTGGCTCTTGATCATATGCTACCTCTTGAAATGGTTGAACATCAACCCTTTCCTTTCGGTACAGTGATTCTGTGTATTCCTTCCATCTTCTTTGATGTTTTCTGCATCATTCAATAATTTGCAAAGAGATTCCTTCAATAATGAAATTCAAGACTTGAATTTTCAGTTTTCCCAAATTGAGAAATGCTGATCGTGTTCTTCCTTTTTGGTTTTCTGACTCCAGATCTTTGCACATTTTGTTTTCATATTGTATTTGACTTTGTCTTCTAGAGCTGACCTTTGAAATTTTCTGTTCAGCTCTTGTGCCTCCTCATTTCTTCCATTTGTTTTAGCATTTCTATGCTAGAAAGCAAGTTTCAGTGTCTCTCCTGACATACATTTTGACCTTTTCCTTTTTTCTTGTCTTCTTAATGAGTTTTTGCTTTTTTCATGTATGATGTTCTTGATGTCATTCATAGCTCTTCTGGTCTTCATACGTTAGTGTTTACTGTATCGATTCTGTTCTTCAGATGATCTCTGAATTCAGGTGGGATATATTCAAGGTCATATTTTGGTTGTCATGGACTTGTTTTCATATTCTTCAACATCAGTTTGAATTTGCATGTGAACAATCTGCCCCTGGCTTTGTTTTGATGGATGATATGGAGTTTTTGCATAGAAGTAGTCAATTTGATATCTATGTATTCCATCTGGTGAGGTCCACGTGTATAGTCATCTCTTGTAGCGTAGTGGTTACAAATCAGGCTGCGAACCACAAGGTCAGCAGTTCGAAACTACCAGCTGTTCTGTGGGAGAAAGATGAGGCTTTCTGCTCCCATAACGATTTACAGCCTCAGAAACCCTGTACAGGGTCACTATGAGTTGGAACTGACTCTACAGTACTTAACAACAACAACAACAAAGTTGTCTAAAGAAGGTATTTGAAATAAACATATCATTGATTTTGCAGAATTCTATCATGCTATCTCCAACATCATTTCTATCACCAAGGCCATATTTTCCAACTATTGATCCTTCCTCTTTGCTCCCAACCTTTGCATTATAAAACTAGTAATGATCCATACATCTTGATTGCATGTTTGATCAATTTCAGATTGAAGAAGTTGGTAGAATTCTCCTATTTCATCCTCATTGGCTTTAGTGTTTGGTGCATACAGTTGAATAATAGTGGTATTAACTGGTCTTCCCCATAGGCACATGTATATTATCCTATCACAGACAGCATTTTACCTCATGACTGATCTGGATATGTTCTTTTTGACAATGAATGCAACACCATTCCTCTTTAATTTGTCATTCCTGGCATAGTAAAGCATATGGTTGTCAGATTCAAAATTGCCTATACCAGTCCATTTCAGCTTACTAATGCCTAAGATAATGACGTTTATGCATTTCACATCATTTTAGCCAATTTCTAATTTTCCTAGATTTGTACTTCGTTCATTCCATGTTCTGATTATTAATGGATGTTTACAACTGTTTCTCTTCATTTTGAGTTGTGCCCCATCAGAAAATGAAGATCCTGAGGGCTTTACTCCCACATGCTTTACTCCATTCATGTCATCATGGTCAACTCTACTTTGAGGACAAAGCTCTTCCTCAGTCTAAAGGCAGTGATGACAAAATTGAAGAATTCTACCAAGTTCTTCAGTTCAAAATTGATCAAACATATGATTAAGAGGGATTGATAATTACTGGTGATTAGAATTTGCATTCTAATCACTACTGGTGATTTTGGATCCTGTCCATCTTGGGTAACCCTGCTTGTATTTAAAATACTGGTGACAGAGCTTCCAGAATCACAGCAACATGAAATCCACCAGACTATGACAAACTGACAGATGAGTATATGCTGTGATTATGTTATTTCCAGACAGGCTCTTGCTCTTGGCCTCCAAAGGGTGCCAGTTGTTTTACCAACTTGAAAACTCGTGAAAGGGGCACAAGTTTACTCTTCTATCCCCTTGTTGTTGTTAAGTGCCATCGGGTCAGTTACAACTCATAGCGACCCTGTACAGGGTTTCTGAGGAGCAATTCTATGTACAACCACCAAACTTGCAGTTCAAACTTACTTTAAAGTCCAGTGCATTAATCCTCAGGCCATATAAATGACATAAAATTGGAATTTTTGCCTTTGGATTAAACCAGAGCTTAGTAATGCATTCTGAATAGAATGAATTTTTTGATTTGTTGGCCTATAATGAAAACATTTTCCTTGAGTACATGGCCAGGTCTGGATGACCTCGTCCATTGCCCATGGCCTCCGATGCCATTTCAGGGGCAGTTCCACTGGGAGGTGGAACACTTAGGCTCTGTTCATGCAGTAACTAGATGTAACTCAGAGCATTTCACTGAGCTGCCTTGTGTCAACATTTCCTCACTGAAAAGGGAATGGGCTGAATTAGATCAAAGGCTTTCAAACTGATGAAAAGCCTCAGGAGGTGCTTCCAGGGAAATGAGGAGGGAAATGGCATTCTCATAATGAAGTTCTTGACATTATACCTCCTATGAAATGAAAGCTCTACATCCTATATGATGCTTTTAATATATACTTTTCTTTGAACATGGAGTCTCATGCTTAAAACAATCTTTATACCAGTCTGAAAGGAACTCTGGTAGCGTAATGAGTTACCCAATGGGTGGCTAACCAGGAGATCAGAAATTTGAATCCACCAGGCACTATATGGGAGAAAGATGAGGCTTTCTGCTCCTGTAAAAATTTATAGCTTCTGATACCCTATAGTCAGAATCAATTCGACGGTATACCACAACCACCACCATCACCAGTCTGAGAAATATTATATTATGAGTCTTAGAATAAAGTCCCTTCCAACTCGAAGGGCAGCAGTCTTGTGACCTGATTTCTGCAGCATTGCATTTCAAGAGCAATCAGTGCAAGATAGACATCGTCATTGAGAAACATCTTAAATCTTTAATGCAGTCTCTTAAGAAAACATTAATGTTTTCTACAATGTAGCATGGTCTTTAAAACCCTCCTTACTCATTTCTCTCAGCCTTAACATTTCCCATGTATACTAGCTATTTCAGTTCTATTTCCTTATCCACAAGAAATTTTCTTAAACTCCTCCACAATAGTCTTTCGATTATTTTTTCCCATCCCTCTCAGCCTCATCTCTGTATTACAATGATCAACATAGTCTTTATGGCTTTTAAAAATTTCTCTCTTCTCTCATAACTCGAGTTCTGTATTACAAGGGAGAGATGAGGAAATTACATAATGATGTTGTTGTTGTTGTTAAGTGCTATCAAGTCGGTTCCGACCCATAGCGACCCTGTACAGGGTTTCCAAGGCTGTAAATATTTACAGGAGCAGAAAGCCTCATCTTTCTCTCATGGAACAGCTGGTAGTTTTGAACTACTGACCTTGCGGTTCACAGCCCCATTCATAACCACTACGCTACCAAAGCTCCTTTACATAATGATAGCATTTGTTTTTTTCTTTTACTTTATCCTTTATTTCAAGTCACCTAAAGAGCCCTGGTCTGGTGCTATAGTATACAGTACAAGGTCCATTTGAATGACAAGTATGGCAGTTCAAACTTAGCAGCACTCCTTGGAAACCCTATACAGTATCACCATGAGTCAGAATGACTCAATGACACTTAACAACAACAAGAAATACTATCATATATGTTATTCCTTGCTTGTACATACTCCGCTTTGTCATTGCCTTGTGTCCTATCACTGCCTATATCTAAAAGTTCAGCCTTCACATTCCTGGGTTCAACCAGTTGGTTCCCACTTCTTGAAACCTGACCATGTGGACCTCTGGTAGCGTAGTGGTTACGAGTCGGGCTGCGAGCCGCAAGGTCAGCAGTTCGAAACTATCAGTGGTTCTGCGGGAGAAAGATGAGGCGGTCTGCTCCTGTAAAGATTTATAGCCTCGGAAACCCTGTGTAGGGTCGCTATGAGTCAGAACTGACTCCACGGCACACAACAACAACAACAAAGTGGTGCAGGGTGGTAATGAAATACAGACACACACATCACAAAATATTTCTTTACCTTGTTGCATGGTATATAAATGCATATTATCTATTAGATGTTTAAAATAAAAATATCTTTTATTATCTTTTCCACCTCTGTTTGTGCGAAAACCATGTAAGGATCATGTCTGAACTTGCCCTGGCTTCACAAGGGAGAAAGTGAGTCAAACTCAAAATCAGTCCAAGGCAATTCCTATGAAGCAGAGGTCAGACATGCTTCCACTCTCCAGCCTTCTTTGTCCTATTCTGACACCAACCATACCTCCCACAGCACTCTCTGTTTTACATCTGGGTTTGATAATCATTGCAATGTCCACATTGAACTCATAACAACATTCATGATTATGAGGTTTATTAAAGAAGTGAACCAGGTACAATTCAGAATTTATAAAGCTCAGGATACAGCAGCTCTCCTGTCAAGAAACACTCTTGTATGCCATACTGCAGGCATACCTCATTCTTGTGTCTGGCCTCCAACTATGTAGCCCTTTGGCCTCCAACTTTGTGGCCCCTTGGCCTCTGCTCTGCTCAGGCAAGTGTTACAAAGCTCTTTTAGCCAACTGTGAATGCCCAAAGGGGTATTCTTCCAGCCAGTCTCCTTCCTGTAGGAACTCAGCTTTACTCAGTCCATGGGTCTAGAGCCCAAAGCTTCTCTGTCTTTATATGCCACTGCTTCTTCTATCGCTACTGCTATCACCTCTGC
Organism: Chrysochloris asiatica; assembly: GCF_000296735.1. Taxonomy (NCBI): domain Eukaryota; kingdom Metazoa; phylum Chordata; class Mammalia; order Afrosoricida; family Chrysochloridae; genus Chrysochloris; species Chrysochloris asiatica. The sequence continues at coordinate 1,768,139 of NW_006408908.1, forward strand.
CAAAGCTATTTCTCTAGGTAGGGATATCATACTTCATTCATACTTTTCCTTCCTGATGGTCCTGGGATCTTCTATCTCTACTTCTGAGATGGCTTCTTGCAAACTTAGCTGGAGGGTAAAACGAACCAATACCAGCTTTAGAGTCCTGCATACTTTATTTGCATGGTTGTGTGATGCTGTAAGACAGCACTGGACCACAAGGTTGGTTTGAACCATAAGGTTGGCAGTTCAAACTCACCAAACCACTGCTCAGAAACCTTGTACAGGGTCACTGTGAGTCAGAATTGACGCGATGGCACTTAACAACACCAACAACATCCATTCACTTGGTGAGAATTAAGAAGACTTTGGATAGAAAAGCTATATGAAAGAAACTCAAGGCACCACAGTGTGATAAAGGATATGTTAAATAGAAACCAAAAAGAAAAAAAAATGTGATACATACTTGATAGCATTAACCATGATGCTCACTAGCAACATGTCAGGAATGCTCATTCCTTTCTTCAACAACTGTTCTGATTGTGCACCTAGCTGAGCACGCGCTGTGAGCTGTGAAAAGAAACAATTATTGGTAAGGTGCAGGGTATGTGTCAACTTGGCTAGGTCATCTCAGTGGTTTGGCAGGTACTATATAATCCTCCTCCAATGTATGATCTAATGCAAGCAGTTAACCGACTGACTGGCAGGTTTGGGATTCATCAGCTCCAGCAACCCCATAAGCCACTAGTCTGCTACCTGACCTACAGATTTTGGGTTTGTCAGTCCCTGTTACTATTTGAGTCATGAGGAGCCTCCAGGCTGCCACTAACCCACTGATTTAGGATTTGCCAGTCTCCACAACTGCATGGGCCACTCCTTTGAAACAAATCTCCTTGTGCCTGTTTATACATGCGATCGTTGGTTTTGCTCCCTAGAGAACCCAGCATAAGACATTTAATACTGAGAATGGTTATAGAGGAGCAAAATGTCAAGGATGAATTTGATAAATTGGTTCTGAAGTCTATATCCAGTAGTAGAGAAGGCACTGCTAATCTATGACATGAGGTGGTGATAGAAATAGGCAAAATATTGCCACTGAATCAAATATTTGTGGAGAGGCAAGGCTCTGAGTGATTTCTAGACAAAGTGGTCACAGCAAAGGATGAGCTCAAAATTTCAGAGTCACCAGTTGTTGTTATGTTCCACCGAGTCGGTATCGACTCATAGCAATCCTATACACAACAGAACGAAACAGGTTAAGCTTCACATAAAAGACCTAAATGTTGCCTGAAAGACAGCCTTATTTCTTATAGTAATAGAACTGATATTGCCAAAAACCAAACCCAGAATCTTATTATAAGAGCAGCTGAATTCCAGTATTACTTGAACTCTTAACCTCAAATGGTGTCTAAGATTAAAGTGAGGACAATGATTGAGAAGAAATGGGATCCTGAAACTTGAGATAGGGAACATATTGGTAGGTAAATTCTATTGGAAAACTCCTTCCAACAAAATCAGCCTGCTTACTCCCATGTGAAGAGATTATTTCAATCTTCTTTGCTAAGCTACCCTCCAAAGTAAAACTATGATACCGTCCATCTCCATTTTGATGAGATTAAACCCAGTTGAGTCTGAAGAGTCTTCGTCTGAGCTATCACCTAATATATCACTTAATATAGGGCATCGCCTGAGGCATATGCCTCACTCTTGTGAGATAGTGTTGAATGTCCCTGTATCCACTCCCACCACCCATTTTTTTGCTTCAAGACCTGTAAATATACTTCTTTTTGTTGGGCCCACTAACCACAAATTCTTCATTCAATGTTTCAGGTTGTCTAAAGATTAGAAAAAGATCCAATAGTCTATTTGGATGGTTCATTGAAGTATAAATTAAGTATAAATTAAATGGTAGCTGACAATAAATTAAGTTAAAGTGCTAGAACTGCTTTGGTATATTGTACAAGAAAAATGTTAAAGTTGGTTCATCAGGTTGAGTCCACAGACCCATCTATGAAATGCCCTGAGGATATAACTTTCACCAAAATGGTGACTAGCAAAATTGTAAAGGGAGCCTCATAATTGTTGAAAACATCTATGATTGTTATTTAATGTAAGTCAGACTTGCCTGTGGGAACTGCCCCAACTGAATTAAGACACCTTACTACAATGGGGCTGAATGGACTCTTGAATAGTAGGGATCAAGTGGTTATAGTAATGGACAGCAGAATCCAAACAATAATCAGAATAGTCTGTTTGGATGGGCATATGGTGCTGGCTACTTAGTCAGGGTGTGTCCCTCATAGTCAAATACCTGGGAAATCTACTAGATATTTACTTGATGTGTGCAAGTAGAAGCATTCTACAGGAAGTGAATAGCAGACTAACTGAAAGCCAGAATAGAGAGCCATGGTCCTTCAATCAAGTCCCAGACTTGAGCCATTTTACAAACCAATAAGCCCTGGAATGAAAGCAATCTAGATTCCCTTGAGGAAGGACCCCCACTACAATGCCAAAAATTTATAGTTAACCTTTCTTCAAGCCTTTCCCACGGGGATCTACGGGCTTTTATCAGAGGGACTGTTCAGCAGGGTAGAAAGAAATAACCAGACTCTTGGGGGATTGCAGGACACTGATTGAACTGACATTCATTCCAGGAGACACAAAATACCACTGTGGCCCACCAGTCAAAGTAGGGGCATACAGGGATCATGTTTTTAAGGGAGCCTAGCTCAGATCCATTTCACAGTGGGTCTGTGGGTCTGTGCATCCATCCTATAGTGATTTCCCCAGTTCGAGAATGCATAATTGAAACATACATACTCAGCAACAAGCAGAACCCACACATTGAATAAACGACACATGGAATGAGGATTATTATGGTAGGAAAAGCTGGGAGGAAATGCTGTAACAGAACTACCTCTACCAAGGAAAACAGTAAATCAAAAGCAATAATGAATTCCTGGAAGGACTGCAGAGATTAGTGCCACCATGAAGGGCTTGCAGTGTACAGGTGTGGTGATCCCCACCACATCCCCATTCAACTCAATTATTTGACCTTTAAGAATGACAGTAGATTATCATAAACTTAACCAGATGGTGACACCAATTGAAACTGCTGTTCCAGATGTGGTTCATTGCTAGAGATAATTAATACATTTGGTACCTGGTATGTAGTTTTTGATCTAGTCAATGCCTTTTCCTTGATTCCAGTTTTAAAGGATCAGCAGAAGTACTTTGCCTTCAGCTGGTAAGGCCCACAATAGACCTCACTGTCCTACCTCAAGGTATACACACTCTCCAGTCCTATGTCATAGTTTATTCCATAGGAATCTTGACTGGCTTTCCCTTTCACAAGATGTCATAGTGGTCAGTTGCATTGATGACATTACGCTGATTGGATCTACTAAAGAAGAAGTATCAATGACTCTAGACTTAATAGTATGATATTTATATGTTAAAAGGAGGTAAAAGAGCTGAACAGAAAATTTCAAAGATCAGCTTGAGAAGACAAAGTTAAGTATTGTAATGAAATGCTCAGAGACCTGGAATTAGAAAAACAAAAGGGATGGACTAGCTCAGCATTCTCAAGCTCAATGAAAATAAATAAATAAATAAAAATTAAATAAATAACACAAGCCTTGACTTGCGATAGTGAAGGATTCAACGGGCAAAATGGACTCTTGGTTCATCGCTGTAGGACCAGCAATACACTGCAAACTACAAGTTTGTCAGTTCAAACCCACCAGCTGCTCCTCAGAAAACCTGTACAGAGTCACTATGAGTTGGAACTGACTAAAATAAACATGGACAAAATATTGAATGATGCAGAAAGCATCCAAGATGGAAGGAATACACTTAGTCGTTGGATTACAAAGATATGGCCAATGTTCAACAATGTAGCTATGATCAAGCACCCATAGTTCTGAAAGAAGAAGATCAAGATGCACTGTAGGCTTTGGCAAAGAACAAGGCTCCAGGAATTGATGGACTACAAACTGAAGTCTTTCAACAAACTGATGCTGCACTGGAGGCACTCACTCATCTGTTCCAAGAAATTTAAAAAACAGCTACCTGGCCAATTAATTGGAAGAGATCCATATTTGTGCCCATTCCAGAGAGAGGTGACCCAATGGAATTTGGAAATTATTGGACAATATCATTAATATCACATGCAAGTAAAATTTTGCTAAAGAGAATTAAAAAATGACTGTAACAGTACGTTGACAAGGAACTGCCAGAGGTTCAAGCGGGATTCAGATGAGGACGTGGAATGAGGAATATCTTGGCATTAGCTAAGTGGCCGTGTAGGGTTGGGTCAGTGTTCTCAAAGAGGCTGTCTGTGTTCCAAACCAGCACCAAATAAATGGGGCAATTTCTCCCATAGCCAGGATTCATGGGTATAGGAATCAAGAGGTACCAATGGGCAGGTAATCTTTCACTATGAACTCTGATAACCTACTGACAACACTTTTGCTTCTTGTCCCCATGATCCTATGCTGTGTTAATCTAGTGGGTTTAGGCCAAAGGAAGGAATGCTTCCTCCAGTCAACACAACACAGGTTCCATTTAACTAGAAATTATGAATGCCACCTGGCCAATTTGGGATCCTCTTGCCTCTAGATCAACCGGCAAAGAATGTTAGTTACCATAATGACTGCCCTGATTATTAAGAGGGATTCACACTGATTTTATTACAGAGGTAGAGAAGAGTATGTCTGGAATAAAGAGGATGTCATTGGACATCTTTAAATGCTACCATGCCTTGTGATTAAAGGCATATTAAGTCAGTTCCAAGTCACAGTGACCCTGAATAGGGTTTCCAAGGTGAACTGGAACCACTGACCTTGTGGTTAGAAGCCCAGTGCTTATCCTATAGCACCACACCAAGTGTCTATCTACATAAATACATGAACACATAGGCGGTATTATAAAAAGGCCTGGTTGTGCTGTAGACTATAAAGTCAGCAGTTCAAACTGATGAGTTGCTCTGTGGTAGCAAGATGACTCTGTCTACTTCCACAAAAATTTATAGTTTGGAAACCTTATATAGAGTTACTATGAGTTGGAATGGACTCCTTGGCAGTGGTTCAAGGGCTTTTTTTTTTTTTTTTTTTTAATCTTATATATGCATATAATGATTTTTGTTGCTATTAAGTGTTGTCGAGTAGGCTCTGACTCATAGTGTCCCTGTATAGAGTTTCAGAGGCTTGTAAATCTTTGTGGAAGCAGAAAACCTCATCTTTCTCCCATGGAGTAGCTGGTGGGCTTGAGCTGCTGACCTTGTGGTTCATAGTCCAGTGCTTATCCTATGGAACCTCTGCACTACCCATATGGGATTATATGTGTATAAATATATTCCCCCTCTTTATTCTATGACATCAAAAGAACCAACCCCAATTGTCCTGTGTTGATTCTAACTAATGTTGACCCTATAAGGAAGAGTAGAACCTGCCCCATCTACTTTCCAAGGCTGTAATTGGGTTCAAACCACTGACCTTTCAGTTAGCAACTGAGTGCTTAACCACTGCAGAGCCAAATTAAGGTCTTAATCAATTACTTATTATAAAATATAGGATGTAAACAGGCCTTTCATGTTTTTAGCCCTATACCTTAGTTGTCTCATGTTAGACTCAAGTATGACTTCAAAATTGTCTTTATTTAGAGATTATATATAGTTTAAGGAGATATATTCAGGTGACAGACAGTCAAATGCCTTTTTGTGATCAATAAAGCATAAGTAAACATCTTTCTGGTATGCTCTACTTTCAGCCAAGAACTATCTGACACCAACAAAAGCATTTTGGGGGTTACATATGGATCATAACAAACTATGGGTTCAGAAGAACAAATATTCCAGAGCACTTAACTGTGCTCATGAAGACCCTGTAAACCAAGAGGCAGTTGTTCAAACAGAACAAGAGGACAATGACTGGTTTAAAATCAGGAAAGTTGTGCACCAGGATTGTGTCCTTTCACCATATTTATTCAATCTGTAAAATGACCAAATAATCCAAGAAGGTGGATTATATGAAGAAGAATGTGACATCAGGAATGGAGAAAGACTCATTAACAACCTATGATAATAAAGTTGACACAATCTTGCAGGCTGGAAGCAAAGAGAACTTGAAATACTTACTGATAAAGATCACATACTACAGTCTTCAGTATGAGTCATACCTCAATATAAGGTAAACAAAAATCCTCACAACTGGACCAATAAATAATATGATAAATGGAGAAAATATTTCATTTATCAAGATTTCAAGGAGCTCTGGTAGTGTTTGTTGTTGTTAGGTGTCATCAAGTCGGTACCGACCCATAGCGACCTTATGCACAGCAGAACTAAACACTGCCCTATCCTGGGCCAACCTCACTACTATTGCTATACTTGAGTCCATCGATGCTGCCACTTGGCCAATCCATCTTATTGGGGGTCTTCCTCTTTTTCTCTGACCCCCACACCTTACCAAACATAATACCCTTCTCCAGGGACTGGTCCCTCCTGACAATATGTCCCAAGTATGAGAGACGAAGTTTGGCCATCTTGGCCTCCAAGGAGCACTCTGGCTACACTTCTTCCAAAATGGATCTATTGGTTCTTTTGGCAGCCCATGGCACTTTCAATATTCTCCTCCAACACCATAACTCAAAACCATCAATTCTTCTATGGACTTCCTTATTCATTGTCCAGCTTTTGCATGCAAATGATGTTATTGAAAATACCATGGCTTGGGTCAGTAGCATAGTGGTTACGAATTGGGCTGTAAACCACAAGGTCAGTAGTTCGAAACTACCAGCTATTCCGTGGGAGAAAGATGAGGCTTTCTGCTCCCATAAAGATTTATAGCCTCAGAAACCCTGTACAGGGTCTCTATGAGTCGGAACCAACTCCATGGCACATAACAACAACAACAATCAATGCACATATAAACAGCAGTCAAAAAGACAAATGACATATCACATTAGGCAAATCTGCTACAAAAGACCTCTTCAAAGTGTTAAAAAAAAAAAAAAAAAAGCACAGATATCAGTTTGAGGACTAAAGTGCCCCTGACCCAGGCAATGTTATTTTCAATCACTGCATATGCATGTGAAAGTTGAACAATGAATAAGGAAGATTAAAGAAAAATAGATGCAATTGAATTATGGCATTGGCAGAGAATATTGAAAGTACCATGGATTTCCAGAAGAACAAGCAAATCTGTCTTGGAAGAAGTGTAACCAGAATGCTCTTCAGTAGTGAGACTGCCAAGACTTTGCCTATTATACTCTGGGCATGTTGTCAGGAGGGATTAGTTACTGGAGAAGGAGCTCATGCTTGGAAAAATAGATGGTCCTAAACTAAGAGGAGGACTCCCAATGAGATGGAATGACAGAGTGGCAGCAAAAATGGGTTCAAACATAGCAACAACTGCATGATTATGTAGGTCTTGGCAGTGTTACATTTGCTTATGTATAACATTGCTATGAATAGGAACCGATTCAACAACCCCTAACAATAAAAAAATACAGGTGTCAAGTTTACAAACGGTGGACTGATGTGATTAAGGTTATGTGCCAGCGTAACTACACCACGGTTTGGCAGATATTATGTAACCAACCTCAGATTTTCTATTTGCCAGTGCCAGCAACCCACAAAGCAGCAGCCTGCAGATTTTGGGTTTGTCAGCCCCTGGTACCACATGAGTCAGAAGAAACCTTCAGCCTGACACTGACCCAAGGTTTGGGGACTTCCCTGCCTCCACGATTGTATGAGCCATTTCTTCGATATAAATCTGTCTATAGGAGGTTATATCCAAAAGTTGTAAAAATACCAGTACATTTTAATTCCATTTTTCCATGGACTTTTTGAACACCCTCATATTTATATGCTAATTTCACTGGTTTTGATCCTGTAGAGAACGCAGTTTAAGACATGGTAGCTAATTTAAAAGTCATATTCCAAATGTTTGGACAGAAAATGGTTATCTGCTCTTGTGACGATTCTGGCCATTTAATATAATTACAGGATTCACAAACTATTGAAAGAAAATTTGTGTGCAGATTTTAAAGCTCTTGTTCTATGGCTCTCTTTTCCATAATTTCCAACAGCTCTGTAATTCTCAAACTTCTTCTTCTGATACCTTAAACTACAAGTGTTGAGGCCTTGTACTAGAGTTCTAGCAGTCCCATGCCATGCATACAGGGATATGTCCTCAGGGATAAACCTGGACTGCCATGCATGTCACCTAGTGAAGTTCTCTTCTGTCAATTTTAGAATTCCATACAATTTTTGTCAGTGTTTGTCCTTCAAATAATTAGCTTTTATATTCTATCCAGCAGTTATAATTGTTCTATATAGGAAGGCTAGTCTGATACATGCTACTCCACGTCACTAGAACATGAACTGATCTAAAGCCCATTCTTAATCTCCTGATCTATCATTTGACGTCTATCTCTCCGCAAATCCTATAGTAAAGTCACCCATTTAAATAAAATCCAATGTCCTAGTCATTGACTGGCTCAGATCAACCATCAACATTCATGGAAGCAGCAGTCAAGAAATCAAACAATGTATTGAATTAGGCAAATCTGTTGCACAAGACCTGTTTAAAGTGTTGAAGAGCAAAGATGTCAGCTTGAGGACTAAGGTGAGCCTGACCCAAGCCATGGTATTTTCAATAACCTCATATGCATGTGAAAGTTGGACAGTGAATAGGGAAAATCGTAGAAGAATTGATGCATTTGAGTTATGGTGCTGGAGGAGAATATTATAAGTACCATGAATTGCCAAAAGAACAAACAGATCTGTGTTGAAAGAAATACAGTCAGAATGCTCCTTGAAGCCAGAATGGCCAGATTTCATCTCTCATAATTCAGACACATTATTAGGACATACCAGTCCCTGGGGGAGGATATAATGTTTGGTAAAGTGGAATGTGGGAAAAAAAAGAGGAAACCCCCAAATGAAATGGACTGGCACAGTGGCAGCAGCAATGGGCTCAATCGTAGCAAATATTGTGAGGTTGGTACAGGACTGGGCACTGTTTCATTCTGTTATGCATAGGGTATTGATTCGATGGCACCTTACAACAACAACAATCATTGACTATAGGGCCTTCCAGGCCTGATTCTTCTTCTTCCTTGTCTCACTACCTTCATCTATTACTACTGTCCCATCCTACTGGCCAGGCACCTTTCTGCTTCAGTGGCCATTCTTCACATTGTCTTGCTGCCTGGGATGTTGTTTTTGTTAAGTACTGTCGAGTTAGTTCTGACCCATAGCGACCCTATATAGGGCTTCCGAGGAGCGACTGATGACACTGAACTGCCATCCTTGCAGTTCAAATGACTTTGCAGTCTGGCACATTAACCCACAATGCCACACAGGGTTGCCTGGGATATTTTATCCAAATTAGTTAGATGATTCCTTTACTTCTTTCAATCTGCTTATATCTCAAGGAAGCCTCCCTGTCCCCAGAGCCCATGTAATTCCCTTTACTGTACTTTTTCTTTCCTCAAGGCACATTTTATGGAATTCTGGTGTAGCACCATAGGAAAAGCACTGGACCACAAGGTCAGTTTGAATTGCAAGGATCAGTGGTTCAAACTCACCAGCCATTCCTTGGGAAGCCTATACAAAGTTACTACAATTCAGAGCAGACTCAACAGCTCTTAACACTACAACATGGCACATACTAGTTTGTAACATGCTGTGGTACCTTGGATTTACTTGATGACTTTTCTATCCAAAGTTATCTTAATTCCCACCAAGCAACTGGGTGGGGCCATGAAATGAGGTATACGGGACTCTAAGACTGGGATTGGTTAGTTTTGCTGTCTAGCTAGACTTAAAAGGAGCCATCTCAGAAACAGAAATGGATGATCCTAGCACCATCAATAAGGAAGAGCATGATGAGTAGGGTGTGAGATCTCTACCTAGAAAAATGGTGAAGGCAGAGGTGATGGCAGAGGTGGTGGCATGGAGAGGAGGAGCAGCTGCAGGCTCTAGGTCTATGAACTGAGGCAAAGGTCAAAGGGCCACATGACTTAGAGGCCAAAGGTAAGTGTGAGTCATGCCTGTAATATGGCAGCATCATTTCTGACTGGAGAACTACTGTGTCCTGAGTGTGTTTTGATACTGAATTGTACTCTGTTCACTTCCCTAAGAAACGTCATAATCATAAGTCTTGTTATAAGTTCTGTGTGGCCATTGCAATGGATTATCGAACGAAGATGTGAAGTATAGAGTGACATGGGAGGCGTGGTTGCTGTCAAAATAGGGTAACAGAGCAGAGTTGAGCTTAGTAATGTTGATGAAGTAAAGCTTTGGGGACCATCACTTGCTGGTGGGGCACAATTCAAAATGAGAACAGTTGCAAACATCCATTAATTATAAAAGAAATATGGAATATACAAATTATGAGTCTAAGAACATTAAAAGTTGTCAAAAATGAAATGGAACACAGAAGGATTGATATCCTAGATATTAGTGAATTGAAATGCATGGGTATCAGTCATTTTGAATTTGATGATTTTATGGTTTACTATGCTGGGAATGACAGATTGTAGAGTAATGGCTTCACATTCATTATCAAAAAGAGAATTTCAAGATCCATCTTGATATTTAATGATGTCTGTGATAGAATAATACTCATACACCTACAAGGATGTCAGCTTGAGGACTAAGGTGCACCTGACCCAAGCCATGGTGTTTTCAATAACCTCATATGCATGCGAAAGCTGCACAGTGAATAAGAAAGACCACAGAAGAATTCATGCCTTAGAGTTATGGTGTTGGAGGAGAATATTGAAAGTGCCACGGGCTACCAAAAGAACCAATAGATCCATTTTGGAAGAAGTGCAGCCAGTGTGCTACTTAAAGGCCAGGATGGCCAAACTTCGTCTCTCATACTTTGGACATATTGTCAGGAGGGACCAGTCACTGGAGAAGGATATCATGTTTGGTAAGGTGGAGGGTCAGAGAAAAAGAGGAAGACTCCCAATGAGATGGATTGGCCAAGTGACAGCACTGATGGACTCAAGTGTGGCAATAGTAGTGAGGTTGGCCCAGGATCGGGCAGTGTTTCGTTCTGCTGTACATAAGGTCACTATGGGTTGGTATCCACTTGATGGCACCTAACAACAACAACAACAAACACAGCCTACAAGGAAGACCAGTTAATACCATTATTATTCAAACTTACATACCAACCACTAAGCTAGTGATGATGAAGCTGTAGAATTCTACCACCTTCTTCAGTCTGAAATGGATAAAAATGCAAATAAGATGCATTGATAACTACTGGTGATTAGACTGCGAAAGTTGGAAGAAAGAAGGATCAGTAGTTGGAAAACAGGACCTTGGTAACAGAACCAATACTGAAGATTGGATGATAGAATTTTTTTGCAAGACCAATGACTTCTTCAATGCAAATACCTTTTCAACAACATAAAAGAAAACAGTGACTATACACATGGAGCTCATCAAATTGTAATACACAGAAATTAAATTAACTACATCTGTGAGAACAGATGGTGACAAAGCTTACTAGCATGGACTGTAGAAAAGACCATCAATTGCTCATGTGCAAATTCAGGCTGAAGCAGAAGAAAATAAAAACATATTCAACAGAGCTGAATACATCCCATGAGAATTTAAAGACCATCTCAAGAACAGATTTGATGCATTAGACACTAATGGCAATAGACACGAACAGTTGTGGAATGACACCAAGAACATAATACAAGAAGAAAGAAAAAGGTCATCAAAAGGAGAAGAAAGAAAGAAAAGATACAAATGGATGTCAGAAGAGACTTTGAAATTTGCTCTTGAGGATAGAGAAATTAACGCAAATGGAAGAAATGAGAAAGTAAAAAAGCTGAAAAGAATTTTCAAAGGGCAGTTCAAGAAGACAAAGTTAATTATTATAATGAAGTCTGAAAAAAAACTGGAGTTAGAAAACCAAAAGGAAAGAACATGCTCAGCATTTCTCAAGCTGAAAGAACTGAAGAAAAAATTCAAGCCTGGGTATCCAATACAGAAGAATTCTATGGGGAAATGATTCAGGATCAACAACAGAAGACTGAAAGAATACGCACAGTCACTGCACCAAAACTAATTGGTGAGTGCTCAATCATTTAAACAGGTTGATCCAGAACTGATAGTATTGAAGGAAGAGGCTCAAGCTGCACTGAAAGCATTGGCAAAAAACGAAGCTCCAGGAATTGATGGATTCCAAGTGGAAATGTTTCAACAAACCCATGCAACACGTCAGGCGCTCACTCATCTGTGCTAAGAAATTTGGAAGACAGCTACCTAGCCATTTGATTGGAAGAGATCCATATTTGTGCCTCTTCCAAAGAAAGGTGACCAAATGGAATGTGGAAATCATTGAATAATATCAATAATATAAGCAAAATTTTGCTGAAGCTAATTTAAAAATGGTTGTTGCAGTACACATCAACAAGAAACTGCTAGAAATTTAAGCTGAGTTCAGAACACCACATGAAAAGGGGGATATCACTGTAGACGTCAGATGCATCTTGGCTAAAAGTAGAGAATACCAGAAAGATGTGCACTTGTGCTTTATTGACTATGCAAAGGCTTCTGACTGTGTGGATCATAACAAACTATTCATAACATTGTGCTCATGAAGAGCCTGTACACAGAGCAAGAGAGAGTCATTTGAAAGAACAAGGGGATACTGAATGGTTTAAAATCAGGAAACGGGTCTACCAGGGTTGTGTCATTTCACCATACTTAGTCTGTATGCTGAGCAAATAATCTAAGAAGCTAGATTATATGAAGAAGAATATGCCATTAGGATTGGAGGAAGTCTCATTAACAACCTGTAATATACAAACAATGTAACCTTGCCTGCTGAAAGTGAACATAACTTAAAATTCTTACTAATGAAGATAAAAAACTAAAAAGCCTTCAGTATGGATTGCACCTCAGTGTAAAGAAAACAGAAGTCCTCACAAATGGACCATTAAGTAACATCATGATTAATGGAGAAAAGAGTGAATTTGTAAAAGACTTCATTTTCCTGGGACCAAATTAACAAGGAGCTCTGGTAGCGTAGTGGTTACGAATTGGGCTACGAACCTTAAGGTCGTAGTTCGAAACTACCAGCTGTTCCACCGGAGAAAAGATGAGGCTTTCTGCTCCTGTAAAGATTTACAGCCTCAGAAACCCTATACAGGGTCGCTATGAGTCGGAACCGACTCCAGGGCACATAACAACAACAACAACAACTAACTCTCATGGAAGCAGCAGTCAGGAAATAAAAGGATGTGTTGCGATAGGCAAATCTTCTGGAAAAAACCCTCTTCAATGTGTTTTAGAGCAAAGATGCCAATTTGAGAACTGAGTTTCATCTGACCAAAGCCATGGTATTTTCAATAGTCTTACACACATGTAAACATTTGCAGAAAGCATAAGGTAAACTAGAAGTATGGGTATGTTTGAATTATGGTATTGGAGAAGAGTATTGAAAGTACCACGGACTGCCAGAAGAACAAACTATATATTTTAGAAGAAGTATAGCCAGATGTTCCTTAGAATAAGGATAGTGAGGCTTGGTCTCTCATTCTCATTGGACCTGTTGCTAGGAGGGATCAGTTCCTGGAGAAGGACATCATACTTGATAAAGCGGAGAGTCAGTGACAAAGAGAAAGACCCTCAGCCAGAAGGAATGATACAGTAGCAACAACAAAGTGCTTACACATAACAGTTATGGGGATGGTGCAGGATTGTGCTCTGTTTTGATTTTATGTGCACAGTGTTGCTGTAAGTAGGGGCCGACTTAATGACACTTGACAACAACAACAATTTATCCTTTCTGCTAACTTACATTTCAAACACACAGAGTAAGAAGTACAAGTCCCCCTTTACCTCTTTCCCTGTGCCATTTCCTTCCTCATCATTCATACTTATAATCTGGTGTATATCCCCCTAAATCTTTATCTTAAGCAGTCTTGAAATTCATAATATTGTAAAATTGTTTTCTATGATGACATAGAGAATAAAAATAATCAAGTATAATAAACAAAGTGAGTGGAATTTTACTTGTTTATACTTATCATTCTATTTAAAGACTCAGAACATGTTTTCACACATAGTAAATATATAATGAGAGAAGTTTTATAAACATATCCTAGGGATGAATAAAAAATTCTATATTCACCAATGAGGCTAAGGATAAACTCTAGAAAAACATGTTTGAAAATAAAAGTATATGGAAGGAAGTAAAAATCTAAGTCAAGTGTGAAAGGAAAACATGAAAGTCCCTGGATGGGGAGCAAACGGTTGAGGTGTTTGACAGCTAAGACGTAGATTGGAAGTTTAAGTCCATCCCCAGGTACGTTGGAAGAAAAGCCTGCCAATCGAATCATGAAAATCAGCCACTGAAATTTCCATGGAGCATACTTTTACTCTGACACACATCTGATTGCCATAGGTCAAATTATTTTATGGTAACTGATTATGGCTTAAAGAAAAAACATACAAAAAATAAATTTGGTCTAAGTCTAAAATGAAAAAAAAAAAAAAAAAATGCATGCTTACTTTTTCACCTGGAAAAACCAAGTAGCAACTTCTACCACTTTGCAAATAAAAAATATTAAGTAAACTCACTTTACTAACTTTAGACCAGAAGGAAGAGATTTAGTTACTATTTTCCCAACAAATTTACTTAAAAACCAAAACAGAATTTAATTTATTTTATTCTATTTGAAGACACAACAAGAGGTCATGAATTTATAACATATTCAAAATACTAATGGTCAAAATTAGATAAGATACTTACTTTGTAGAAACTGTCACTGATACTGATTTCTTTAGAATCTGATGTTTTATGAGTATCAGTACCTGAAAGTAAGAAAAGTAATGAGAACAAAGTTTCAGGATTTACAACCAACAGCCAGGTCAGGATTCAACCTCTATGGTTTTGGACAGATGGATCAATGATTGCAGCCATGCCTGGGATTCTTGGAAGAAGAAAATAACAGGATCACCACTTCGTGGATTTTCCCTTCACTCCTAACTTGGTCTTTATGTGGGCTGACATTTCCCACACCCTTGCTTCTGGTGCAACCTGAGCTCATAACTATTATTATTGTTGTTACTGTTGTTGAATGCCTTGGAGTCAGTTCCGACTCATAGAGACCCTGTATAGGGTTTGAACTGTCAACCTTGTGGTTCACAATCCAGTGCTGTTCCTACAGCGCCACTACTCTTTTTGGAATAAAGTCGGGTTTTTCAAAAAATACTGTTAAAAACTCAGCTCACTAAATTTCTACCTTCCTAGTTAATCAAATTATAGATAACATGTCTCAGAGCAGACAACTCTAGAAGTCAGAGAGGTTTGTAGTTAAATTCAATGTTAAAAAAATAGAATTATTTATCATTTATTAGATGTGGGTAGTATAATTTGAGTCATAGAAGTACTCATAATAGTTCAAAACTCAATGAAAATTTCTTTCTTAAGGAATAACTGGGAGAAAAGACAACCCTCTTATAAAAGATGGGAAAAAAAAATCCATGTGGTAGAGTTGCAAACTCAAATGAAATCTTTCTGTTGTCTGGTGGTGATTATAATAATGATATCATAGGAGGAACTGAGTTTCCACTAAAACACAAGGAAACCATTCATTACGGCAAAGTCTTCACTACCACAAATAGAAGAGACATTTAAGACCTAACACTGTTTTCCTTCAATGGTTATACAAAGGATTTGAAAGACGAAAGCCCAGATCCCAAGGGAGATCATTTTTCTGTTGTTAGGTTTGGGGAGCCTTCTTTCTATTTGCTTTACTCAAGGTTAGAATTAAATTAGCTTCATCCAAGGAACCACTGTTCTAGTGCATTGAAGAGACCAGACCTGCAGCATCCTTCAATACAGTGAACCTAGTGCTCATGTAGACCTACTAATGGGAAGAAATAAGAAAATACCGCCTTCCTGCAAAGCCCGGAAGAGTGAGTGATTCATCCTGGCTATTTTTGCAACTACAAAATGAGACAAGTTCTTGAAGCAGGAGAGTGAAAATGTTCCTTTGCAATTTTCCTCTTATTCTACAGTGGTATGAAAGGGTCAGACCATGTAGACAGCTGTGCAGCATAGGTCCCCGGTGTCTGTGTTGACATTCACAGATTCTGTCTATCTGTGCCTACAGTGTAAATAATGGGTGATTTGTTTTGCTATCATGTGAACTAAGTATAGCTTTACCTTCCATTTCTGGTAACGTTTCATTTGAAACTGGACCAGCTGAAAATACTTTTTGTTGATCCTTTGGGAGAGAAAACACACATACACACAGACACAGAGGAACAGATTTTAACATTTTTAAGTTTCTTCTATGAGAAAGGGTTTGAGAAAAATACAGTATTCTACCTATAACATTATTGATAAAGAAGACTGATATTTCGTACCTAAATGAAAATTTGAGAAAGAAACAAAGCTCAATGATTTTACACCTGTTGCATAATCTGTCTTTCAAATGGCCTTCAGTTACTCTGTAAATTAAAGTTACTACCATTTGATTATACAAACAGATGCTGAAAAAGAGGTAGAGTTTATGAAAATGCAGCTGAGAATAATGCTGCAAAGGAGGTTGTTGTTAAGTGCTGATGAGTCAGTTCCGAATCATAGAGAACCTGTATATCGTTTACAAGGAATAGCTCATGGTTTTGAACTGCTGACCTTATGCTTAGCAGTCCAGTGCTTATCCTATGGTGCAACACCAGGATTTCAATTACTATGTAAACTAAAGTAACTGCCATTTTGGTTATACGAATGGATGCTGAAAAAGAGGAAGAGTTTATGAAGAAACACCTTAGAGCAATGACATAAACAACCAGTAGAAGTGTCAGTCATAGTCATATGGAAATAAATAGAAAACATACACATGATGTATAAACTTGTTGGTTGGAATTGAAAATGTGCTACTACATAAGAGAAGAGATGCCACACGGGGAGGAAAACTTCTCTCAGTTATTCAGGATTAAGTAATATTCATTTTGTTTCTTGTATGAATAATCGACTAATTTACTCAATTGCAGAGCTAGCATAAGGTAGGAGAAAAGGGTTGTTGCTGGTACTAGGTGCCGTTGAGTCAGTTCCAACTCACAGTGACCCTGTGTACAAAAGAATCAAACACAGCTCAATCCTGTGCCATCCTCACAATAATATGTCCTATGTATGAGAAACAAAGCCACACCATCTTGGCTTATAAGGAAGATTCTGGTTGTACTTCTTCAAACACATTTAGTTGTTTTCTAACACCATAACTTAAATACATCAATTCTTCTACTGTCTTCTCTATTCACTGTCCAACTTTCAAAAGCATATGAGGCTACTGAAAATACCATGACTTGGGTCAGGTGCACCTTAGTCCTCAAGGTGACATTTTTGCCCTTTAGCACTTTAAAGAGGTCTTGTGCAGCAGATTTGCCTAATGCAATACGTCATTTGATTTCTTGACTGCTGCTTCCATGAGAGTTGATTGTTGTTGTTGTTAGGTGTCATCAAGTTGGTACTGACCTATAGTGACATTATGTACGGCAGAACAAAACAACCTCACGATTGTTGCCACGTGTGAGTCCATTGATGCTGCCACTTGGCCAATTCACCTCTTTTTCTCTGACTCCCCACCTTACCAAACATGATATCCTTCTCCAGCGACTGCTCCCTCCTAACAATATGTCCAAAGTACGAGAGACGAAGCCTGGCCATCCTGGCCTCTAAGGAGCATTTTGGCTGCACTTCTTCCAAAACGGATCTATTGGTTCTTTTGGCAGCTCATGGCACTTTCAGTAGTCTCCTCCAACACGATAACTCAAAGGCATCAATTCTTCTACAATCTTCCTTATTCACTGTCCAGCTTTTGTATGCATATGAGGCTACTGAAAATACCATGGCTTGTGTCAGGAGCACCTTAGTCCTCAAGCTGACATCTTTGTTCTTCAACACTTTTTATTTTTTAAAAAGATCTTCTGCAGCCGATTTGCCTAATGCAATATGTTTGAGCTCTTGACTGCTGCTTCCGTGAGTGTTGATAGTTGACCAAGAAGAAGGAAGTCCTGACAACTTAATCTTTTCTCTGTTGATAAGAATGTTGTTTATTGGTCCAGTGGTGAGGATTTTTGTTTTCTTTACATTGAGATGTAATCCATACCAAAGGCTGTGCTCTATGATCTTCATCAGTAAATGTTTTAAGTCCTCTTCACTTTCAACAAGCAAGGTTGTATCATCTGCATATCGCAGGTTGTTAATGAGTCTTCCTCCAATCCTGATGTCATGTTTCTCTTCATAGAACCCAACTTCTCGTATTATTTGCTCAGCATACAGTTTGAATAAGTATGGTGAAAGAATACTACCTTGTTGAACATCTTTCTTAATTTTAAAACATTCAGTATTCCCATGTTCTGTTTGAAAATCTGCCTCTTGGTCCAGGTACAGATTCCTCATGAGCACAATTAAGTGTTCCAGAATACTCATACTTTGCAATGTTGTCCATAGCTTGTCATGATCCACACAATCATAAGCCTTTGCATAGTCAATAAAGCACAGGTAAACATCTTTTTGATATTCTCTGCTTTCAGCCAAGATCCATCGGACATCAGTAATGATATCCCTCATTCCATGGTCTCGTCTGAATCTGGCTTAAACCTCTGGAAGTTCTCTGTCAATGTATGATTGTAGCCCTTTCTGTATTACCTTTAATAAAACTTTACTCGCATGAAATATCAACGAGATTGCCTGATGATTTCTTCATTCTGTTGGGCCACCTCTCTTTGGAATGGGCACAAATTTGGATCTCTTCCAATCAGTCGGCCA
Organism: Chrysochloris asiatica; assembly: GCF_000296735.1. Classification (NCBI taxonomy): domain Eukaryota; kingdom Metazoa; phylum Chordata; class Mammalia; order Afrosoricida; family Chrysochloridae; genus Chrysochloris; species Chrysochloris asiatica. The sequence goes on from NW_006408908.1 coordinate 1,786,939, forward strand.
GATAGTTGTCTTCCAAATTTCTTGGCATAGATGAGTCAGTATCTCCTGTGCTGCCTCACTTTCTTGAAATATTTCAATTTATATTCCATCAATTCCTGGTGCCTTGTTCTTTGACAATTCCTTCAATGAACCTTGGACTTCATCAGAACAAAATAAAGTCTGACAACTTCAATCTTTTCTCCATTGATATGGATTTTGTTTATTGGTCCATTGGTAAGGATTTGTGTTTTCTTTACATTGAGATGCAACCCATACCAAAGGCGGTGTTCTTTGATTTTCATCAGTATTTTAAATTCTCTTTGCTTTCACCAAGCAAGGTTGTATCATCTACATATAGCAGTTGTTAGTAAGTCTTCCTCCAATCCTGATGCCACATTTCTCTCCCTTTAATCCAAATTTTCATATTATTTGCTCAGCATACAGATTGAATAAATATGGTGAAAGACTACAACCCTGGCACACACCTTTCCTGATTTTAAACCTTTAATTTTCCTTTTATTCTGTTCAAAAGGGTGCCTCTTGTTCTACGTACAGGTTCCTGATGAGCACAATTAAGTGTTCTGCAATATCCATTCTTCTCAATGTTATCTATTGTTTGTCATGATCCACACAGTTGAAGGTCTTTGCATAGCAATAAAGCACAGGTAAACATCTTTCTGGTATTCTCCGCTTTCAGCACAAAACAATATGATGTAATTAATGATATCCCTCTTTTCAAGTCCTTTTCTGAATCTAGCTTGAAACTGGCAGTTCCTTGTCAATGTACTGTTGCAGTAGTTTTTAAATTATATTTAGCAAAATTTTAGTTGCATGCCATATTAACGATATTGTCTGATGATTTCCACATTTCATTGGGTCACCTCTCTTTAGAATGGGCACAAATCTGGATCTCTTCCAATCAATTGGCCAGGTAACTGTCCTCCAAATTTCTTGGCATAGATGATTGCATAGAGATGATTGTATAAAGATCAAAAGTGAAACAAACAAAAACAATGTACTCATCAAAATTATGGGTGGGTGGGTTAAATGGACTGGTGGTTTAAATGTGAACCAGAGCTGAATGGGCTAAGACTGTGAACATGTGAGCCATGAAGACTGATTTGTGAGCTGGACGTTCCACTCGGATTCTCTTTCTTTCTACTACAATACTGTCTCTTCAGAGTCCTGCTGTGGCAATGGGTTAATGCACTAGACTGCAAAGTTAGTATGAACTGCAAGGTCAGTGGTTCAAGCTCATAAGCAATTCCTTGGAATCCCTCTACAGGGTCACAATGGGTTGGAACTGACTGAAAGGCATTTAACAACAATAACAACAACCTGTCTCTGCAGGTTATATCCAAGGGCATCACTTATTGTCACCTATATACTGGGGTCTCTGCTGTTGGCAAATGTTAAGCTGGCTCTAACTAGTGGAATCTCAGTGAGTTGAAACTTGGTGAGTTCTCTTCCGTTTTTCTCCCCTGCCCCCCAGTCCCACCCACACTATACCACAAACTCACATTCCAGTTTCCTCCCACCCCTTTTGGTGGCTCTTTCGTAAGGAGAAAGCTTCCAACTGACTGAAACTGGCCCCTGAGAAGTCCCATCACTCTGGAATGCCCACTGCAAAGCTAAAAGGGTGAGAAGGGCTGGACAGAGGTTTCTCTACTGCTGTACAAGCACTTACATACTATCCTCAATTTTACCTATTGTCCCATAAAGCCTACAATATTTACCCCCTGTCCTTTTACAGAAAAAGTTTGATGCTCCTGGTCTGACAATTAAGTAGTTTCCATCCCGCTTCACAATCCATTCTACTAGGTGCAGAAGAGAACACTGCGATCACACTTGCCTGGCTTTCTTTATTATCATCTTTCAAACCTGGAAGATCCGTTTCCTTAGCTTTTTGCTGACCTAGCAGATCTGCGCTGGTTTCCTCTTTGTCCTGAAAGGCTTGGATAGCTTCTTGGACAAGAGCGTCAATAGAAAGGATCTGAATAGGAAACTCTAAAGTATAAAGAGATAATTTTATTAATAGTTTTTCATGTGGGAAAGTGACACCATTGTCCCTATGTGCTGGGCTCCCCTACAACACTGTCTTCAGAGCCATCTGAAACTGTCCTTTGGATCAAACTACCTTTCTTTTTTTTTTGAAAGGGGTAAAATTTATGTAACAGAATTGACTACTTTAGCCCTTTGAGGTGTACAATCTAGTGGCATGTACTAGAGTCAGGGATTTCTGGAGTGGCATTGTAGGATCAGTATTGGACTATGAACCATAAGATCGGCAGTTTGAACCCATCATCTGTTCCTTAGAAACCCTATTCAGGGTTGAAAGAAGTCAGAAGCAATGACACTTAACAGCAACAACAAAGTACATCATAGTGTTCTACAGAAGTCACTGCTACCATGCAGTTCTAGAACATTTTCATCACCCCAAATGGAAACTGCGCCAGTTTTTCCCCATCCACTCCAATCTGACCCTAATAACCATTAATCTGCTTTGTGTTTCCATGCATTTGCCTATTCTGGATCTTTCACGTGGGTTTCACAATATGTGGCCTTTTGTATCTGGCCGGTTTTACAAAGCATTGCATTTTCAAGGTTCATCCAAGTTGTGGCATGTAACAATACCACATTCCTTTTTATGGCTGAATAGTATTCATTGTATAGATACATTACATCTTGTTTATCCATTCTTAGCTAATGAACATTTAGATTGTTTGTTATCTTTTGGCTATTATGAGTAGGGCTGCGAGGAACATTTGTGTACAACTGTTGTATGAGTGCCTGCTTTTAGCTCTTTGAGCTCAAAAAGTTCATGAAAAAGTGACATTGAAAGATAGTGGAATTTTCCCAAAATGTTTCAAACCAACCATCCCTTGTATATACTTAAGAGTGGAATTGCTGAGTCATAAGGAGTCCTATAGGAAACGGCGGCACTGTAAGATAAGTACTGAACTGCTAGCCACACATTGACAGTTCAAATCTACCAGTCACTCCATGGCAGGAAGATGAGGTTTTCTGCTTCCGTAAAGATTAACAGCCTTGGAAACCCTATAAAGGGTTAGAATTGACTGGATGGGAGTGGGTCTGGCTTAGTTTGACAGCAATTCTATGTTTAACTTACTGAGAAACTGCCATGATGGTTTCCACAGTGACTGCATCATTTTACAGTCCCACCAGTCATGGATGTTTAATGGCTCCTCAGCCTGTTAATACTTGTACTTTTATGTTTGTATCTCATTATGGTTGTGTCAAATTGTTTCAGGAGGTCATTTTAACATTCCAATAATGACATAACCTTCCTGCCTTGGAATGGGTACAGGAAGACTTGCATGAGTGTCAATTCTGTTTTCCAGTGGAAGCAGCAATAGTTCAGTTATACTGAATAAAGTTTAATATAACAGATGTTGTGAAGTGCTGTCGAGTTGATTCTGACCCATTGCGATCCTGTCTAGGGTTTCCAAGGAGCAGCTGGTGAGCTTGAACTACCGACCTTGCAGTTCAAATGACTTTGCAGTTTTGATGCATTAGCCCACAGTGCCACCTCCAGACACCAATGTAAGAGATAGAAAATGGAAAAAAGTGAGACTCATTGGAGAAAAAGAATGTAAAAGAAATTAGCACATGTTAAAGAATTCAAGCATTTACTATTTTGAGCGGATTAGTGTTTTCTGACAAATGATTAATTTCCTACTTTTTTTACTAAAGGAAATAAAATATGTGAGGAATACTTAAAGACTTGTTACTTCTCTTTTTACTGTGGTGTGGTAGTGGTGGTTATGTGCTGTGAAGCCAATTCCAACTCATAGCAACTCTGTATGGGTTCCTGAGGCTGTAAATCTTTATAGAACAGAAAGCCTCATCCTTCTTCCATGGAGCAGCTGTTGGATTTGAACTTCTGACCTGTAGTTAGCAGTTCAATGCTTACCTACAGTGCCCCTAATCCTACAGGACTCTTTATGAACCAGTAATTTCACTCTTGGGTATATACAAGTGGGAGTTCAAAAATTTCATGGAAAGTTTCCATTATCTTTCAATAGATTCTAACTGCTGACCTTGAGATTAACAGTCCATTTTGTATTCACTACACTACCACAGCTCCTTTCTTTATATACTATGTATCATTATTAAATAGGGTGACTGTATGATCAGGTTTGAGGGACAGTCCCATTTTATGACTCTATACTATCTAATGTGTTCTAGATCGGACAGTAAACATCACCCTGTTATAACCTTTTCAATTACACAATTTCTACAAACATATATAGCTATTTGCAGATCTAGTCAGTTTAAATAGAATCCAATAAATGAGGGAAAAAAAGAAGGAAATTCTACCTTCTTGTAGAGACTTTAGACTGGTAGTTTTTCCACTAAATGTTTTTCCCAGTAAGCACCCTTTAATAGCAAATGAAGGTACTTCAGGTACCATTGATTCAACTTGAGGAGGGAGTGTTTTTTCAAGGAGTCTGTGAAGCACATGGCCCAATATACTATTGTTTGAGGGTGGCAAATTATCCACCATTTCTTCTGGCAAGGCCCACTCTCCAGCCATATTCTGCAAAAGGAACAAACAAATAAAATGGAAACATTCTTAAAAATGGAATTTCGGCATATAAGAAATCTGAATTTACCAAAAGTAAACCCAGATTATGTAAAATAATCAATACTTTTTATAATGATAATTTTTATTGATACTTTTCAAGAGCTTATGCACATTAATCATAATGAGTTACTAATTCTGCACAAAGAGGAAGAACAGTGAATGTAAAAAGACATAGGGGTGGGGTCTGAACTCCTCTGACTTCACAAGGGGGAAGGAGGAGAACCAACATAAACATCTGTCCAGGGTTCATTCCTGCGAGACTGGGGTCAGACACGCCTCCACCCTCCAACCTTCTTTACCACTGCTGACCCTAACCATCTCTCCCCCACAGTAACTCTCTACTTCTCAGTGGGTGTTATCATTCATTGCAGTGGCCACACAGAACTCACAAACCATACTCACAATTAGGGGGTTATTAGGGTTACATTTCTGGATCAGAAATGGTAAGGATAGCGTTATTAAGTTTGCAGTACCTCTTCTCACTATGATCACAGGCAGGCCTCTCTCTGGCCTTCAGCCCCGTGGCCAGGCTTCTGTCCTGCTCGGAAAATGTGACAAAGCTCTCTTAGAGCTGCCGATGAATGCCTAAAGGGTACTGCACTCCACTATAAGCGTCAGACCAAGACTTAGGTTCTCGCTCCATAGGTCAGTAAACTAGCTCTCCATATTAAGTGCCTGAGGCACCTCATTACACAAATGAGTCTCTTGTCAGATATACTTGCTCCATGGTCTCGGAAGCCCACCTGTCTGTGTAATGCTCTGGCTTTTACTTCTGCTGCTATCACTCCTACATAGCTTCTCTGATGTCACAGCTTTCTGTCCCTGGATTGAGGAGGTTTAATGTGCAGGGACCTCAGGGTACAAAGGACACATTCCACAACTGGCTCTACTTTCTTGAAGGTGGTGCTACTGCTCCTGGGATGACTCATTTTATACCCAGCAGGATGACAAAGGTGACTAATCTCCTCATTAGATTTCAAAATTTCCACTATCAAAATCACCCCAGTTAACAGTCACTCACAACTAAATCCTATAATCCTTCTCCAAGCTCCTCTTAATCAGTCTCATCAGGATAAAAGTTGTTTGGTGGGAATTAGAAAGACTAAGGCTAGAAAAGACATCTTAAGTAATTCACTGCACCACAGCAGATATCAATGTTGTAACATAATAGGAAAGAAGGTAGCAACAGATCTTAACAAAATTTAAATATTTTCAGATAATAGTACGTATAACTCTATTATAGTAAGTTTGAATTTATTACTGGATAGTAATTAATCATCTTCTAAGAAAATACAAATAATAAAAATTAATTTAATTGGAAAACTTGAAAAGAATAAAGAAATGGGTCAGAGAAATATTCCTGGGAAATTTGAAAACACTGATGGTTTAATAGATAACATTTTTATTAATTATTCAACAGACATTCAGATGTTAGCTGACATTTTCTAGAGTATGTGGGAAGCTCTCCAGTTCTCCTGATAAATTAATGGAACTCTTGAGTCCTGGTGTGGCGCTGTGGGTTAATGCGCCAAACTACAAAGCCGTTTGAACTTCAAGGTAGGCGGTTCAAGCTCACCAGTCGCTCTTCGGAATCCCTGTATAGGGTCGCTATGGGTCGGATCCGACTCAATGGCACTTCACAACAACAACAATGCCAAAAAGGTATCAAAGGTAATAAACAAAAATAGCACCTAAAGAGAAAACTGCAGGTCAATCTTACTTGGAAACATTTTATAAGAATCATACATGCACTAATAACAACATCAGCATTAGATTGGTTGGTGGTGGTTATGTGCCGTAGAGTCGGTTCCGACTCATGGTGACCATGTACAGGGTTTCTGAGGCTGTAAATCTTTGTTGTTGTTAAGTGCCATCGAGTCGATGCCGACCCATAGCGACCCTATACAAGTTTCCGAAGAGCGACTGGTGAGCAACAGTCTCAGGTGGTCTTCTCTGCCAGTTTGCTTGTTTTGTTTGTTTGTTTGTTTGTTTTAAATTAAGGATCAACTATTGGGCCCTACTCAAAACAGCCAGAGGTGGTTTCCAGGCACCATCTAATTCTTCTGGTCTTAGGGAAGGTGAAGTTGTGGTTGTTGTTGTTATGTGCCGGGGAGTCGGTTCCGACTCATAGCGACCCTGCACAGGGTTTCTGAGGCTGTAAATCTTTACGGGAGCAGAAGGCCTCATCTTTCTCCCGCGGAACCACTGGTAGTTTAGAACTGCTGACCTTGTGGCCCGTAGCCCGATTCGTAACCACTACGCTACCAGAGCTTGTAGACATACTTTCTCTGCACTTTTGGTTGTCACCTTACTGCTTTGCTCCTGGTAAATCAAGGTCTGTAGTTGTGACTTAGGTGGCTGCTTGCAAGCTTTTAAGACCCAAATGCTACTCACTTCACTAGGCTGCAGATGGTGACTTTTGAGAACTTAACTGAGTTGTCTGATGAGATGATGGTCCTATGCCTTCAAACCCAGAAAACCACTGTTGGAGATGTTTGTTTATTTCTGTGTTGTTGTTAGGTACTGTCAAGTAAGTACTAACTCACAGCAACCTTATGCAACCAGAACGAAACACTGCACCAATCTCACAATCATCGCTACACTTGAGCCCATTGTTGCCGCCACTGTGTCAGAGTTAGAAGTCTTCCTCTTCTTTGCTGACCCTTCCATTTTACCAAGTATGATGTTCTTATCCAAGGACTGGTCCCTCCTGATAATATGTTCAAAGCACGAGAGGCAAAGTCTAGTCATCCTGGCTTCTAAGGAGCTTTCCGACTGTACTCCTTCCAACACAGATTTGTTTGTTCTTTCAGCAGTAAGTGGTACTTTCAGTATTTTCCTCCAACACCATAACTCAAATTCCTCAATTCTTCTATAGTCTTCCTTATTCATTGTCCAACTTTCGCATGTAAATGAGGTTACTGAAAATACTATGGCTTGGGTCAGGTGCATCTTCGTCCTCAACCTTATCTGTATTTTTGTTTTCAAAACTATATGTAGCTGCACCCACAGATTTGTAATTGATTTATACTTACCTATAAATACTTCAGGTGTGGCACTGTAGGATCAGCACTAGACTGCAAACCACAAGGTCAGCAGTTCAAAGCCACCGGCTGTTTGTTGGAAACCTTGTACAGGTTTGCTATGAGTCAGAACCGACTCAACGTCACTTACAAACAACATGAATACTTCTATCTGTTCTCACCTACATATGTATCTGTGCCTACACAAACCCTATAGAGGGTTGCTATGAACTGAGTCCATGGCATACCACCACCACCACCATACCCATCCATATGTGCTCAAAGGCTTATTATTATGTTGGTTTTCTGTGCTGACTACATCCACCATTGGTATCATTTTGCCCATCACTAAAAATAACTAGTTGCTTCTGGATACAGCGTATTTTCCTTCCATTTTACTTACTCCCTTCCTAGTAACCAGCAATGTCTAAGAGGCATTTAATGCACATTTTCTAGATGCTACATAATATTTTTTGGATGAATTTTCTGGAAAGAATCTCACACAATTCTGACATAGGTATTATTCATTTTTGACTTCAAGCAACCGCATGTGACAGATCACAAAATCTCTTAATAAATAAACTGGGATGATTCTTTTTTTTAAACATTTCCTGGACCAATATGTAAAGGTCAGCCACTGCACATTTTCTTATAAAAGTCAGGAACAAGAAAAAATTGTCTATCCATGACATTACTCTGTAAGTTCTCCCTAGTACAGTAAGAAAGAGAAAGCAGCGGACTGCCCTTGAAAACAGTGGTGGCTGAGTAAAACTCAGCTCCTGGTGCCGAGTTAGCAGCTACAACATAAACTGCTCATGACCTGTGAGGACTCAGCCAAGAGTCTTCTCACCAGAACTGGTCGTGATGGTTCTGATCATTTGCCTTGGAAGTGTAGCATTCAGCTTGGTTTTCATGTCCACCCGATTCTTTTAAATAGTCAACATATTTTGCATGCTTTTTTTCAATCCTGCTTAGCCATAGGAGTCAAATTTTCTAGTTCACAATTTTAAATGTTGACAAATCACTGGAATTAATTATACATATGTATCTCCTTGGAGTCCTGGTATGGCTCAGTGGGCTAATGTGTCAGACTGCAGAGTCAGTTTGATCTGCACGGTCAGTGGTTCAAGCTTACCAGTTGCTCCTTGGAAACCCTATATAGGGTCGCTATGGGCCAGAATAGATTCAATGGCACTTAACAACAACAACATGTATCTCCTTTAGAAGGAGCTCTGGTAGCATAGTGGTTACGAATTGGGCTGAGAACCTCAGGGTCAGCAGTTCGAAACTACCAGCAGTTCCATGGGAGAAAGATGAGGCTTCCTGCTCCCATAGAGATTTACAGCTTCGGAAACCCTGTACAGGGTCGCTATGAGTCGGAACCGACTCCATGGCACATAACAATAACAATATCTCCTTTAGAGATGAAACCTATCCCCAAACTCTACTGTGATACACCCCCCCCCCCAAAAAAAGAAGAAAATGATTTGAATAAAAGCAAGAATGAGAAGGTTCAAAATGATAAATCATTTAATTCGCCTCTAAATTAGTATGCAGATTTAATGTAATGACAACAAAGGTTTTCCTGCAGGGAGATATGACATATGATTTAAAAATTAAAGGAAAAGTTAGAAATGTAACAGATATAATTCTCCATTAAAAAACTTTAAAAAACAAAAGTAATGAGGGAATGTTGTGCTACCAGATATTAAAGCATGTTGTTAATAATACAGTAATGAAAGGACGAGTGGCAATGAGAGAATGTTCATTGTACAAAATAGAAATTATAGACGCAAATCTCATTTTGTTGTTGTTGCTAAGTGCCGTCGAGTCAGTTCCAACCCATAGAGATCCTGTACAGGGTTTCCGAGGGTGTAAATCTTTACGGGAGTAGAAAGCCTCATCTTTCTCCCACGGAGCGGCTGGTAGTTTCGAACTGCTGACCTTAAGGTTCGCAGCCCGATTCGTAACCACTACGTTACCAGAGCTCCTTATTTTACGTAAGAGTTTAATCCATGTTGATGTTGATGTATGATACTGTCGAGTCAGATCTGCCACAAACCAAAACGTTATACAACAGGATAAAGCACTGCTTTGTACTGCCCCATACTCACAACTGTTGTTACATTTCAGTCCATTGTTGTACCCACTATATCTCTTTATCTCTGACCGTCTTACTTTACCAAACACAATGGTCTTCTCCAGGGGCTAGTCCTGCCTGATTGTTGTTGTTATGTGTCTTCTAGTCAGTTCCCACCCATAACAACCCTATTTACATCATTTGAGACCAGTGCTGCTGCCACTGTGCCAGTCCATTTCTTTGGGAGTCTTCTTCTAGTTCACCGACCTTTCACTTTACCAAGCATGATTTCCTTCTCCAGGGACCAGTCTCTTCAAATAACATGTCCAAATTATGCAATGAAGTCTCATCATCCTGGTTTCTAAGGAGCATTCTGGCTGTACTTCTTCCAAAACAAATTTGGTAAGGGAGAAGAGCAGAGAGCGGGACCCTACCCAGAGAAGCAGTGATGCCTGAAATGGAGGCAGAGATGATGACGTGGAGCAATGGAGCAACTGGAGACTTTAGATCCAGAGAGGGAGAGCGACTGTGTGCTGAAGACCTGGGGGGGTACGGGGGAAGGATTGCATGGAGGGGATTGTAACCATGGCAATGAGACGATATAAGATAGAATGAATGTAAAACGAATGTTCTCCCATGTAAACTATCACATAATTCACAATAAAACATTTAAGAAAAAAACAAAATTTGGTTGTTCTTTGGGAAGTCCACAGTAATTTCAATATTCATCTCCAATACCATAACTCAATACAACTGTGGTCTTTGCTATTCATTGTCCAACTTTCACAAGCATGAGATGACTGAAAACACCATGGAATGGGTCAGGCATACTTTCGTCCTCAAAGCAAAATCTTTACTCTTGAACACTTGAAAGAGGTCTTGTGTGGTAGATCTCTGCAATGAATTATGTTGTTTGATTTCTGGACTGCTGTTCTATGAGTGTTGATTGTGGATTCAGGTAAAATGAAGTCTTTGACAATTTAAATCTTTTTAGATTTATCATGATGTTATTTATTGGTCCAGTGGTGAGGATTTTTTGTTTTCTTTACATTGAGGTGCAACCCAATCTGAAGGCTGTGGTTTTTTATTTTCTTCAGAAAGTATTTTAAGTCCTCTTCATTTCCAGCAAGAAATGTTGTATCATCTGCATAACACACGTTGTTAATGAGTCTTCCTCCAATTTTGATGCCATGTTCTTCTTCACATAATCCCATTTTTTTGGATTATTTGCTCATCATACGGATGAATAAATATAGTGAAAAAACACAACCCAGGCACACACCTTTCTTAATTTTAAATCATTCTGTATCCCCTTGTCCTGTTTGAACAATTGCCTCTTGGGCTATGTATAAGTTCCTCCTGAGCACAATTCAGTGTTCTTTAATATCCATTTTTCACAACGTTTAACATATCTTGTCATGATCCACATAGTGGAAAGCCTTTGTATAATAAATAAAGCACAAGTTAATAACTTGCTGGTATTCTCTGTTTTCAGCCATGATCCATTTGACATCAGCAAGGGTATCCCTAGTTCCATGTCCTCTTTTGAATTCAACTTGAGTTTCTGGAAGTTCCCTGTCAATGTGCCATTGCAGGCATTTTAAAAATTATCTTTAGCAAAATTTTATTTGCATTGATATTAATGATATTGTTCAATGAATTCCACATTCTGTTGGGTCAATTACAAACAGTTTGTCAGGTTAGCTATCTTCCTAAATGAATGACATAGATGATTAAGTGCCTCCAGTTCTTTGTCAGTTTGTTGAAAGACTTTCATTTGTATTCTGTCAAATCCTGGAGACTTTATTTTATCAATGCCTTCTTCAGTGCAACTTTTACTTCTTTATTCAGTACCATCAGTTCTTGATCATATGCTACCTCAGGAAATGGTTGACCATCACCCAATTCTTTTTGGTACAATGACACTATGCATACTTCCCTTCTTCTTTTGATACCTTCTGCAACTTTCAGTATTTTGCCCATAGAATACTTCAATATTTCAACTTGGAAAATGTTGAGTGTGTTCTTCCCTTTTGATTTCTAACTCCAGGCCTTTGCAGATTTCATTATAACACTTGGCTTTGTCTTCTCGACTTGCCTTTTGATATTTCTGTTCAGCTGTCTTACTTCCACATTTCTTCCATTTGCTTTAGCTTCTCTACACTCAAGAGCAAGTTTCAGAGTCTCTTCTGATATCCATTTTGGTCATTTATTTGGTTACTGTCTTTACTGTTATTAGTGTCTGCTGCATCTTCTCTGTTCTTGAGATGGTCTCTGAATTCTGGTGGGATATGTTCAAGGTCATATTTAGTCTCTTATAGGCTTATTTTAATTTTTTTAAGTTTCAGCCTGAAATTGCATAAGGGCATTTGATGGTCTGTTCCACAGTCAGCCCCTGACCCTTGTTTTGGTTGGTGATATTCAGTTTCCCTACCATCTCTTCCCATGTTTCTAAGTGTCATCTAGTTGGTTCTACAATCAAGATGGCGGATCGGGTAGACATGCAGTGAGAAGCTCCATCACTAACAACACAGAACACCAGGCAAAGCAGGCTCAGAGGACGTTGCTAGAACTCTGAACCACATATAAAGGAATATCTAGAAGATTGGAAGGCTTATAGCTAGGGGAATTTGTAGGAGAATCAAGAAATACATTGCTTTCTAATTCAAGATGCTCAGCTATCCTGAAGCTGCCATCTTGGGAGAGGACAAGTGGGGGAAGGATCATAACAGCCACAAACTCCAGGAAGAACCGAGGAGATACAGGTGTGGACATTCATTTTTTTGGTATCTGTACATTGTTCATTGGTCTCTCACTGACTGCATACCTCCATTCTGGTAACTAGAGGGGATACCTGAGCTAAAGGATACCCCACACTACCCCTGGAGGGTTCTACTATGCATGTGCACAGATCTCCTCGAAATTTAAAGTGACAGTTTCCACATAAAACCAAACGACCACCACTCGTCTGTCGTACTGTGGTGGCTTGTGAGTTGCTGTGATTCTGAGGGCTATGCCACCTGTTACAATGTTACAATGCCTTCCTGTTTTTCCCTTTCCTCTCCCTCCAACTCCATTTTGTTTGTTTCCCTGCCCTAAGTTACAAGGCGTGTGGTTTAAAGGACAACATGGCTTTTGATAGGCCAGAGCTAAATCACCCCAGCAATGACCACTCCCTTCCTGTTGAACTTATATAAGTCCCCTCCCTTCCCGTTGACTTCTTCTCTTCTTCTTCCTCTCTTCCCTTCTGCCTCCTGCCTTCTCTCTATGGCAGAGGTTACCTCCTCACCCTGAATAAAAGTCTCTAGATGGGCCATTTAGTGAGAGGTGTGGTTGATGAGCGGCACCAGGTTGTTTTTTCCCTTTCACCACTGGTATTTCAAATAACCAGCAGGGTCACCCATGGTGCACAGGTTTCAGATGAGCTTCCAGGCAAACCTAGACTAGGAAGAAAGTGATGAACTACTTCTGAATCTTTAGCCACTGAAAACCTTATCAATAGCAGAGAAACACTGTCAGATATAGTGCCAGGAAAATGAGTCCCTCAGGTTTGTTGGAAGGCACTCAAAATGTGACCGGGGAAGAGATGCCTCCTCAAAGTAGAGTTGACCATAATGACATGAATGCAGTTAAGCTCGTGGGAGAAAAGCCTTCATTTGCTAATAGGGCACAACTCAAAATGAAGAGAAACAGCTGTAAACATACATTGAAAGTTGGAACATGGAATGTACAAAGTATGAATCTGGGAAAATTGGAATTGTCAAGAATGAAATGGAATGCATAAACATCGATATCTTTGGCATTTGTGAGCTGAAATGAACTGGTATTGGCCATTTTGAATCTGACAACCATATGGTTTACTATGCCAGGAATGACAAATTGAAAAGGAATGGTGTCGCATTCATCGTCAAAAAGAACACCCAGATAAGTCATGAGGTACAATGCTGTAAGTGATAGGATCATATCCATTCACCTACAGGGAAGCCCAGTTAATACCACTATTATTCAACTTTATGCACCAACCACTAAAGCCAGTGAGGATGAAATAGAAGAATTCTACCAATTTCTTCAATCTGAAATTGATCAAACATGCAATCAAGATGTATTGATCATTACTGGTGATTGGAATGCAAAGGTTAGGAGCTAAGAGGGAGGGTCAGTAGTTGGAAAATATGGCCTTGATGATAGAAATGATGCTGGAGAACACATGATAGATTTCTGCAAAACCAATGATTTGTTCATTTCAAATACCTTCTTTAGACAGCGTAACAGATGACTATACACATGGGCCTCACCAGATGGAATACATAGAAATCAAATTGACTACATCTGTGGAAAGAGATGACGGTAAAGCTCCATATCATCAGTGAAAATGAGGCTAGGGGCAGACTGTGCAAATTCAAACTGAAGCTGAAGAAAATGAAAACAAGTCCACGAGAGCCAAAATACGACCTTGATTATATCCCACCTGAATTTAGAGATCGTCTGAAGAACAGATTTGATACATTTAACAGTAAAAACCAAAGACCTGAAGAGTTGTGGGATGACATCAAGAACATCATACGTGAAGAGAGCAAAAAGTCATTAAGAAGACAAGAAAGAAGGAAAAGGTCAAAATGGATGTCAGAAGAGACTCTGAAACTTGTTCTGCAGCGTAGAGATGCTAAAACAAATGAAAGAAATGAAGAGGTATAAGAGCTGAATAGAAAATTTCAAAGATCAACTCCAGAAGATAAATCTAAATATTACAATAAAATGTGCAAAGAGCTGGAATCAGAAAACCAAAAAGGAAGAACATGGTCAGCATTTCTCAAGCTTGGGGAACTGAAGAAAAAATTCAAGCCTCGACTCTCGTTATTGAAAGATTCTCTGGGCAAATTATTGAATGATGCAGAAAGCATCAAGAGAAGATGGAGTCACTGTACCAAAAGGAAATGGTTAATGTTCAACCATGTCAAGAGGTAGCATATGATCAAGAGCCAATGATACTCAGGGAGGCAGTCCAAGATGCATTGAAGAAATTGCAAAGAACAAGGCACCAGGAATTGATGGAATAAAAATTGGAATCTTTCAAGAAAGCGAGGTGGCACAGGAGACACTCACTCATCTCTGCCAAGAAGTTTGGAAGACAACTATCTGGCTGACTGATTGGAAGAGATCCATATTTGTGCCCATTCCAAAGAGAGGTGACCCTAAGGATGTGGAAATCACCAGACAATCTCTTTGATATCTCAAGCAAGTAAAGTTTTGCTAAAGGTAATACAGAAACAACTACAACCATGCATTAACAGAGAACTTCCAGAGGTTCAAGCCAGGTTCAGAAGAGGCCATGGAACGAGGGATATCATTGCTGATGTCCGATGGATCTTGGTTGAAAGCCGAGAATATCAGAAAGATGTTTACCTGTGCTTTATTGACTACACAAAGGCTTTCGATTGTGTGGATCATGACAAGCTATGGACAACATTGTGAAGTATGAGTATTCCAGAACACTTAATTGTACTCATGAGGAATCTGTACCTGGGCCAAGAAGCAGTTGTTTGAACAGAACATGGGAACACTGAATGTTTTAAAATTGGGAAAGGTGTGCAACAAGGTTGCATTCTTTCACCATACTTATTCAACCTGCATGCTGAGCAAATAATATGAGAAGCTGGGTTCTATGAAGGAAAGCGTGGCTTCAGGTTTGGAGGAAGACTCATTAACAACCTGCAATACGCAGTTGATACAACCTTGCTTGCTGAAAGTGAAGAGGACTTAAAACATTCACTGAGGAAGATCAAAAGCACAGCCTTCAGTATGGATTACATCTAAATGTAAAGAAAACAAAAATCCTCACCACTGGACCAATAAACAACATTCTTATCAACGGAGAAAAGATTGAAGTTGTGAAGGACTTCATTCTTCTTGGATCAACTATCAATACTCAAGGAAGCAGCAGTCAAGAAATCAAATGATGTATTACATTAGGCAAATCCAGCTTGAGGACTAAGGTGCGCCTGACCCAAGCCATGGTATTTTCAATAGCCTCATATGGATGCAAAAGCTGGACAGTAAATAAGGAAGATCGTAGAAGAATTTATGCCTTTGAATTATGGTGTTGGAGGAGAATACTAAAAGTGCCATAGGCTGCCAAAAGAACCAATTGATCTGCTTTGGAAGAAGTGCAGCTAGAGTGTTCTTAGAGGCCAAGATGGCCACATTTCGTGTCTCAGGAGGGAACTGTCGCTGGAGATGGATATCATGTTTGGTAAGTTGGAGGGTCAGAGAAAAAGAGAAAGACCCCTAACGAGATGGATTAGCCAGGTGGCAGCATCAATGAACTCAAGTATGGCAACAGTAGTGAGGTTGGCCCAGGATCGGACATTATTTCGTTCTGCTGTGCATAAGGTCGCTATGAGTCGGTGCCGACTTGATGGCACTTAACAATAACAAGCTGGTTCTGACACATGGCAACCCAGCATAGGGTGTTTGAGGAGTGGCTGGTGAGTTAGTATGACTTATCTTGTAGTTCAAACTGACCTTTCAGTCCTGCACATATATCCTAGTGCGTCACACTAGGACTCTATGTATACCTTCCATCTATTTTTGATGCCTTCTGCATTTCTTCCCATAAACGTAGTAAATTTGATTCCTGTGTGTTACATTTGGTGAGTTTCATGTGTATAGTTGTCTTTTATATTGTTTAAAACAAGTATTTGCAATGAATATGTCACTGGTTTTGAAAAATTCTATAATGTGATCTCCAGCATAATTTCTATCTCCAAGACCATGTTTTCTAACTACTGATCCTTCATCTTTGTTTCCAACCTTTGCATTCCAATCACCAATAATTTTCAAAACATCTTGATTAAATGTTTGATCACTTTCAGACTGAAACACTTGTAAAATTTTCAATTTATCATCACTGGCTTTAGTGATTACTATGCAAATTTGAATAACAGTTGTATTAACTGGTCTTACTTTTTACACGTTTGTATTATTAATGTATATTTGCAGCTGTTTTTCCTCATTTTGAATTAGGCCCCACCATCAAGTAAGAGTTATGAAAGCTTTACTGCATTCACCTCATTTTGAGTTGGGTCCCATCAGCTGATGAAGGTCTTGAAAGCATTTACATCATCATGGTCAAGTCTACTTTGAGAAGACAGCTCTTCCCCAGTCTGATTTTGAGTACATTCCAACCTGAGGGGCTCATCTTCTGGTATTGTATCTGATAATGCTCAGCTGCTAAGGTTTCCAATGGCTAAACATTCAGAAGTAGTCAGTATCTCTTTCCTTGTCTGTCTTAATCTAAGAAGCTTGGCTGAAATCTGTCCACCATGAGTGACCCTGCTGGTATCTAAATTACTGGTGGCATAACTTTCAGCATCCACACAATATGAAACTCATCACAGTATGACAAACTGACACTCGAGTCGTGGTGTCCTTCCTGATATCACGTCCAAAGTACATGAGATCAAGTCTCACCATCCTCACTTCCAAGGAGCATCTGTCTGTACATCTTCTAGAGCAGAATTGTTGGCTCTTCTGGCAGTCCACGGTACTCTCAATATTCTTTGTCAACACCATAGTTCAAAGGCACCAATTCTTTTTGAGTCTTCCTTGTATACGAGGCAACGGAAAATATGTCTTGTGTCAAGCACACCTTAATTCTCAAAGTTACAAAAGTTTGCTTTATCACAATTCGAAGTGGTCTTTTACAGCAGATTTGCACAATGTAAATTATTTTATATGACTAATCAGAAACAAACCAAATAAGAGATCTGAAACAAGTAGAAACTATGTTGTTTTATAATTTTTTAAAAAGTGTTTTAAGTCTACGATCAAGCTGAATTTGAAAGTTGCCAATATTGTAATGATTTAGTGTGGTGCAAACAATCTTTTCTTCCATTTTCTAAGCAGCAGCTTCAACTGAAATCAGATGACCTGGATTTCCATACTGATTCTGCTACTTGCTTGATTTATAGTTAATTGCCATATCTTCAAAGCAGGGATAACGACATTTCACAGGGTTGTGTAAAGACTGAACGGTGTAATGCTTGTGTGAGCAACCTATGTGACTGCTGACTTTAAACATGTAACTAATGTTCTCAGGCTGGAGGGAAATCATAACCTGTCACACAGGTGGGGTGACAGCACTCAAATTTCTGCTCACTGCAGGAAATTGCATTCAGCTTGGACCACAATCACAGAACAAAGCTTACTCACAAAGGAATCAACCAAAGCCCTCTTCCATCACAACATTGGTTGTAGAATGTGGCCCAACACAATGGGATAGAATATTGACTGCTAAGAGAACAGAATGCCTCAGTTAGTAGAAGAAGTTAAGTAGACCTGTGGAGATAGGAGGATCAAGGACATGGTTCAACATATTTTTCAGAGTCAACTTAGAACGACAGTTGATGTAGTTCTTTGGCAAGTCAGGGTAAACAGCCCCAAAGAGGCTGAAAGAAGAACTTGATGAGTGAAAATTTCTTGTTCCATCCTGTTTGGAGATGTTTACCCTTCAAAAGTTCAGAAAAATGTTAAATAGCAGGGAAATTCAGAATATAATGAAGTTTAACTACATTGGACTAAAGAGATTTTACAAGTTCAAAAGTGAAGAGGAACTAAAAATGTTTTCAGGTCCTTATTTTGCAATACATATATGGTTTAAAATTAAGAAAGGTGTGCAACAGGGTTGTATTCTTTCACCATACTATTCAACCTGTATGCTGAGCAAATAATCTGAGAAACTGGGGTCTATGAAGAAAAACGTGGCATCAGGATTGGAGGAGGACTCATTAACAACCTGCGATATACAGATGATACAACGTTGCTTGTTGAAAGTGAAGAAGACTTAAAATACTTACTAATGAAGATCCAGCCTTCAGTATTGATTGCACCTCAATGAAAAAACAACAACAACAACAAAAATCCACTGGCAATAAACACCATTCTTAATCAATGGAGAAAAAGATTGAAGTGGTTAAGGACTTCAATCTTCTTGGATCAGCTATCAAACTCATGGAAGCAGCAGCCAAGGAAAGCAAACAACATATTGCATTAGGCAAATCTGCTGCACAAGACCTTTTGAAAGTGTTGAAGAGCAAAGATGTCAGCTTGAGGACTAAGGTGTGCCTGACCCAAACCATGGTATTTTCAGTAACCTCATATGCATGCGAAAGCTGGACAGTGAAAAAGGAAGACCATAGAAGAATTGATGCTTTTGAGTTATGGTGTTGGAGGAGAATATTGAAAGTGCCATGGGATGCCAAAAGAACAAACAGATCTGTATTGGAAGAAATGCAGCCAGAGTGCTCCTTGGAGGTCAAGATGGCCACACTTTGTCTCTCATACTTCGGACATATTGTCAGGAGAGATCACTCAGTGGAGAAAGAATATCATGTTTGGTAAGGTGCGGGGTCAGAGAAAAAGAGAAAGTCCCCCAGTGAGATGGATTGGCAATGTGGCAGCACCAATGGGCTCAAGCTTGGCAACAATTGTGAGGTTGGCCAGGACTGGGCAGTGTTTTGTTCTGTTGTGCATAGGGTCTCTATGAGTCGGGACTGATTCGGTGGCACCCAACAACAACAAACCTGCATAAGTATTATCAGGATGAATTTTTGAGGTGTTCCTGCAATACTCAAGATTCATCAACACCTAGGGATCTCTGTCTACCTGTGAACCCTTGTCTACCTGTACACAGAGATCAGGAAATTACAGCATAAACCACCCCTCATGGTATAGTGGTTAAGCACTCATCTCCTAACTGAAAGGTTTGTTTGAACCCTAGCCACTCCTCAGGGGAAAGAGCTGTAAGGATTGTTGCTATGTACTGTGGAGTCAATCTGAAGCCATAGTGACTGTACAGGGTTTCTGAGCAGTGACTGGTGAGCTTAAACCTCTAACCTTGTGATTCAAACCAACTACGCAATCTAGCGCATTAACCCACAGTGCCTAGAAACCCTATGAGGCAGTTCTGTATTCTATTGGGTCATTGCTAAGTCAGAAATTATTTGATGGCAATGTGTTTGGCTTTTGGTACTGATAATCTGGTCATCTTTGTCAAGAGTCACAAGCTGTTCACTAGTATTGTTCCTATTAATTGATTTACATAGACATTGCCCTAAACTGAAATCTGAATCCCCAGACCCACGAGAGCCACTTATTCTTCCCATCTTCACACAGTACACACTCTGCTGTAGGCTCCTCATGTTTACCTGGACTTGTAATTCTGGCTTTTCTCAGGCTTTTGTTTTTTTATGGCCTGATGCCTGTATTTTTAGTCTACCTATTAAGAACCACGGTCAAAGGAATACTGAGTATTAGAGTCAGCATCTGCTTGGGAGAAAATGTGCTTGAATGTGGGCTGAGGTTCAACCTCCCAGGGCAAGCCTAATATCTTCCAGATTCCCTCCTGGACTGCTGCCCATGTGGTTGCTGCTGGAACTGCATGGTTTTTTCATACGGTTCTCTTTACTTCTATGCAAGTGTCTAATCCAGAAACAAAGCCATGAGCACACGTCATTCTCATTTCTTGTCACTCCTGAAGCTTGAAACTATGAATAGAGGTTACTCATCTACCCTTTTAAAGAAGAGAGCAACATGGCTCACTTAGTCAAAAATGGGATCAACAGACCTTTCATCAATCCATAAAAATCTGATGCCTTTACTAGCATTTCAATAAACAAGCAACATAATTGGGTTATACCATGGATATTTAGTAGTGACATTCAAATACAGCTTTTGTCAAGCACTAACCTGAAATAACACATGATCAAATACTTGTGCTCACAGCTTGCCAGAACTTACCAACATTTGCATGATTTGAAGTGCCTGGAACATTCTTCAAGTGGGCTCTAAGTGTCTCATCATTCAATTACTCAGTTACAGTTATTCAGAAGAACAAAGTAAATACTTCTCCCATTAGAGAGAAAGAACTTCCTAGGGCAACAGAATCCTGCTACTGTTTTTGTGAGCTACTAGTTCATCTGGGTCTTTCTGAATTTTAATCTTTTTCCCTATATTCGAAAAAAAAAAAACAAAAAAAAAACCTAGTATCAGACTTATTAGTTTGGTACAGTGGCCACAGGTTTTAGGGAAGAAGCTTGTAATAAAATGACACAGGGAACACCACATATGGTATGTTCACAAAATGCAGCTATTCTCCATTTTAGAATTCAGGGAATGCACCCCAACTGCACCATAGGAAGCCATCCACGCTGCTTGAACTCTGCAACAACCATGGCTGGTTTGCCTTTGGCACTCCCTCTGCATAAGATGAGGACAACATTCTATGACACCGGAAACACAACTGAGGCTTGTAGTAGTGGCTTCGGGGTCCATACAGTCACTACCAAGCATCCACAAGCCTCATATTCTGGAAGGCTTTATGTTTATGTGTGTCACCCTAGAACATCTGTACCTACTCAAGGCCTCAGGGTTAAGATCATCAGCAAACTTGGCATTTTTTATTGGCCTGAAGCTTCTTCCTCACTGCCTGATCTGCCCAACTTTTCTTAGAACGTAATTACCACTTGTACTGCATCATCTAAGAAAGAGACTGCCAAACATTTTGTCCCAGACTCTGGTCATTTTACAATTTAACTATAAATTTTGTATTGTGCCCCAGCATTTACATGCCTGTATAAGTTCAAGCTCACCAGCTGCTCCTCAGAAACCCTGTACAGAGTCACTATGGGTTGGAATCGACTCGATGGCACTTAGCAACAACAACCTAAGTATATAAAAAGCAGAATAAAAGGTTTATTACGTGCTTATCCTTACTACTTTTGATATGTTCCACATTGCATTATATTGTAGTATATTACATTTATCTTACTTTGTTCTATTGTCATTTAAAAAAGTAAATATTGGTTATGACCAAATTTGGTCTCAACTCACTGTTGGAAAGTAAATAATGATGGATATTTTATTGGACTGTTTGCTGTTGTTGCTGTTAGGTGCTGCTTTCAAGGTGGTTCCCAATCATAGCAACCCTATGCACAACAGAACAAAACATGATCTGCTACTGTGCCATCCTCTGCTACACAATCATTGTTGCACTGTGGCCTGATGCTACTGCCATTGTGCCAATCCATCTCACTGGGGGACTTCTTTTTCACTGACCCTCTACTTTACCAGGCATGATGTTCTTCTCCAGAGAATGGTCCCTCCAGGGAATAGTCCCTCCTGATAATATGTCTCAAGTAGGAGAGACAAAGTTTCACCATCCTGGCTTCTCTGGAACATTCTGGCTGTACTTCCTCCAGTACAGATTTGTTTGCTCTTCTGGTAGTCCATGGTACTCTTAATATTCTTCTCAAAAACCATAATTCAAATGCATCAGTTTTTCTATAGTCTTCCTTTTTTACTGGTCCAATTTCACATGTATATGAAGCTATAGAAAATACCATCACTTAGGTAAGGATCACCTCAGTCCACAAACTGCCATCTTTGCTCTTGAGCACATTCAAGACGTCTTGTGTAGTAAATTTGTCTAATGCCATATGTAGTTTGATTTCGTAACTGGAGAGGATTTTTGTTTTCTTTACATTGAAGTGCAACCCATTACGAGGGCTGAGGTCTTTGATCTTCATCAGTATATATTTTAAGTCCTTTTTGCACTCAGCAAGCAAGGTTGTATCATCTGCATATCACAGTTCTTTAATGAATCTTCCTCCAATCCTGATGACACTCTTCTTCATAGAATTCAGGTTCTCAGGTTATATGTTCAGCATACAGATTGATTAAGTATGGTGAAAGAATACAATCCAAGTACACACCTATCCTAATTTTAAACTGTTCAGTGTTGCCTTGTTCTGTTTGAACAACTGCCTCTTGGTCTACATACAGGCTTTTCATGAGCACAATTAAGTGTTCGGGAATACTCAGTCTCCACAATATTTTTCATATCTTGTCATAATCCACACAATCGAAAGCCTTTACATAGTCAATAAAGCACAGGCAAACATCTTTCTGGTCTTCTTTAATTTTACTCAAGGACACGATTATCTCACATCAACAGTGATATTCCTCCTTCCACATCCTCATCTGAATTGGCCTGAACCTGTCTGTGGTAGTTCTTTAGCAAAATTTTACTTGCAAATGATATTAATGGGATTGTCAGATGATTTCCGCATTCCATTGGGTCACCTCTCTTTGGAGTGGGCACAAATATGGATCTTTTCTAATTAGTTGTCCAGGTAGCTGATTTCCAAATGTCTTAGCATAGATGAGTGTCTCCAGTACTACATCAGTTTGTTGAAATATTTCAATTTGTATTCCATCAATTTCTGGAGAAATGATCTTTGCCAATTCCCTGAAAGCACCTTACTCTTCTTCCTTCAGGATCATTGGCTCTGGTTAGACGCTACCTCTTGAAATGGTTGAACATCAAGCATTTCCTTTTGGTACAGTGACTCTGTATATTCCTTCCATATCCTTTTGATACTTTCTGGATCATTCAATATTTTACCTTTTTAATCCTTCAATATTTCAAGTCAAGGCTTGAATGTTTTTTCTTCAGTTCCCTCAGCTTGAGAAATGCTGAATGTGTTCCTTCCTTTCAGCTTTCTAACTCCAGGTCGTTGTACATTTCATTATAAAATTTGACTCTATTCTTGAGCTGAACTTGGAAATTTTGTATTCAACTCTTTTACCCTCTCATTCCTTCCATTTCCTTTAGCATCTCTACGCTGCAGAGCAAGTTTCAGAGTTTCATTTTGGTCTTTTCCTTCTTTCTTGTCTTCTTAATGACCTTTTTCTTTCTTCCTGTAAGATGTTTTTGATATCATCCACAAATCTTCTGTTCTTCAATCTTTAGTGTCTAATGGATCTAATTTGTTATTCAGATGATCTCTAAATTCAGGTGGAATATGTTCAAGGTCATATTTGGATCTTGTGTGCTTATTTGAATTTTCTTCAGCTTTATCCTGAACTTATGAGTAATTGATGATCTGTTCTACAGTCTGCCCTTGACCTTGCTTTGGCTGATGATATGGAGATTTTCCACCATCTCTTTCCACATATGTAGTAAATTTGATATCTGTATTGGAGTCTTGGTATGGCGCTGTGGGTTAATGCACCAGAGTGCAAAGCCATTTGAACTGCAAGGTCAGTGGTTCAAGCTTACCAGCTGCTCCTCGGAAACCCTACACAAGGTCACTATGGGTTGGAATCAACTCAATGGCACTTAACAACAACAACAACAAACAAATATTCCATCTGGTGAGGTCCATGTGTCTTGTACATTGTTTAAAAAAGGTACTTGCTATGACGAAGTTATTGGTCTTGCATAATTCTACATGCAATCTCCAGCATCATTTCTACCACTAAGGCCTTATTTTCCAATTACTGATCCTTCCTCTTTGTTTTCAACCTTTGCATTCCAATCAACATTAATTACCAATACATGTTGAATGCATGCTTGATCAATTTCCAACTGAAGAAGTTGGTAGAATTCTTCAGTTTCATCATCACTGGCTTTCACGGTTGGTGAATAAAGTTTGAATAAATTGTACTAACTAATCTTCCTTGTAGGCATATTGATAATAGCCTATCACAGACAGTGTTGTACTTCAAGATATATGTTGAAATATTCTTTTTGATGGTGAATGCAATGCCATTCCTTTTCAATTTGTCATTCCCAGTAAAGTAAACCATGTGATTGTTAGATTCAAAATGGTCAATACTAAACCAATAGATCCGTTTTGGAAGAAGTGCACACAGAGTGCCCCTTGGAGGCCAAGATGGCCAAATTTTGTCTCATACTTCAGACATATTGTCAGAAGGGACAATTAACTGGAGAAAGATATCATATTTAGTAAGGTGGAGGATCAGAGAAAAAGAGGAAGACCCTCAACGAGATGGATTAGCCAAGTGGCAGTATCGATGGACTCAAGCGTGGCAACAGTAGTGAGATTGGCCCAGGATTGGGCAGTGTTTCGTTCTGCTGTGCAAAAGGTCGCTATGGGTTGGTACCAACTTGATGGCACCTGACAACATCAACAATCCATTTCTGCTCACTAATACCTAGGTTATGGATGTTTTGCATTCCATTAATTTTTGACAATTTCCAGTTTTCCACATTCTGATTATAAATGGATGTTTACATTTGTTTCCCTTCATTCTGAGTTGTGACCCATCCACAAATGAAGGTCTTACTGTCAACTGTACTTTGAAGTGGTTATTTTGAGTGCCTTCCAACCCGAGGGACTCACTTTACAACACTATATCTGACAATATTCTGGTGCTCCTCATCATGTTTCAATCTTCAATATTCTTATTCTATCTGACAGTGTTACACTGTTATTCATATGGTTCTGAGTGACTAAATATTCAGAAGCAGTCTTTCCTTCCTAGTATGTCTTTATTTGGAAGCTTAACTGAAACCTGTCCACATTGTGACCCTGTTGGTATTTTAAATACAGGTGTCTTAGTTTCCGGAATCACAGAAACATGCAAGCCACCACAGTATGAAAAACTGACAAACAAGGAGTGGTCCATGTGTATATTTGTCTTTAAAAAAAAAATTTTTTTTTTATTGGGCTGGACTCTAAGAACACTCAGTTACAACTGCATTTTTGTAATTACTACCTCTGATTCATCTCTTTGATATCTGCATTTAACCTTTATTGTTGCTATTTTTGTTAAGTGCTGTTGAGTTGGTTCTACTCATAGCGACACACTGCATGGGTTTTCTGAGGAGTGGCTGGTGAGCCTGAACCACCAACCTTGCAGTTCAAACTGATCTTGCTTGCAGTCCAGCACATTAACCTACAGTGCCACACCAGGACTACACAAAATCGTTAGGGAATTGTTAGCGGATGATAATCCTTGAAGGTCCAAATAAGCGGGCTCTGTAGCGAGTCTTGGTAGAAGGGGTAAGAACAATGTGGAAATGGGTAGGTGCAGAGTAGCTCTGTGGCAGAGGGATTTAGGCTTTGTTTTATTTTATTTTTCTACTTGGCTATTTGCCTTGCGTTTCCTAAACTAGCTTGACCCAGCTGTGTACCTATGACTGGTGATAATAACAATTAGCTGCAGACATTCCAGCTGTTTGTGGCAATTGCCCAGGGCCTCCTTATGTTGCTCCCAAACCTTTATTCTGAGTCCTGTGATGTTTCCATTCTGCCTAGTTTCCAATTTACCAGCTTAATATTTTCATTTCCCAGCCTGGTTCTTACCCAATATCAACTTTGATCATTGGCATGTTCTAAAGACTTGGCTGGGACCATCTCTGCCTCTTCCTGTTTCTAGTAACTTCAGGTAAAATATCCTGACCATCTTGGTTTCTGCTCTGAAAATTCAACACCTGGTACCATATCTCCTAGCTGACACTCTGGCTGGGCCATCCTGGTCTCTTACCAGAAGGGACTGGATATTATGGGATCACACCTATTATTATGACCACAAGGAACGTCTACTCAGCCATGTTCCAGTTATTATGCATGTTGTTGTCAGGTGCCATCGAGTCAGAACAGACTCATAGCGACTCCATGCACAGCAGAACGAAACAATGTCCGATCCTGGGCCAACCTCACTACCGCTGCCACCCTTGAGTCCATCAATGATGCCACCTGGCTGATCCATCTCGTTGGGGGTCTTCCTCTTTTTCTCTGACCCTCCACCCTACCCAGCATGACATCCTTCTCCAAAGATTGTTTCCTCCGGACAATATGTCCAAAATAGGAGAGACGAAGCTTAGCCATCCTGGCCTCCAAGGAGCACTCTGGCTGCACTTCTTTCAAAACAGATCTATTGGTTCTTTTGGCAGTCCATGGCACTTTCAGTATTCTCCTCCAACACCACAACTCAAAGTCATCAATTCTTCTACGATCTTCCTTATTCACTGTCCAGCTTTCACATCCATATGAGGCTATTGAAAACACAATGGCCTGGGTCAGGCGCACTTTAGTCCTCAAGCTGACATCTCTGCTCTTCAAAACTTTAAAAAGCTCCTGTGCAGCATATTTGCCCAATGCAATATGTCGTCTGATCTCTTGACTGCTGCTTCCGCGAGTGTTGATAGTTGATCCAAGAAGAATGAAGTCCTTGACAACTTCAATCTTTTCTCCATTGATAAGAATGTTGTTTATTGGTCCAGTGGTGAGGATTTTTGTTTTCTTGACATTGAGATGTAATCCATATCGAAGGCTGTGCTCTTTGATCTTCATAAGTAAATGTTTCAAGTCCTCTTCACTTTCAGCGATCAAGGTTGTATCATCTGCATATCGCAGGTTGTTAATGAGTCTTCCTCCAATCCTGATGCCACATTTTTCTTCATAGAACCCAGCTTCTCATATTATTTGCTCAACATACAGGTTGAATAAGTATGGTGAAAGAATACAACCCTGTCTCACACCTTTCCCAATTTTAAAACATTCAGTGTTCCCAAGTTCTGTTCGAACAACTGCTTCTTGGTCTAGGTACAGATTTCTGAGAAGTATTATGCATAGGAGACGTGATACTCAAAAAAAGATAAGGCTCCACAGGGAAGTAATAAGGTTAGAATTTGTAACTTTTGGAGTCTCTGTTCTTGGTCTTCCCTTCCTGGATTCTTTCTCCTCCACTCATCTCCAGACCCTGAAGAAATCTAGAGAAAATTCCTGAATTCATAATTCAGATTTAAAAATCATGGTATGGAAGAATAAACATGAGGTTTATGATTTAAACCCACCAGAAGCTCCTTGGAAAGCCTGTACAGGTTGTTATGAGTTGGATCCAACTCAACAGCATTTAATAACACTAACAATTCAAGATTCTCAGGAGAGGTGGAATGAAGTGGTACAATTTGCCTGGTGAGGGATTTGGATTATGTAACTTGCGGCTCCTTAAGGGCAAACTAACACAATGTTTCTTGGTCCTCTTGTGGGACCTACTGGACAGTCATGCACAAATGGAAAAGATGGATAATATCATCTACTGTCTTCGATAAAGGCAAAGGGGAAAGAGGGCCAATCGCTGAAGTGCAACTGAATTCTGCCTTCCCATTCAAGAACTATCATGAAAGGGCCCCTGTACCAAGAAGGTCCTAGCACAACTTTTACAAGTGTACCTGGTAGCCTTGCTAAGTTACTTGACCTTTAGTCAATATGGTTGGATACCTGACCACATCTTCTTGCAAAATAGTCTAGCCTCCAGATTCCAGAGAGCCAGGAGGTGGGGAAATCCATCTCTCACTGATATTGACAGGATGGGTGCACCTCCAGAGAGAGGGCATGCCTCCATGTGGCAGGTGCAAATCCTCTGGGCTAGAGGGCTTGGTCAGGACCACACCAGGCAAATATCAGGGTAAGTACACATAAACACTTAGCTCCACTCCACTTGCCACCTAAAGCCCCAGGAAGCCCTGGAGAGTTTGGACCAGAAACAGAATTGAGTGTAGCCATGCCTGTCTGTTGATTCATTGGATTACCAGGGAATCTGAACAATTGGTCCTGATCAGTGGTTTTTACTCAGAAGTCTGATCACTTCTGTCCCAGCAGTTACCTTCCCCAGTCTGCTCTGATCTAATATTATCAAGTAGATTTTCTATGCTCAATTTTAGCCTTTCACAAAACAAGACCCAGGGCAACAGCCATCTATTTGTGCTATGCTTAAAGAGAAATTAAATCATCTTCTGTTTGAATGAGTGCCTCTTAGTCTATGGACAGATTCCTCATGAGCACAGTTAAGTGTGTGTGAATCAGCATTTGACAATGATCACTGCCAAAGACTATAGGTCTGTACTTGAGGGAGCCTGGCACCTCACTATGCAACCACCCAATCACTCTGGTTGTACCAACTTCAGAAGTTCAGAGAGCTCCATACCTGAAAGCAGTGTCAGGCTTTCTTCTTTCAAGCTTTGAGTTACAGGTTAAATATATAGTTAAATAACAGGTAGCCCCAAATGCTGAGCTGATACATGGTCTTGCAAGTCTGGTTAACAGACGGTAGCTGAAATTAAGTCACCCTGAGCATTCATCTGTCCTGAAAACTTACACCAATTGTTGCTGAAATCCATTGCCAAAACACTGGGCAAGGGTTTCTGCTTATTGCATTGATTTCAGACATGCCCAGAGTAAGTCACTTCAGAGTCTGTAGTAAAGTATCATATTCAAATCATCCTCAAATGACGGGTTTTGTTACTCTTGGTGGCATTTTTCTGCCCTGGCAACTCACTGTGACCCTTTCATGGCACTGAATGTGCATACTGGGAAACATTCTGCTGTGCTGTTAACCCAATTTTTCCCAACACAATTAACAGATTAAGAACGAACTAAGATTCTAAGGCTACTACTTTCCCTGACTCTCCAACTGCCCTTGAGATGGTATCATTCTATCCTATCATTCTATCCATATCCTTCAAGGGGTGGTGGCCTTCCTAATTAAAACAGTAAACTTCATTCCTTAGCTGCTTCAACTCAGGAAATGGGTGGTCTTCCTCAAGATCATTGGCATATTAATGTTCACGTTCTTGCGGCTAAATAGACATTTCTAGTCACATTTACATCTGACCTCACTTTGCTGTCATTACCTAGGCAGGAGCAGTCAAGCAGGTAGCATTATTCAGACTTGTACCAAAGTGACAGTGGATAAGCTAGTGGATAAAGAGCTTATTCACCCCAAGATGATATTACAAAATACATAGACATTATGCTTTGTTCCATCTTGTCACTGAAAACTTCGCAAAGCATTTTATAGAGCATTCTCTTTCATAGTAATGGCAATTATAAACCTTTCTAATTTCTATGTTTCACTTCTCAGACTGATACGTAAAAAAGCTATTGTTATTGTTCAGTGCCATCAAGTCAATTCAGACTCACAGTGACTTTGTAAAGGATTTCTGAGGAGCAGATGGTGGGTTTGAACCCCTGACCTTGTGGTTTACAATCCAGTGTTTATCTTATAGCACCATATCATGAATCTTAAGAGCGATTAACCAATCAGAAAAAGGCTTAGAGATGGCACCGACCAATGTATGAAAGATTGCTACAATCCCAGTGCACCAAATATGGCTGACAGATACCGGCAATGAGACAGCAGTGGAAGAAAAGGCTTTCAGGTTGAAGAGCATTTCTGGTTCTCAGCCCAACTCATCTGCTCTCCACCAAAATTCAGACTTCCTTATTAAATTCCTTGACATTTGTTGTTACTGTTGTTAGGTGCCATTGAGTCCATACCGATCCATAGTGACCTTTTGCACCACAGAACGAAACACTGCCTGATCCTGGGCCAACCTCACTACTATTGCCACACTTGAGTCCATCAATTCTGTCACTTGGCCAATCCATCTCATTGGGGGTCTTCCGCTTTTTCTCTGACCCTCCACCTTACCAAACATGGTATCCTTCTCTAGTTAATGGTCCTTCCTGACAATATGTCCAAAGTATGAGAGACAAAGTTTGGCCATCTTGGCCTCCAAGGAGTACGCTGGCTGCACTTCTGCTAACACGGATCTATTGGTTCTTTTGGCAGCCATGGCATTTTCAATATTCTCCCCCAACACCGTAACTCAAAAGCATCAATCCTTCTACGGTCTTCCTTATTCACTGTCCAGCTTTCGCATGCATATGAGGTTATTGAAAATACTATGGCTTGGGTCAGGCACACCTTTGTCCTCAAGCTGACATCTTTGCTCTTCAACACTTTAAAAAGGTCTTGTGCAGCAGATTTGCCCAACGTAATACGTCGTTTGATTTCTTAACTGCTGCTTCCGTGAGTGTTGATAGTTGATCCAAGAAGAATGCAGTCCTTGACAACTTCAATCTTTTCTCCATTAATAAGAATGTTGTTTATTGGTTCAGTGTTGAGGATTTTTGATGAATGGTTTAAAATTAAGAAAGGTGTGAGACAAGGTTGTATTCTTCGAGTCAGAGCTGACATGAAGGTACTTAACAACAATATTCTTGCTACATTTTTCTGCCAAGACATAACTTTAGCATTCAGACCCTCATGGTCTGTCTCCAAAATTGGAGTTGTTGTTGTTGTTTAGTGCCATCGAGTCGGTTCCAACCCATAGTGACACTGTTTAGGGTTTTCAAGGAGCAGCTGGTGATCTTGAACCACCGACCTTGCA
This sequence comes from Chrysochloris asiatica, assembly GCF_000296735.1. Lineage (NCBI taxonomy): Eukaryota > Metazoa > Chordata > Mammalia > Afrosoricida > Chrysochloridae > Chrysochloris > Chrysochloris asiatica. Next base: position 1,817,676 of record NW_006408908.1, read on the forward strand.
GTTCAAACCAGCTTTGCAGTCCAATGTATTAACCCACAGTGTTACACCAGGACTATACTAAATACTAAATGGAAATTGGAGTAATTGATTGGTGATAAGGTGGACTTAACACATAGAAGGAGGCTTTTGTACTTGGCAAAGTTGAATGAACTAGGAAAAAAAAAAAAAAATTAGTGATGGGATGCCCAAGGAAGTTTTGACCATTCTTTGCTTTGCCTGGCTCCAGATGAGAGGGAAACTGGAGAGGATTGGCTTCTCTCTCATTTACGTCATCAAATACATATGAGTGGTGGGCACTCACTCGCTCTTGTCTTGCTCACATCAGTCTTCCAGGACTCTTCTTTGGATCTGTTGTTATCATGCTCTATTCCATTTCTATTTTGGTGCCAATTCTTTGGATTTTTAAAAAAAGTCTTAATTCTGGTCAGTGCCTTAGACTTAATACTTTAATTCAACTATTCCTACCTTGGTTCTCTAATGGACACAGTTTGTCTTCAATGACAGTAATTTGAAGTCAAATTCTCTTCTCATGACTCACGTTTCTCTCTATTCCCTCTACCCCATAAACAGAAATCCTAGATTTCTGCCAAACCCACTCCAGTCCTCTGAGGTCTTTCACCCATAACTCAGAAGATGGCCTTTATCATTGGATACCAAGGGCCTAGGGCAACTATTGTTGTTGTTGTTGTTGTTAAGTGCCATCGAGTCAGGTCCGACCCATAGCGATCCTGTACAGGGTTTCAGAGGGTGTAAATCTTTACGGGAGTAGAAAGCCTCATCTTTCTCCCTCGGAGCGGCTGGTAGTTTCGAACCGCTGACCTTAAGGTTCGCAGCCCCATTCGTAACCACTACGCTACCAGAGCTCCTTTGAAAACAAATACACTGGTATCCTACTCTGTAAGTATATATTACTAAGGTTGATTGTTATGAATCGGTATTTAGGATATCTACCAAGACACAGCCCCATAGTGAGGCCTAGAATGAAATTGGCGGCACAGACAGCCTTACTAATACTGAAGTGATTGAGGGAGTTAGAGGTAAAACTCTTAAGGAAATGGAGAGGAGAAACTTCATCGAATGAAATGCAAAACCTCGAAATTAAATTGGAACAATAGTAGGAATGTTCTTTCAGCACCAAACTTCTTTCTTAGATGCTTTCTATTTTGGGGTCTGATCATGATTCTTCTTACCTAGTTGTTATTATTAAGTGCCAACAAGTCAGTTCTGACTCATAGTAGGTTTCTGAGGAGCAGCTGGTGGGTGTGAACTGCTGACCTTATGGTTTGAAGTCCGTTGCTGATTCTACAGCACCACAACAATGTTTGTATTCTACCAGGTGACTCTGATAGCTTAACCCAAAGGAGTGATAATGTGGGGATAACAGGTACAATGGCAGGCAGTATGCTTAAGCAGGGTATGGCACTGTAGCATAAACACTGGACTGCTAACTGACAGGTCAGTGGTTTAAACCCACCAGCTGCTCCTTGGAAACCCTACAGAGATGGTGATGATTATGTGCCATGGAGTCGGTTCTAACTCATAGTGACCCTGCATAGGGTTCCGAAGCTGTTAATCTTTATGGGAGCAGAAAGCCTCTTCTTTCTTCCATGGAACTGCTGGTAGTTTTGAACTGCTTACCTTGAGATTAGCAGCCCGATTCATAACCACTACACTACCAGAGCTCCTTTGGAAACCCTACATATGTTGGTTATGAGTTGGAACCAACTTGAAGGCATTTAACAACACAACCACAACACTTCAACTCCCATCATGTAAGCAACTGCTTACTATAGCTGGTTA
>NW_006408908.1:1822525-1838554 GCF_000296735.1 Chrysochloris asiatica
GGTGGTGAGGTTGGCCCAGGATCGAACATTGTTTCGTTCTGCTGTGCATGGAGTCGCTATGAGTCGGTTCCGACTCGATGGCACCTGACAACAACAACATAATCTGTCAGGGGTTTCCAGAGCTTCATAATAAAAAATTCTACATTTATACTTAAAATTGACAATCAAAATAGAATCAATGTTTAAGAACATCACTAGAAACAAATTCACAGTCAAAGAATAGGGCATTAAGACTTCTATCTCAGCAGGGGACAAAAGTGACATGGGCCACCAAACAGCTGATTTCATTTGAAATGAAGGGTTCCAACACTTAACTAGTAAGTTTCCATGTCAGGAAACATTTTAAGTTTTTCCATATGTATCACAATGTAAAGTGGAGTCTAGAAGATCTCATGGTCCTTGTGTTGTTGTTGTTGTTGTTAAGTGCTGTCGTGTGGATTCCGACCCATAGCAACCCTGTACAGGGTGTCCAAGGCTGTAAGTCTTTATGGGAGCAGACAGCCTCATCTTCCTCATGCAGAACTGCTGGTAGTTTCAAACTGCTGACCTTGAGATTAGCAGCTTAATTTGTAACCATTACTCTACTCATGGTCCTTAAGAATTAACAAATACTCAGTTTCCCCTTGCATATGTGAACTTGGTGTCTACTCTTTTACACTTTTACACTTTCATCAGAAACATCTCCATGCCATTTCTAGTTCAATCATGGTGGTGGTGAGAAAGTAGGTCACAGTAAGTAGGGTTTGGCTGAGTGATTCTTCTTTCATGGACTTTCTGTTCAGCTGACAGCAGTACGCATGGCTGCAGCTGAGAACACTGTCCCACATTATTGTTATGATATATATTGGTAATGAGAAAATATGTAAACTAAGCAGTGGTCTGCAAACCACAAGGTCAGTGGTTGAAACCTACCAGCTGCTCCTTGGAAACTCTATACAGTGTCACTATGAGTCGGAACCAACTCAGCGGTGTTTAACAACAAGAATAGCAACAAAAAAACTCATCTATTAAAATCTATCACTTTTTGGGTCAGTCACTGACATCGCCTGAGGGGTTCAACCTGAGATTGATTATTTTAAACTATAGAGACCGGGTCCGTTTTGGGGAAGCCAGGAAGCAAAGCAGGAGCTAAACAGGAGAGTCTACCACCAAAAGTCAAATCCAAAAAGTCACTGGATCACCATGAACGACTGGCGTTGGAGAGAGATAGTAAAGAGGTATTTCAAGCAATTAGGTCAGGCGAGTAAGGCAAGGCTTACTTAGTAGAAGTAAACAAGCTCCTGGCCCATTTATTCATTCACATGCTCTCCTTCTCCAATGGCACCTTCTCATTTTCCAATGGAAATAGACCTAGTGATAAAATGTCACTGTACAATTAGGGAATGGATATGTATACGTCTCTTGTAATGACAGAATTATGCATACTGAACTGACACATACATAAACATATGTCAAAGTCTAGTGGAAAACCATAAGCTAAAAATGCTGTTGAAGCAAATGTGCATTACAACACATACTCTAGGGTTAACCCCCACAACCACAGCAAACTGAATTGATCACATTGAACTGAAACAGTAATTTTTCATTAAAAACAAGGAGTACAGCAAGTAAAAACCCAGGACCAAACAACACAAGTAATGTCCGATAAACAACATATACTTCCTTCAAATGGTAGTAACTCCAGCTCCCTGGTAGGGGGCTTGTAGGGCAGAGCTTTGAAAACTGCCATTTGCTCTGTGGTGGAGATTTCTTAGAAAAATCTGAATCTTCATGAGATCCTGGCTAAGACTGAATTTTAATTCAGAATACCAAATTTTGGTAGCTCTAAGACTCAAGTAGTAGGTGACTATCAAAAACTTGTGTAGAAACAAAATACCATAGAACTGTGAGGCATTTGCTATGAAGACCCAACAAAGGACTTGCATTTGGGAGAGTCTGGGGTTCATCACAGGGTGCACTCTGCAGAACTGAGAGCCACTGACTTCTAGCGGCCAGGCCAGCTGAGCTAGAGTACTTGGGCCTCTTGGTTTATTACATTTAACTCCTGGTCTACTTGTGTGAAAGGGCCCCTAGTGGTGCAAATGGTTAATGTATTTGGCTGCTAATTGAAAGACTAGAGGATTGAGTCAAGTGCCTCGGAAGAAAGATCTGGTGGTCTAGTTCTAAAAATATCAGCCATCGGAAACCCTATGGAGCACAGTTCTACCTACACATGGGATCACTAAGAGCCCTTACTGACTCCATGGCAACTGATTTACCCATTCACTAAATTATTCAACATCTTTATTCTGGGACACCTTCTTGGGAACCCACACAGAAGTGTGGCTGCCCCATGATGCTGCTCCTGTCTCCTTCTAAGGAGAGGTAAGAGATATTTCTGGCTATAACATTCCTGGATCAGAAGTCTCTCACATATGTTTGCTGTTCTGACTCAAAGCGACCCTGTATAGGGTTTTCGAGGAGAGGCTGGTGAGTTTGAACCACCAACCTTGTGATTCAAACCAACCCATTGGTCCAGTGCATTATTCTGCAGTGCCACACCAGGATTCCTCGCACATATAGATGTTTTATAAACAGAATGTGATGAGTTAGGAAATAAAGATAAGAAGTAAGAACAAATTTTTCGGCAGCGCATATGACAGGCACAAGAAAGAAAAAAAATGTTTTTGTGCCAATTTCCAGATGTGTAGTATTTTTAAAAATTTAAGCACAGTAAAGTTTTAAACATCTGAACTCAAAACTGAGAGCTGGTAGGAGTGGTGGCTTTGGACATCAATGAAACTATGCTAAGAATGTAAAGTTTTGAAGATGAGCCTATATGTTATATATTTACCTGCAACACTAAGGATCCTGAGCAAATTTAGCAATCACAGATGTGTGTAACTGTTTTCTTTAGCTAAACTAGGATGCCTTGTCTCTCTGCCTCTTATGAACAGCAAAGCCAGATAACATACTTTGCAAGTGGAAAACATTTTATTTGCATGTGAATGTAGAACAATTAGCAGAAGTTCCAAAATCCAAAAAAAAAAAAAAAAAAAAAGACTCAAAACTCACAGGATACCCTAGCATATGTATATGAATAACTCCCATTATGTAGTAAAAAAGAAAGGAGCATGTAAACACATGTCAGAAATTAAAACATAACTTTCATTTCTCGTAAAAAACAGCAAAGGTTATACAGAAATAAACTGCATCACCAGACATTTACAGTCTCCTAACAAAAGTCTACAATTTCCTGCAAAAGAAGATGTACCAGTTGCTTCAGGATGTGGGTGAGACAAGTGTGTTCCTGTGGTAACCATTTCCCAAACAAGAAAAAAAGTTACAGGCAAATCTTTGCTAATCTGTAGACCACCAGGTTTTCTGATTTATGAAAGCAATGAGTATAGAAGAGATTAAGTGGTTTAAAAAAATGAATGAAAAATATTTTATAATCATTGAAATGTCAAAATAACTTTTATAATGGAAAAAGGCCATCTGACATAGTTTTATATTGTCAATTCATTTCTGTATAAGGCATTGTACTACAGATAAACAGACTAGATTTATAATCCGATCGAATATGCATGTAAATTCCTTAAAGTCAATCTCCCCAAACTCATTGCCTTCAAATTGATTCTGAATCATAGCAACATTACAACAAACAGCTTCATCTTTCTCCGGTGGGCTAAAACCACCAAACTTTTGGTTGGCAGCAGAACACTTAGCTGCAGCACAATCAGGTAATTGATGCATCAACTTCAAGGCTTAGTTTGTCCATCAAACTATAGGCAGTTGTTGCTAAGCACTGTCAAGTCGGTTCCAACTCACAGTGACTCTATATATAGGGTTTCCAAGGAGCAGCAGGTGATTTTCAACTGCTAACTTTGCAGTTCAACCTGACCCTGCAATCCAGTGCTTTATCCTACAGCACCACACCATGACTCTTTCTACTGAGAGAGGTTACTCTTTGTTGTTATTGTTGTTGGTAAGTGCTGTCGAGTCACTTCCTACACACTGTGACCCAGTATAGAATTGTCTCTACTTGTCAGTTTGTCATACTGTGGTGGCTTGTGTGTTGCTGTGATTCTGGAAGCTATGTCACAAGCATTTTAAATATAAGCAGGGTCACCCATGGTGGACAGGTTTCAGCTGAGCTTCCTGATGAAGACAGACTAGGAAGAAAGAGAGATGGACTGCTTCTGAATATTTACTCACTGAAAACCATACAAATAGCAGTGGAACACTGTCAGCACCAGATTACTGAATATTGAAACATGGTGAAGAGCACCAGAATATTGTCAGACATAGGGCTGGAAGATGAGCCACTTAGGTTGGAAGGCACTCAAAATATGACTGGGGAAGAGCTGCCTCCTCAAAGTAGAGTTGACCTTGATAACATGAATGGAGTAAAGTCCTCGGGACCTTCATCTGCTGTTGGGGAACAACTCAAAATGAAGAGAACAGCTGTAAAAATACATTAATAATCAGAATATGGAATGTAAAAAGTATGAATCTAGGCAAATTGGAAATTTTCTAAAATGATATGGAACACATAAGCATTGATATCCTAGGCATTAGGGAGCTGAAATGGACTAGTATTGGCCAGGTTGAATCTGACAACCACATGGTTTACTATGCCGGGAATGACAAATTGAGGATGAATGGCTTTACATTCATTATTAAAAAGAACATATCAAGATCATTCATGAAGCACAAAGTTCTCTGTGATAGGATATATCCATATGTCTACAAGGAAGAACAGTTAATATCACCATTATTCAAATTTATGCACCAACCACTAAAGACAGTAAAGATGAAACTGAGGAATTCTACCAACTTCTTGAGTCTGAAATTGATCAAACATGCAATCAAGATGTATTGATTATTACTGGTGACTGGAATGTAAAGGCTGTAAACAAAGAGGAAGGATTAGTAGTTGGAAAATATGGCCTTGGTGATAGAAAATATTCTGGAGATCGCATGATAGAATTTTGCAAGACCAATGACTTCTTCACTGCAAATACCTTTTTAAAATAACATAAAAGAAGATTATACACATGGAATACACAGAAATCAAATTGACTACATCTGTGGAAAGAGATGGTTTAAAAGTTCCCAGGCCAAGGGTAGATTGTGGAACAAACCATCAATTGCTCGTATGCAAATTCAGACTGAAGCTGAAGAAAATTAAAGTTAAGTTCCTGAGAGCTGAAAGATGATCTTGATTATATCCCACCTAAATTTAGAAATCATCTGAAGAACAGATGCGATGTATTAGACACTAAAGACCGAAGACCAGACGAGTTGTGGGATGACATCAAGAATATCGTACAGGAAAAAATTGAAAGGCCATTGAGAACACAACAAAGAAGGAAAAGACCAAAATGGATGGCAGAAGTGACTCTGAAACTTGCTATCAAGCATACAGATGCTACAGCAAATGGAATAAGTGAGGAGGTACAGAGCCAAACAGAAAAAAATTAAATATCAGCTCAAGAAGACAAAGTTAAGTATTATAACAAAATATGCAAAGACCTAGACTTAGAAAACCCAAAGGGAAGAACATGTTCATCATTTCAAAAGCTGAGGGAACTGAAGAAAAAATTCAATCCTCTTGCAGTATTGAAGGATTCTATGGGCAAAATACTAAATGATGCAGAAACAGTTAAAAAAAAAAAAAAAAAAAGATGGAATACACAGAATCACGGTACCAAAAGGGAATGGTGATGTTCAACCATTTCAAGAGGGAGCATATGATCAAGAGCCAATGATCCTGAAGGAAGAATATCCAAGATGCATTGAAGGCATTGATAAAGAACAAGGCACTGGGAATTGATGGAATATAAATTGAAATCTTTCAACAAACTGATGTGGCATATAGACCAAGAAATTTGGAAGACAACTACTTAGCTAGCTGACTGGAATAAATCTGTATTTGTGACTATTCAACAGTGACCCATGGAAAGCAGAGATTATCCGATGATATCATTGATATCTCATGCAAGTAAAGTTTTACTAAAGATAATGCAAAAATTGCTGAAAACATTAAATGCAATAGATCTTCCAGAGGTTCATGTCGTATTCAGAAGAGGATGTGGAATGAGGGATATCATTACTGATGTCAGATGGAGCTTGGCTGAAAGCAGATAATATCAGAAAGATGTTTATCTGTGCTTTAGTGTATGCAAAGGCTTTTGATGTGTGGATCATGACAAGCTATGGATAACATTGCAAAGTATGAGTATTCCAAAACATTTAATTCTGCTCATGAGGAACCTGTACACAGACCAAGATTCAGTTGTTTGAACAGAACAAGGGAATACCAAATGGTTTAATATTAGGAAAGGTGTTCACCAGGGTTGTATTCTTTCACCATACTTATTCAATCTGTGTTCTGAACAAATAAACGAAGAAGCTGGATTATATAAAGAAAAACATGACATCAGGATTGGAGGAAGACTCATTAACAAGCTGTGATATGCAGATGATACAGCCTTTCTTGCTGAAAGCAAAGAGGACTTAAAATATTTACTGATGATGATCAAAGACCACAGACTTCATTAAGGGTTGCACCTCAATGTAAAGAAAACAAAAATCTTTACCAGTGGAACAATAAACAGCATCCATATAAACAGAGAAAAGAATGAAGTTGACAAAGACTTCATTTTGGTCGGATCAACCATCAACACTCATGGAAGTAGCAGTCAAGAAATGAAACGAAACATTTCATTGGGGAAATCTGCTGTATAAGACCTCTTTAAAGAGCAAAGATGTCAGTTTGAGAACAAAGGTGCACCTGACCCAATCCATGATCTTTTCAATAACCTCATATGCAAGTGAAAGTGGCACAGTGAATAAGGAGGACCATAGATGAATTGATGCCTTTGAACTATGGTGATGGAGGAGAATATTAAAAGTACCACGGACTGCCAAAAGAACTAACAGTTCTGTGTTGGAAGAAGTACACCCAGAGTGCTTGTTGGAATCCAGGATGGCTGGCTAGACTTTGGACACATTATCAGGAGGTACCAGTCGCTAGAGAAAGATATCATGTTTGGTAAAAGTGGAAGATTGGAGAAAAAGAGGAAGACCTCCAACAAGAATGACTGCCATAGTGGCAGCAGCAATGGGCTCAAGCATAGCAATCAATGACTGTGAGATTGGCTCATGACTGGGCAATGTTTCATTTTGTTGTGCATAAGGTCGCTATGAGCTGGTATCAACTTGATGGCATCTAACAACAAATAACTACATAGGGTTTCCATGGAGAGGCTGGTGAGTTTGACCCGCTGACCTTGCAGTTCAAACTGACCTTGTGATTTAAACTGGACTTGTGGTTCACACCGACCTTGTGGTACAGTGCATTATCCTGAAGTGCCACACCAGGATACCTAAGTATCAATTATTTTGGTGATGCAAATTCAGATTTATTCAACTAAAATATGTTGTACCTTTCACTTCTTATATTCTGTCCTTATCTTCTTATCATCAACTTATCTTCTTTTAATAGTTACACAATTAGTGCTCTTTCACACTTGCCTCTTTTCTGTGTAAAATTCATTTTACTCATGCATACTCTAAATAAGCATTGATTATTCCCTAAATATAAAAAAAAACAACCGATGGGGCCAAAACATCTTTCCTTCTCTGTTTTTTCATGTTGCAGTTACTACTCTTGTGGAATTCATTCAATAACTATCTCTAATAATACAAGTCTCATTTTATATTCCATTCTGATGATTGATTCAGAACATTAATGACTATTATTTTTACCATGATGGGATAGAATGGACTAGGGAGAGGGAGATGGTGAGGAGACAATATAAGTACATTTATTACTTGTGTACAACATACAATGCACTTGGCTTTTGTTTAACACAAATTATCTTATGTTTCACAACAACAAAATGGGATTGGTACATTATCCCCAGCTCATAAATTGGGAAACTGAGTCCCTTAGCATTGAAGGGATTGATCACCTAAGGTCACATAACTAGTAAGTGATTAAATGCCAGCATTGGAATCCCAGTCTGTTGAATTAAATACTGTGAACAGCTGCTCTAAGTAGAAGAATTGGCAACCAATACATTTTTTGAATCTTTGGATATTGTCTTAATTTATACTACACATAAAACCTAGTCATCCTCTTCTTCCATTTTGCCTAAAAAAACAATACCCCATTTACATGATTTACTAAAGAAATGCCTTCTAACAATGGTTTTTGTGGCAAAGGCAGACATTGTGCACAGAGAAAAATAATGCAAATGAGTAACGTAAAGCATTTTTAAAACTCTGAAACTTATCTACTTAGACCACGTGATACGCTTGATGTATTCAGATCATAAAAGATAGCAGATATCAAATAATCTAGGCATTTAAAAATTAGTATGGTAGAAAAAAAATTAACTAAGTGAAAATGGAAGCATGAATCCATTGTTACGAATGGGAACAAAATATCACAAAATTTTAAAGAAAAAACACATTTATTTTGTGGCACTCAAGTTATTTCTCATCAGTTTGTACCTTATAGTCGTCATAATCCTTGCCATCTAGCAAGTCTCTTTTTCCCAGTTCTATCACTTGTTTTTCAGAGGCATCGGCTGGGAGATGCTTAGTTCTGGCTTGTTCATAAATAGGTTTTCCACAGAAAAAAAGTTCCTTCCAATCATGCATCAACTTCTCTGGAATCAGACTAATGGAACCATGAATAAATAAAAAGAGAGATAGAGAAAGGTTGAAAAAAATACCCAGAAATGAATCAACATTACGTCACATACACACTTCACATCTTTTTCTTTTTTAGTATTATATTTAGGCAATTAACTCACCTTTGCCAGAATTAAACAGAAAATACTGAGGAATAATTTGAAATAGAATCACATATGCAAGGATAATAAGACCATCACCCATTAGATTGCATTGTTACATGTAATATGTAAATATGCCAACTGAACTATAATCTTATAGGAGCTGCAGGCAGGATTCCGCCCTTTCATTTGCATATGATGACAGAGACCTAGAGTGAGGTTGTGCAGCCATTTGATATCAAAGCTGGAATTGAAGAACCAGTGTTTTCTGATAGTGCTCATGATTTTTATAGGTAATAGTGCCTTGTTCTGTTGTTGCTGTTAAATGCCATTGAATCAATTCCGACTCATAGCTACCCTGTACAGTGTTTCCATGGCTGTAAGTATTTGTGGGAGCAGAAAACCTCATTTATTTTCATGTGGAGAGAGGTTGGTAGGCTCACTCCAAACAGCCAACAGCTTTGGAAACCCCATGTGGCAGTTCTACTGTCCTACAGAGTCCCAATGCATCAGAGTCAACTCAATAGTCATTGGCTTGTTTTTTTGGTTAAATACTTGTACATCTTAACGAGCTCTGGTGGTGCAGTGGTTAAGTACTTGGTTGTGAACTGAAAGGTTAGTGCTTTGAATGCAACAGTTGCTCCATGGCATAAAGATATGGTAGTCAGCCTCTACCTGACCCATAGCGACCCTGTATAGGGTTTCCAAGGAGTGGTTGATAAGCTTGAACCACCAACTTTGTGGTTCAAACTGGCATTGCAGTCCAGCTCATTAACCCACACTAGCACCACACTAGCCTTCTAAATCCTGTGGGCAGTTCCTACAGGGTCACTATGGGTCAGAATCCACTCCATGGTATACAACAAAAATGGTAGTTATACATGAAAACTTAGAAATGGATGAGTTCAGGTACGGAAATATAATATCAAAGATATTACAACAGCAATGGCTTCTATGGTGAAATAACTGATGAATCTAGTCAAACACATTAGCTGATATCTGTAGTTACTGAAATAATTTCCCACTCAAATGAAGTCTTTAACAAAATCCAGTGTATATAAGTAGTTTGATACCAAAGATATCTTTCTGCTTTTGGAAAAAATTGCATGTTGTTCAGTGCAGTACATGGAAAATCAAGATGAGTTTACCTGTATGGAGACTTGTTGTCAAGTGCTGTTAAGTCAGTTCCAACTCATAGCGACTCTGTATATATGGTTTCTGAGGCTGTAATTCTTTGTGGAAGCAGAAACCCTCATATTTCTCCCACAGAGCAGCTGGTGGGCTTGAACCACCAACTTTGTGGCTCACAGTCCAGTGCTTATTGTATGGATCCACCGTGTTCCTCACAGTAATAAAATTTTACCATAGCCAATGTATTCAGTTACAAAAGTAAAAGCTACTTAAAAATTCAACAATTAAAAAAAAAAAAAAAAAAAAAAAAAGTTGCCACTAAGTTGATTCTGTATGTCAGAGTAGAAGTGTATGGTACTCCATAGGATTTTCAGTGGCTGAATCTTCTAAATTAGATTTCCAGGACTCTCTTCTGAGGTGCTTCTGAGTAGGCACACACCTTGAACAGTTGAGCACATTAACTATTTGCACCACCCAAACACTCCTAAAATTTTGATATAAACACTCCATAAATGTTCCACAACTTTTAGTGTAACTTTTACTACCCATGTAACTTCTAATATGTATTTTTTCATTAAAAGTTTTTATAGCCAATATATTCTATACACTAATTTTTATGAAGGAAAATTTATCAAGTAACAAAAGGTGGAATGGAATAATGTAAGCTTATGTGAAATGATTCAATAATCATGCTAAATGCATATAGTCCTCAACTTCGAACCAGTTGTGCTGTGAAAGTTGAGTTTTAAGTCAGTTACTTGACATAAAAATATTACTTATTATATGTACTGGAAAAAAGGACTTAAGTACCCCTTCTTGTTTTTAAGTGCCTTTGAGTCAGTTTCAACTCATAGAAACCCTGCATAGGGTTTCCTAGGAGTGGTTTCTGAGTTTGAACTGCCAACTTTGCAGTTCAAACTGACCTTGCAATCCAGTGCATTAACCTTCAGTACCACACCTGTACTCCATTTCTATCATGATGACCCCAGGCCAGTGTTATTTAGACTGTCTCTACAACCACTCCTGAAAAAGGAATTCACAAACCTGAGTTTCAGGGGATCCTTCCCTGAAAGTTTTCCAAGGATCTTTCAGGTAGGTGTCACAGGGAGAAGATAATTCAAAAAATTTCTTTCTTCTTCTTTGTTATCTGAAAATTTCTGGAAGCTGAGATCTTTTGTAAACCCTTTGATATTTGGAATTCAATGATTATTTATCAACAAAGAACTTCTGTATACTAGAATTCATTTTATCCAGACTAGTTCATCAAACCCAGTACTAGTTCTTGAAGATAAATCTTCTGTACAATCTTGCAGTGGGAGATTTTGAAAAGAAGTAAGTTTCAGTTATTGTAAGATTATAATTCATCTCTCTTGCAATACAAGACTTAGTGAACTTTCCTGTCTAAATAGCTATGCAGTGGGAGTCTTGAAGAATTCCTCAAAGTCCTTATAGTGGGTATTTTTTTCCTCCTTTCTCCTTCATATAACAGGACTTCAAAATCTAAAAGTAATTTCTGATCCTTCTGTAAACCTTTTAATATTCTCTTCCTGTGACAATTCTACTATGCCATTTGTATATGCTCTATGACTTCAGGATTCAAATTCATTAAAGAAACCTATAAAAAGTAGAATAAGCAAACACTGACTGTTCTTGGCTGAAAGCAGAGAATACCAGAAAGATTTTTACTTGTGCTTTACTGATGATGCAAAGGCTTTTGATTGTGTGGACCATGACAATTTATGGGTAACATTGAAAAGAATGGGTACTCCAGAACACAAAATTGTGTTTATGAAGAACCTGTACATAGACCAAAAAGCAGTCATTAGAACAGAACAAGGAGATAATGAAGGGTTTAAAATTAGGAAAGGTATGCACCCCAGCTGTATTCTTTCACCAAATTTATTCAATTCATATGCTGTGCAAATAATCTGAGTAGCTGGATTTGATATGAAGAAAAATGTGCATCAGGATTTGAAGAAGACTTATTAACAAAGTGTGATATGCAGATGATACAACTTTGCTTGCTGGAAGCGAAGAGGACTTACTAATGAAGATTAAAGACCACAGCCTTTAGTATGGGTTGCACCTCAATGTAAAGACATTAACAATCCTTACCACTGGACCAATAAATAACTTCATGATTAATGGAGAAAAGATTGAAGTTATTAAAAACTTCATTTTATTTCAATTTACAATCAACATTCATTCATGAAAGAAAGTAAAACAAAATCAAAGGACAAAGTGTTCAAGAGCAAAGATGTCAGTCTGAGGACTAAGGTTTTTCAATAGGCTTATATACATGTGAAGTCATGGCATTTCCAATAGCCTTATATACATGTGAAAGTTTGACAATGAATAAGGAAGAAATTACAAGAATTGATGCATTTGGGTTATGGTTTTAGAGAAGAATAATGAAGTACTGGAGACTGCCAGAAGAGCAAACTAATCTATCTTGCAAAAAAAGTGCAGTGAGAATACTTCTTGGAGGTGAGAATTGTGACACTTTGTTTATCAGACTTTGGACATATTGTCAGGAGGGACCAGTCCCTGGAGAAGGACATCATGCTTAGTAAAATGGCAGGTTGGTGAAAAAGAAGAAGACCCTACAATAATGTGACCTTTATCATAAAATCCTTTTCACACTTAAGAATGTGCAAATAGGAACAGGCAAAATTGCAAAAAGAGGGACACATTTTCAATATCTTCACTAGTTTCATAATGTTGGTCTCCTTGTTCTTTTCTCAAACTTATGCTTTATATCAAGATCTAAACCTCAATGGTCCTCACCTAATCCATCAAGTCTCCCTGGTAAGAAAACTGTTTCCTGTAGCTTCTAAAGCCACGTGCCTCCATTTTTCGCTGAATCAAAGTTCATAAAATTCTATGGATACATTTGGGCACACAGATTTTCTCAAATGATCCTAGTCAACAAATCCTCAAATGAGCCTGATCTATTTAAGAACGTATTTGCTTCGAAATAAAACAAGTAAGAAACTCCACATATCAGACAATGAGTATTTTATAAATTGTTGTTAGATGTCGTCCATTCAATTCTGACTCATAGTGACCCTCTGGATATCACAGAACAAAACACTGCTTGGTCCCATGTCATCTTCACAATTGTTATCGCTCTTGAACCCATTTGTGTGCTACTAGATTCATCCATTTTACTGAGGGTCTTCCTTTTTTATGACGACCCTCCACTTTACCAAGCATGATAGCCTTTCTCCAGGGACATGTTCTCGATGACAATATGTCCATGGTTTGAGTGACAAATTCTCACCATTGTCCCTTCCAAGGAGAAATCTTTCTTCCAAAAAACCAGATTTGTTCACTCTTTTGGAAGTCCATGGTATTTTCAATATATTTTCCCAATAACATAATTCAAATGCATAGATTCTTCTACAGTTTTCCTTATTCCGTGTCCAGATTTTGCATGCATATGAAGTGAGTGAAAATACTTTGACTCGGACCAGGCACACCTTAATCCTCAAAATGGCATTTTTGCTCTTTAATACTTTAAAGAGGTCTTTCAGCATATGTGCCACATGCAATGCATCACTTGACTTCTTGACTGTTGTTTCCATGAGTGTTGATTAATGAAGCAAGAAAAATGAAGTCTTTGACAATTTCAATCTTTTCTCCATTTATCATGATGTTATTTATTGCTCCAGTGGTGAGGATTTTACATTGAGGTCAATCCATACTGAAGACTAATCTTTGAACCTCATCAGTAAGTACTTCAAGTTCTCTTCGATTCCAGCATGCAAGGATGTGTCATTTGCATATGGCAGGTTGTTGATGAGTCTTCCTTCAATTTTACTACCACAATCTTGTTTATACAATCCAATCTCTTGGATTATTTGCTCAGCATACAGATTGAATAGGGTTGGTAAAAGAATATAACTCTGGAACACATCTTTCCGGATTTTAAACCATTCAGTATACCCTTGTTCTGTTTAAACTGCCTCTTCGTTTATGTACCGGTTCCCATGATCACACCCAAGTGTTCTAGATTACCCATTCTTTGCAATGCTATCCATAGTTTGTTATGATCCACACAGTCAAATGCCTTTGCATAGCCAATAAAACTTTCTGCTATTCTTTGCTTTTAACCAACATGCATCTGATGTCAGCAATACAGCCCTTATTCCATGTCCTCTACTGAATCCAGATTGAATTTCTGGCAGCTCCATGTCAATGTACTGCTGCAATCATTTTTTAAATTAATTTCAGAAAAAAAATCACTTGCATTATGATATTGGCTATATTGTTCTATGATTTCCACATTCTGCTGGGTCACCTTTCTTTGAAATGAGCATTACTGTGGAACTCCTCCAGTTGGTTCTCCAGGTATCTGTCTTCCAAATTTCTAGACATAGAGCAGTTAGTGCTTCCAGTGCTGTATCAGTTTGTTGGAACATTTCAATTTGTATAATGTCAATTCTTAGAGCCTAGTTCTTTTGTTAATGCCTTCAGTACAGCATGGATTTCTTCCTCAAATACCATCAGTTCTTCATCAGAAGGTACCTCTTGAATTGCCTGAACATCAACCTATTCTTTTTGGTACAGTGACTGTATATTCTTTCCATCTTCCTTTGATGCTTTCTGCATCATTCAGTATTTTGACTATATAATCCTTCAGTATTTCAAATTAAGGCTTAACAATTTTTGTTTTTGTTTTTCAATTCTATTAGCTTGAGAAATGCTGAGGATATTCTTCCTTTTTGGCATTCTAACTCCAGGTCTTTGCACAGTTTATAAGAATACTTTAATTTGTCTTCTTAGGCAGCGCTTTGAAAACTTCTGTTCAGCTTTTTTTATGTCATCATTTCTTCCAGTCACTTTATCTTCTCTACATTCAAGAGCAAGTTTCAGAGTCACTTCTAGCAAACACCTTGGTCTTTTGTTTCTTTCCTGTGTTTTTAAAGACTTTTACTTTTTTCATTGATGTCATCCCACAACTCCTCTGATCTTCAGTCAGTAGCGTCTACTGCATCAAATCTGGTTTTGAGATGGACTCTAAATTTAATTGGGTATACTTAAGGATGTATTTTTGTTCTTGTGGTCTAGTTTTAATTGTGTTCAGCTTCAGCCTGACTTGGCATATGAGCAATTGATCCCACAGTTGGCTCTTGGCCTTGTTTTTACTGATGATATTGAGCTTCTCCATAGTTACCTACCCACATATGTAGTCAGTTTAACTCTGGTGGATTTCATCTGGTTAAGTCCACATATATAGCCACCATTTATGTTTTGAAGAAAGGTATTCGCAAAGAAGAAGTTGTCAGTCTGGTAAAATTCTATCATGAGATCTCTAGCATCATTTCTATCACCAAGGCTATATTTTTCAACCACTGATCCTTATTCTGTTTCCAACTTTTGAACTCAAATGGTTGTTAATTATCAATGCATCTTGATTGTATGCCTGATCAATTTCAAATGGAAGAAATTGGTAGGATTCTTTAATTTCCTTATCATTGGTTTTAGTGGAATTTTTTAATGGAATAAGATATATAAACACAGTTGATTTTAAACAAAGTTAGTTACACGGTGAACTAAGTCAATAACCAAGGCCATCTGTACCGTACTTTTAAGTCTTTTTTGGAACATTTAGCCTATGTAATCGGTGTACTGTATATTTTACAATCTTCTCATTTTTCATTCTCAGCCATGTTTCCAAGGAGTCCTGTTGGTGAAGCAGTTAAGTGCTTGGCTGCTAAAGAGAGTTGATTTGAACCTACCAGCTGCTCTGTAAGAGAGAGATGTGGCAGTTTGCTTCTGTAAAGACTATTGTTGTTGTTAAGTGCCATTGAGTCAGTTCTAACTCATAGGGCCTCTATAGGATTTCCGAGGAACAGCCGAGTGGATTTGAACCACCAGCTTATGTTTCAAACTGACTTCATGGTCCAGTGCTTATCCTACAGTACCACAGCCTTGGGATCCCTATTAATCAGTTCTACCCAGGGCAGCGAGAACTTCAAGCAGCAGCGAGACGTGTAGTGTGGAGCTCCAACAACAACACGGAATACTGGGCCACAAGGCTGTTTAACTGCAAGTTGCGGAAAGCCTTATCTCTCTCACATGGAGGGCCTGGAGGATTTGAGCT
>NW_006408908.1:1842290-1847185 GCF_000296735.1 Chrysochloris asiatica
ATCAGCCAGGTGGCATCATTGATGTACTCAAGTGTGGCAGCGGTAGTGAGGTTGGCCCAGGATGGGACATTGTTTCGTTCTGTTGTGCATGGGGTCGCTATGAGTCGGTTCTGACTCGATGGCACCTGACAACAACAACAACATCCAGTCCTATAGGGTCACTGTGAGTTGGCATTGACTCGATGGTGCCAGTCTAGATTTGTTTTGGTTTTTGATCATGTTCCTACTTACTTGTTTGTTAACATCCGATAGTCTGCCACTTTAGTGGACAAATCAAGAATATGATCCAGAATTTCTTCACATAATGAATAATGCTTTTGGTACCGAGCTTGAGCTCTTTCCATAGCAATTTGTTCATGGACTGCCTTCTCTCTGAGGGCTTGCTCCTCAAAATCAATCTTGGCTTGCTTTGCTAAAGCCTAGGAAAGCAAAGTAATATTTTAAAATCACAATTATAGACTGACTTAAATGAAAACGTTATAATTTCAATAGCCAAAAATATATCATTAAACAGAATGGTATCCCTCTCATACTCTCTCCAAAATTAACCATGAATGAACACTTCATCCTTAATACACTGACATTGAGTAAGATGGCAAAGACAATATCCATCCTGAGTTTAAGATGTAACTAAACATAAAATACCAAATACAGTGAAAAGTATTGGGGAGAGACTACTGTGAATTAATGACAAATTGGATCTTGTTGCTGTTGCTGGTGTTAAGTACCATAGGGCTGATTCTGACTCATAGTGACTCTGTATATGGTTTCCAAGGAGGGGGGCTGGTGGGTTTGAACCAACAACTTTGTGGTTAATAGTCTAGGTCTGATTTGAAATTGCCACATTAAGACTCCAAATTGGATCATTTGTTGTTGCTGTTAAGTGCTGTCGAGTTGGTTCTGACTCACTGTGACCCTGTATAGGGTTTCTGAGGAGCGGCTGGTGAGCTTGAACTACTGACTTTGTGGCTCACAATGACCTTTCAGGATCTTAAGCATTTTAAAAGAAGTACCGAGTTCACGATGGTCAGGATTCAAAAAGGAGCATAGAGAAATAGCTAGTCTGTTGCAGATCTCATGCATAATTGGCCCCTTCCTCTCAGGACTGTCAACCTTGAGATAACTATTTGGGGCAACCTTTTTTGTCTTTTAATAGGAGAGTTCTAGGATACTAATTTTTACTTAGGCAATACTTTAAAAATTCCCTGATTATACTTATTTGAGAAAAATCATACAACACTCAACAAAAATTTCCTTGTTAAAATACTATACCACCAGCTGCAATTAATACTAATTGCAGCATTAATACATTAATAAAATTCCTTCATATGAACATGTATTCCTACCAAAAGTAAAGAGATACTTAAGCAATTTGTTAGCACTTTCTACTTGATTTACACTTATTTTCTTTAGGAAGTTCTTTCTTCAAAAAAAATGGGAAGCTCAAACTCAACCCAGTCAAGATGAAAGAAACACAATAATCAATTCTTGGGATTCAAATGGCCAAAATGTGGCTTTCAAAAAGCTATGCTAACTTCTTGAGAAATCCTATCATGTGCGAATATGCTCCAAAAAGAAAACTTGCTTCCTTGAACTCATTTCTGTGAGTGTAAAATAGAAGTAAATTTAGTCTTTGGAGTTGTTGTTGTTGTTAGGTGCCATCGAGTTGGTACTGACTCATAGCGACCCTATGCACAACAGAATGAAACAGTTGGGCCAACTGTCCTGGGCCAACCTCATAATTGTTCCCACGCTTGAGCCCACTGATGCTGCCACTTGGCCAATCCATCTCGTTGGGGGTCTTCCTCTTTTTCTCTAACCCTCCACCTTACCAAACATGATAGCCTTCTCCACTGAGTGGTCCCTCCTGATAATATGTCTGAAGTATGAGAGACAAAGTTTGGCCATCCTGGCCTCCAAGGAGCACTCTGGCTGCACTGCTTCCAACACAGATGTGTTTGTTCTTTTGGCAGCCCATGGTACTTTCAATATTCTCCTCCAACACCATAACTTAAAAGCATCAATTCTTCTATGGTCTTCCTTATTCACTATCCAGCTTTCACATGCATATGAGGTTAATGAAAATACTATGGCTTGGGTCAGGCACACCTTATTCCTCAAGCTGACATCTTTGCTCTTCAACACTTTAAAAAGGTCTTGTGCAGCAGAATTGCTTAATGCAATATGTCATTTGATTTATTTACTGAGTAGCTGGGGTCAAAGTGAGACCCCAGTTTGTGTATAACATTCAAGTACAATCTGTAAGAAATGGGGCAAGTCTTTCCATTAGCCTTATAGAGCCTTCATTTCCTCAACATAAACTAGGAATATTAATAATACTTGATGTACTCAGAAAATGAACCAAACATATTGTCAGAGCAAATACTTCTGTATCACGATACTACTTATAATGACAAGATGCATCAGACAGTTCTGAAAGGTTCATTTTGTTTTGTTTTTGTTGTTTATTTTAGTGTTCTTGGGAAAGGAGTTGGACACTGAGTCACGTGTAAATCCAATGTTGCATGGTTTGTAAGTGCAGGAATTACACCAGGATTTGTTCTTATTGTACTGGATTTTAGGCTTTGTTCTGCTGGAGAATGCAGTTTAAGTACAAAGTTTAATGGCATACTCCATGCAATGTTAAGGGTTCAGAGGAAAGAGGAATTATGGGAGATAGGAGTCATTAGATAGGAGAGTAATACAAAAGTGGGACCTGAGGCTGACTCACTCAGAGAGCCTGTGAAACATGTGGAACTGGAATCCAATTCTCAAAGGGAACAATAGAGTTTCCCTGTCAATTGTACAGCTTTCAAACTTGGATTGCTGCTATTGCCTCCTTGTCTTCCTCCATTCTTTCTCCCTGCTTTCCTTTCTAAATATTCAATCTTGTTCACCTTCTTTTCTACCTTGGTTCCCAATCCTGCCTTCTGCACACACCACTACTTCCTGTCCCATTAGAGCAAAGTGGGTCACAGCCTAGAAAGAGAAAGAAGAAAAGGAAAAAGGAAGTATGTGGGTGGTAGGTAATAAATCTCAGCAATTATGAGCTGCGAACTCTGGTCTTGTATCTGTGGGTTAATGCACTGGACTGCAAAGTTGGTTTGAACAGCAAGGTTCATGATTCAAGCTCACCAGGTACTCCCTTGGAAACCCTATACAGGATCGTTATGAGTCGGAACCAACTTGATGGCACTTAACTGGAATTGGATTCCAGTTACACATGTTTCACAGGTTCAACGACATACCCTTGATGTGGTGTTGTGGTATAAAGCACTGAACTGTAACGTCAGTTTGAACCACAGGATCCGTGGTTCAAGCTCACCAGGCACTCCTTGTAAACCCTATACAGGGTCACTATGAGTTGGGACCACTCAATGGCACTTAACAACAATAACAACAATGCCCCTGCGATAGAATAAGCACTAGACTACAAACTGCAAGATCAGCGATTCAAAACCACCAGCTGTTCCTTGGAAATCCTACACAGGGTTGCTATGAATTGGAATTAACTAGACAGAACACACCACCACCACGTGACCTCAAGCCCTCTAAGCTTCACTTTTCTTATGTGTAAAATGTTATAATTACATGATAAACATTTGTTAAAAACCACAATTTCTAATGTAATCAAAAGTCATGGAATCTATTCCATACGACTATAGATAATTCTGTTCTTGAGGCCAAAGAAGCAACATGGGATTAGTGTCTCTGCAGTTCAAATTCTCAGGGGGCAGGTCGTCTCTATCATACCCTCAGCCCCAACATTTGTACTGGATCTGTTCTACAAAGGCAAAGGCAACATATTCCTGTCTCTAGAGAGCATGGTACTTCCCAAATGGTATTTATAAAACTACATATTTTACCAAAAGCTATACTGCATTTTCATTGAATATCCTAGTGGAATCCATGAAGCTAACAAATGAAGCCGTGCCTTTCTGTTTTCTGTGAGGTTTTCTCTTCTGCTTGGACTGGTTTTATGAATCATTTATGGCATGACAGGTGACTATCTAAAATGACACTCATATTCACCTTCATTTAAACATTTTTTAGATTTATTTTATTTTTTAAGTTTTGTGAATTGAGTGAAAGTTTATAGTACAGATGATCAGTTTTCCATTCAATGAATCATATTTTGTTTCATTGCAATGATTACAATCCCCTCCATGTACCATCAGTGAACAGTATTTACCTCTATTCCTTTTTTTTTGTACACAAACATGTACAAACAGAAAATACATGTTTGTTTAAATGTCCAAAGGGCACACATTGCAAGCTAGCCCCTAGGCTGCAGGCACCCAACCATTCTCAGTCCAGGAGCCTAGAGTCCTCAGCTGCTCTACCTTTCTGTGCATTGGCTCTTATAAACCAGACACTTCATGACATTATAGCCCCCACCTCCCCATTTTGATAGCTAATGCCTTAGTTGCCCATCCCTAGCAACCCAATGTACTGAGAAGGCAAGCTTGTTTTAGAAGAAATACAGCCTGAATGTTCCTTAGAAGCCAAGATGGGAGACCTCATCACTCATACATTAGACGTTTTATCAGGAAGGACCAGTTCCTGGAGAAGGACACCATGCTAGGTCAAGTGGAGGGTCAGCGAAAAGAAGAAGACCATAGCAAGTTGGAGTGGCACACTGTGGGCTCAAATTTAACAACAGCATTGAGGATGGCACAGGACTGAGCACTGTTTCATTCCGCTGTGCATAAAATCCCTATCAGTTGACACTGGACTCAATAGCACTTAACAACAACATATAAATATATATGTGTGTGTATGTATGTATATGTATATATATATATGAGTCCTGGTGTGGCGCTGTGGGTTAATACACCAGACTGCAAAGCATTTGAACTGCAATGTCGGTGGTTCAAGCTCACCAGCTGCTCCTT
>NW_006408908.1:1848091-1860803 GCF_000296735.1 Chrysochloris asiatica
GGTTCAAACGCACTAGCCACTCCTTGGAAATCCTATCAGGGCCCCATATATTAGAACCGACTCGACAGCATTTAAAACCCATATGCATGTATAGCT
Organism: Chrysochloris asiatica; assembly: GCF_000296735.1. Lineage (NCBI taxonomy): Eukaryota > Metazoa > Chordata > Mammalia > Afrosoricida > Chrysochloridae > Chrysochloris > Chrysochloris asiatica. The sequence goes on from NW_006408908.1 coordinate 1,848,188, forward strand.
GCAATTAGGTGAGTGGCAACAAAATATGGCTATGCTTACCATGACTCAGTAGAACAGATCAAAGGGAAGCTTGAAAAGATTTTTAAGGAAGATGCTATTTACCGCTTCTCGATCAAGAGCGTCTTGGAAATCTTTAAGTCGTCTTTCCTCATATTGTTTTTCTCTGAAAACTCTGTTTTGCCATAAAACTTCCTTTTCGTGGCGAACATGCATGAGCTGCACAGCAATCCTGCGTTCCTGCTGGGACTGTCTCATCAGCCGGTTAATCAGCTGCTCCTCCCGATAAGCCTCCTGAAAACACCATGCGAAGAGCCGATTACGGGTCAAGACCGTGCCTAAATTCTCCTTTGGACTAAGAAGCCTAAATGATTTTAAAACGCATACTGAAATTCATTGAGAACAAATTCTGCTATTTGACTTGAATTTGAACATGGGAAAAAAAATCAAATTATAGAAATGAAAAATCTCCAACAGTAGGCTGTCTAATTTGGGTATTTAGAAACCTCATGGACTTAAAACTTACAATTTGTTTAAATGAATTGCTATGTCCTTTAAAATCTGATCAGAAAACAAAATTGGTGATTGCTTTCAAGGTATTATATACAAGGTAAAGAAGTTGGGAATGGTGTTATATACACTGTAACGTAACCACTGGTGGTGAAATATTCACAGACATTTATTATCTAAGGATGGTAAATCAGATCAGTTATCAGTGGGTTCATTAGAATACCTGTGTGAGGAAAAGCTAAAAATGGATGGAATAGGAAGACCAAGAACAGGATTAGGGAAAATTATCTACTGGTGAATTTAAAACATTTGAATGGTGATAATCTGGAAGAACATTTAGATATTTTCAGCTAAATGAAAGTGCTCCAAATACTCAAAGGGGGACCAGTAAATGACCAGTTGGAACAACATTAAACTGGGAATTAGAGACCTAGCTGCAATCCCAGTCTGACCATCAACTGTGTGACCTGGGGCAGGGAACTTGGGCTTTTCAAGGCCTATTTCTTGGTAGAGAAACTGAGGAGGGGTTAGATGGAAGATGATCCCTTCAAACTCTGTTACCCTGTATAAACAGAGACATCATGTGGAAGGAGGAAGTAATTATAGTATTCAATGGGGAAGACTTAAAAAGAATACCTAAACCCTGATGATGTCTATTTAATATCTAACAACTTTGTGGCACTGTAGGAAAAGCACTGAACCACAAGATTGGCTTAAACTGCAAGGTTAATGGTTCAAACCCACAAGCTGCTCCTCGGAAACTCTATGCAGGGTGGCTGTAAATTGGATGACCTGATGGCACTCGACAACAACACCAATTCAAAACTTTCAGAACTAAGTCTGGCATCATTAATAACAGTATTTCAAACGATCCCTTCCACTATGAAATTCAGGAGAAATACAACATGTTGGACAAAACCTAGATACTCAATAACAATAACACTCTAAAAAAAAAGTGTAAAATTCTTATATTATGTAAAAATGGACATTAAATAAAAGTGAAACTGAAAATTAAAAATGGTTTCTGTTAATAAGATGCATTCTATAAAGATCAAATCATGAACATCTTTACAAATACATATCTCTTCAAGGTATACAACTTTCAAAGTTTTCATGTTAGTCATTTGTGTGTTTTGATGATCCAGTAGTGGAGGGGAGGTAGAATGAAAAAATGGTCATAACATATTAATTCCTCTTTCTGTATCCACAGCCATGCAGTGTTATTTTGAAGATATTCTCATCAAGAGATGGAGACTTATTTCTGCACCTCAAAATAGAGGTTGACTATGTGACTTAAATTGACCAATGGGTTATCAGTAAGAATCACACTGGGGATTTTGATTTTCTTATTGCTCTTGAGACTTCTGATACTACCATATGCATTATCTCACCCTGGCCTGCTGGAATATGAGAGGCCACATAGGGAGAGCCCCAGTTATTCCAGCTAGCCCCTACAAAGCCATAATAAACCAACCAGATCCTGTCAACCCAACAGCTGATCAAAGAGGTATGAGTGGGCCCAGCTGAGACAAACAGAGCAGCTAAGCCAGCCCCAATTGCTAACCATATTTTAGTTTTTTTGTCTTTTTTAAAACATAGCAGTAGATAAATGGTACATAAGGCATAGTTCCAGTTATCTTTTTAATAAAATATAAGCTTGCTTGATTTTTCCAAGTGGATCCTAGGAGATTTGGCTGTTGTATGACAAAGCAATTTAGATGTCAAGATGACATCTGGTTATTCTGACCCTTATGAAGAACAAGCTGGATTGATCAGGTAGGGTTTCATTATTGCCTGGCTGACATACCACATCATTAATAAAGAGGACAGAAAAAAGGGAAATTAATGGTGGAATAGTTGAGTCAATGAATGCAGTGTATGCTAGGGTTCAGTATGAAGAATAGAAAAAGTATTTTAGGACAAAATCCAAAAGTTTAGAGAAAATAGAAAAAAAAAAGATTTCATGTTTGTTCCATTTATAAGTAATTCAAGTTTATTTTTCTTTTTTAAATAGCTTGTTTCTCCAAATTTAATTGCAATATAAGGTATATTTTCTTACAGAAATAACACTGTAAGTTGTGGTTAGGTACTGAGACAGTCTACAAATGCCTGTTTAACCAAGAACATAAATGAAATATACTGGATTTCCAATGAATAAAATGGAAAATAGTAACAAATTCACAATTCCCTTTGAATATATTTAATCATATTTGGGGAGGACTTAGCTATAGAATCTAGAACACTTCAACATGATTGCCAGTCTTTCTGCCTCCCCGCAACCTCCCCAAGTTGGTGCTGCAAGTTTTACACTGAGCTAACAGCCCTAGCTTAATTCTCCAGAGATGCGATAGCAGTTTTCGTCATGAGACAGGGCACTGAAGAAAAGTTTGGGCAGCTAAGTATTCAAGGGTCTTTTAAGAGAGGAAGGAATCTGGTGTTAAACAGCTAGCTCCCTTTTTGAAAGGGTAGACAAGGTCCTGGGTTGGCTGAACTGCAAGAGCCAGCTGAGATATTAGCCAAATGAGCACAGAATCAATTGGGAGCCAACTCAAGTTCCCAGCCTGAACATTTTCACTTACATTTCCTAAAATGTGTATCGCCACTCAGCAGTTCTGACCCTAAGCTCACTAACTCCCTTCAAGCCAAGTCTTCTTCTAATATCTTCCCATCTCAGTCAATCTTGGTGTTGTTAAGTGCCACGGAGTCAGTTCTGACTTAGAGCTATCCTATATAGGGTTTCTGAGGAGTGACTAGTGGGTGTGAACTGCCAAGCTTGGGGTTTATACTACAGCACCAGCATTTATCCTACAGCGCCACTTAAGTAGACCCTATTATACTATCATACTAAATTTCAGGATTATTGTTGTTGTTAAATGCTGTTGAGTCGATTCCAACTCATAGCAACCCTGTATAGGGTTTCTGAGGAGTAGAGGTTGGGTTTAAACCTTGTGGGTAGCAGTCCAGTGCTTATCCAACAGTGCCACACTGGGACTCCAAGTTTCATTAGGGTCCTCCTAAATTCCTTCTTTTCTATCACTCCTAAAATCGAATTATTCAAGTATTCAATTTTGCCTTTTATATATGTCTGAAAACCATCCCTCTTCTCCATTTTATTCTGACTGGCACGATCCCTACCTTGGTTAACACTAGTCCCTTGGTATGATGTCTTCTCCCAAACCCTACTTCTAAAACCCATCTTCCCAAAAGTCACAACATCTTTTTCGCCTTAAGTCTCATAATTTCAACCAGGTTACTACATTTCTTTATGAATTCTAAGGTGAGGTAACAACTTGACCACAGCTTTCGAGCTCTCTCTTCACAGTCTTGATGAAAATGGCTGTGGCTCTGTGCCGTGAAGTCGGTCCCGACTTACAGCGACCCTGTACAGGGTTTCCGAGGCTGTAAATCTTTCTCCCACGGAACAGCTCGTAGTTTTGAACTACTGACCTTGTGGGTCGCAGCCCAATTAGTAACTACTACACTAAGGATATATAAACTCAGGGGGTGAGGGGGGCGCTGGAGTCACTTCTAATAGATGCAGTGCAAGTTAAGTGAGATGAAACTCTTCTTGACATGTGATCTACCTTCTTGAAAACCAGCACTGAAATCCTTGACAAATATTGTGTTCTCTTTGGAGAAGAGAAGGGAGGCTGGGCAAAGAGGCCATGCTGTACAGAAGTGCCCACTGTACCACTGTGAAGCAGTGGCATTGTGTTAACAGTGGCATTGTGTCAGCACTGTGTCAAGGGGCACCACATCAGTGGAGAGAAGACAGTGGGAGTGGTGGCTTCCTGGCTCTAGGAAGTACAGATTCCCCAAGCAGAGAAGGAACAACCTGGAGATGGAGGTCACTTGCTGGACAAATCCAGAGCTCAGACTCTTCCACATTCACAGGCTGTGGCTCCTTGACCTGGTAAACAGGCCTCCAGCTAGAGTCTTGCAAAAGTCGATGCTAACAGAACTCATATACAAAGTGAAGATAGTCAGAAAGAATTCACTCACCTAGTTTTCCAGGTAAATACAAGACTGAGATTGTAAGCAGGGAAATCAAAAGTCTTGCAGGCAAAACTAAAGCGATTTATAACACAAGGGGAAATGTGATCAAAATTCACTGCTAGATAATGAAACTAGAAATGGGTGTTGCTGTTGTTTTTGTTGTTAAGTGGCCTTGAGTTGGTTCAGACTCATAGTGATCCAGTATAGGGTTTCTAAGAAGTAGCTGGTGAGTTTGAACAGCCGACCTTGTGGTTCAAACTGACCTTGAGACTGAGTGCTGCTTATATTCTATAAATTCTTTTAATTAAGATACTATCAAGATTCCTGAATAAAGATATGTGAATTGAAATAAGAACTAGCTTAGTACAGTGCAGAGTTATTCTTTGAATAAAGAGAGAACCTATAAATTGTCTCACATTTTAGACATACACGCTTGTCCTATTCATAAGAACCCATTGCTGCTGCGTGGATACCAGCCCATACCAACATTGTAGACAGAGTCCAACAGACTGATATAAGTTCCGGAGGCTATAATCTTTACAGAGCAAATTCTGCCTCTTCTTTCTCGCAGGAAGCAGCTGGTGGGTTTAAGCTGCTGACCTTTTGTTAGCAGTCAAGCACATTGACTACTGCACTGTCAGGGATCCCTGGCCTACTTATGATCACAACTGAAATCATATTCCTTCCCAAGCTTATCTCAGACAAAAAATATCTCCATCCACCCTGCTGCCCACATTAGAAATCTGGCCTTTCACCCTAACTTTTCCTTCCCCGTGTCTATATGAAACATTAAGTCCTCCTGATTTTACTTTAAAAATAATTTTTGAAGCCCCGTCTCTCTACTGTCATTATGCTGACTCTAAACTTTAAAACAAGGATCATTTTGAACTTGGATTATAGCAAAACCTAACACTTGTGTCTCCTCCTGTAATCCATTCTCCAGACTTAAGGCAGTGGGCTCTTTAAGGGCAAACCTGATCTTGTCACTCTTGCTCCTGTTTGCTTTCTAAGAAGGCTTACAACGCTCCTTGAGATTTGGTCCCTAGTGACCCTTCAAGAATCGCCAATGTGCTCCTCCAGATCTCAACTTTCAGTGTACTAAGGGCACTGACCACCACTTGTCTGTCAATTTGTGGACAGGTTTAAGCTGAGCTTCCAGTTGAAGACAGAACAGGAACAGGGAGTGATGGACTACTTCTGAATATTTGTTCACTGAAAACCTTATGACTAGCAGTGGAACACTGTCAGCACCAGATTATTGAATATTGAAACATGAGATGAAGAGTCTCAGAATACTACAAGATATATTGCAGGAAGATAAGCCCTTCAGTTGGAAGGCACTCAAAATGTGACTTGGGAAGGGAAGAACTGCCTCCTCAAAGTAGAGATAACCGTGATGACATGAATGGAGTACAGTCCTCAGGACCTTCATTTGCTGATGAGGCACAACTCAAAATGGAGAGAAACAGGTGTAAAAATCCATTTTTAATCCAGAACATGCAATGTACAAAGTATGAATCTAGGAAAATAGGAACTTGTCAAAAATGAAATGGAATGTATAAACATCGCTATCCCAGGCATTAGTTAGCTGACATGGACAAGTATTGGCCATTTTGAATCTGACAATCACATTATTTCCTATGTCGGGAATGAAAAACTGAACAGGGATGTCCTCACATTCATCATCAAAAAGAACATATCAAGATCATTCATGAAGTACAATGCTCTCTGTGATAGGATACTATCCATACACCTATAAGGAAGAGAAGTTAATACCACTATTATTCAAATTTATGCACCAACCACTAAAGTCATTAATGAGGAAACTGAAAAATTCTATCAACTTCTTCAATCCAAAATTGATCAAACAGGCAATTAAGATGAATTGATAATTACTGGTGATAGGAATGCAAAGGTTAGAAACAAAGAGGAAGGATCAGTGGTTGGAAAATATGGACTTGGTGATAGAAACTATGTTGGAACTCGTAGGATAGAATTTTGCAAGACTAATGGCTTCCTCAATGCAAATACCTTTTTTTAAATAGCATAAAAGATGACTATACACATGATGTCACCAGATGGAATACACAGAAATCAAATTGACCACATCTGTGGAAAGAGATGGTGGAAAAGTTCCACATCATCAGTCAAAACAAGGCCAGGGGCAGACTGTGGAAAAGACCAATTACTCATATGCAAATTCATGCTGAACTTGAAGAAAATTAAAGCAAGAGCCAAAATATGACCTTGATTATTTCCCAACTGAATTTAGAGATCATCTGAAGAACAGAGTTGATCCATTAGACACTAAAGGTAGAAGACCAGAAGAGTTCTGGACAGGAAGAAAGTAAAAGGTCATTAAGAAGACAAGAAATCAGGAAAAGGCCAAAATTGATGTCAGAAGAGACACTGAAACTTGCTCTCCAGCATAGAGATGCGAAAGCAAATGGAAGGAGTGAGGCGGCACAAGAGCTGAACAGAAAATTTCAAAGGTCAGCTCAAGAAAACAAAGTCAAATATAATTAAAAGTGCAATGACATGGAGTTAGAAAACCAAAAGGGAAGAACTTGCTCAGAATTTCTCAAGCTGAGGGAACTGAAGAAAAATGTCAAGCCTCAACTTGCGGTACTGAAGGATCCTATGTGCAAACTATTGAATGATGCAGAAAATGTCAAAAGAAGATAGAAAGAATACACAGAGTCACTGTACCAAAAAGAAACGGTCAATGTTCAACCATTTCAAGAGGTAGCTTATGATCAAGCTTATGAGCCAATGATTCTGAAGGAAGAAGTCTAAGGTGCATTGAAGGCACTGACAAAAAACAAAGTACTGGGAATTGATGGAAAATAAATAGAAATCTTTCAACAAACTGACATGGCATTGGAGGCACTCACTCATCTATGCCAACAAATTTGGAAGGCAACTACCTGGCCATTTGACTGGAAGAAATCCACATTTGTGCCCATTCCAAAAAGAGGTGAACAAAGGGAATACAGAAATCATTGAACAATATCATTAACATCTCATTCAAGTAAAATTTGCTAAATACAAAAATAGATGCAACCATACATTGACAGAGAACTTCCAGGGGTTCAAGTTGGATTCAGAAGAGGATGTAGAATAAAGGATAATTATAGCTTGATGTCAGATGGATCTAGACTGAAAGCAGAGAATACCAGAAAGATGTTTGCCTGTGCTTTAGTAAGTACACAAAGGCTTTTGTTTGTGTGGGTCATGACAAGCTATGGACAACACTGCAAAGAATGAGTATTCTGGGATACTTAATTTTGCTCATGAAAAACCTGTACATATACCAAGAGGCAGTTGTTTGAACAGAACAAGGGAACACTGAATGGTTTAAAATTAGGACTGGTGTACATCTAGGTTGTATTCTTTCATCATACTTATTCAATCTGTACACTGAACAAATAATTTAAGAAGGTGGATTATATGAATTTAAATGTGACATCAGCATTGGAGGAAGACTCATTAACAACTGTGATATGCAGATGATACAATCTTTCTTGCTGTAAGCAAAAAGGACTTAAAATGTTTACTGATGAAGATCAAAGATCACAGCCTTCATTGTGAAGTGCACCTCAATGTAAAGAAAACAAAAACCCTCTCCACTGAACCAGTAAATAACATCATGACAAATGGAGAAATGATTGAAGTTGTCAAAGACTTCATTTTGCTCTTATCAACCATCAACATTCATGGAAACAGCAGTCAAGAAATCAAATGACGTATTGCATTAGGCAAATCTGCTGCACAAGGTATCTTTAATGCATTGAAGAGCAAAGATGTTAGCTTGAGGACAAAGGTGTGCCTGATCCAAGCCATGGTATTTCCAATAACCTTATATGCATGCAGAAGTTGGACAGTGAATACGAAAAACCATAGAAGATTTGATGCATTTGAGTTAAGGTGCTGGAGGAGAATATTGAAAGTGCCACGGGCTGCCAAAAGAACAAACAGATCTGTGTTGGAAGAAGTACAGCCAGAGTGCTCTGTGGAAGCCAGGATGGCCAGACTTCATCTCTCATACTTCGGACATATTATCAGGAGGGACCAGACTCTGTAGAAGGATATAATGTTTGGCAAAGTGGAGAGACAGGGAAAAAGAAGAAGACCCCCAATGAGATAATTGGCAGAGTGGCTGTAGTGATGGGATCAGGTATAGCAATAATTATAAGATTGGTCCAGAACTGTGCAGTGTTTCGTTCCATTGTGAACAGGGTCGCTATGAGTTGGTATCAACTCAATGGCACCTAACAACGACAAGGGCACTGAACCTTCGCACATGGTATTCATTCCTCAGGAAACACACTGTACCTTGCAGGATTCAGGTCTCCCTGGAAACTGCTCCATCTCATTCCACCCTACCTTCCTTAACTAACTCCTGATCTATCCTCTTCATTAGATCTGTGATACCATACTCTACATGTCTTCCCCAAACCAAGCTGGGGCTATGGGGTGGGGCTTCCAACCTATGCATTAACCACTTTAATCTTCACAGCAATACCACACTCTAATGTAATCACTTATTTGTAGCTCATCTTGAAACACCAGGCTCCGTGAGCATGGATTCCTCCTCTTTCTTGTTTATTGTGTTCCTCCATCCTGCACAAGGAATTAAAGTGTAGACATAGCTCAGAACGTATTTATATAATGGAAGAGAAGCCAGTGATTTTGAAACAGTAGCTGTATCATAAATTGCCTATTGTTGTTGCTGTTAGGTGCCATCGAGTCAGTTCCAACTCATAGTGACAATATGCATAACAGAACAAAACACTGCCCTGATTGCAGAGTGGTTAAAAGCTTGGCTGCTAGCCCAAAAATTGGCAGTTCAAACCCACCAGGCGCTCGACAGGAGAAAGATGTGGCAGCCTGTCTTCATAAAGTTTATAATCTTAGATACCTTGGTTACGAATCGGGCTGCAAACCCTAAGATCAGCAGTTCGAAACTACCAGCCGCTCCGTGGGAGAAAGATGAGGCTTTCTGCTCCTGTAGAGATTTACAGCCTCGGAAACCCTGTTCAGGGTCGCTATGGGTCAGAGCCGACTCAACGGCACTTAACTATAACAAATATATATATTGTTGTTGTTAAGTGCCATCGAGTCAGTTCAGACTCATAGGGTTTCCAAGAGCACCTGGTGGGCTTGAACCGCCAAGCTTGTGGTTTGTAGTCCAATTATGATCCTACAGCGTGACATCAGAAATCCATATGTTTTTGAGTTCACTCATATTTGTGTGTATGTGTATGAAAATGGAACTACAAGAAACATGCCTACCCATGTATATATAAGTGTGCATACATACTATGCATATATGGGAGTCCTGGTGTAGTCTTGTAGGATAAGCACTGGACTGCAAGGTAAATTTGAACCACAAGACAGGCAGTTCAAATTCACCAGCCACTCCTCGGAAACCCTATACAGAGTCTCTAAGACTCAGACACTACTCAACAACACTTAACAACTACCACAGTCATACATATGAATGTATGTATGTGTGTGTGCATATGACTACATTTTGTAAAATTCCCAGCAATTTTCTTTAACCAACAACTACATTACTTACCTCTTGTGCTTCATGGGCTATTAATTGGTCCATTAACAATCTCCGTCGTCTTTTCTCCCTCTGCTCTCGTGCAAGAGCATCTTCTTCCAGGCGCTTCTGGATTTTTTTAATGTAGTCATCATCTGAGTAAGTGTTTAGCAAGTCGGTAGCCATCTGGCCTGATGTATCTAGAGAAGGCTTGGATGCACTGAGAATAATAATGTTTATTTATTAGTGTAAATATTAAAGCAAATATTAGATCTTTAGTGTGATTCCCATAGTTTATCAAAAGGTTCCATTTACTACACAGCATTTCTGGCCTCTCTTCTCTGTGAAGTTCTTCCCAGGCTTAGAGCCTTTGTGTTCTTTCACTTCTCGTGATTTTGACTCTAACTAGAGAGATTCTTTCCTTTGAACCATCTTTTCCTTGTTCCTCCCTTACACCAATCGTTCCTGTTTGTCTTGTGGGCCTCTTGACTACCTATTTTTAGACAACAGTAAGCATACTTTTCATCACCCACGCATTAGGAAAGGCAGGCACATCTCTAAAAGTCAACAAGGTAGGTAAACTACTGCCGAGATGTTAGAGAGTACTTCTTCTGGTGCTTCTGTCTCCTCCCACTTTCCTCTAACCCATGGTAATCACCTGTAAGCTTCCAGATGGATTTCTGATTGCTTAGAGCCCTGGGCCAGCTCTAACAGGAAGCTCGACAGTTGAACGTTGATCCTTGCTGATCATACCACTGAGCAGTCACAGGTCTGATGCGGCCTCTCACGAGGGTTCTGGAGGCCCAAGTGAGAAGACCTACCTAACAACTCCTGTTCTATTTCATGCCCAAATTCCTAAAGGGTCAGAAACAGCCTGCTAGTCTTCCCAGAAGAAAACAAACACATTCAATGTAGTGAGAAAAACAGTAGCTTGGTTCAGAATTTATAAATTAATTTTAAAAATTATCATTAAATGATATATGTTTATGTGTATGAGGCTCAAATAATCATCAGTTCTCACCTATACATGTTTTAAAAAAGTAATCAGAATATAAAAATACAATGGTACAAAAAATATCAAACTTCTAAGCAATAATAAATTTTGTATTAGGAATAATTATTATTTTAACGTTATGCATAATAATGTCCTATTCATAGTACAAATCATAATCCCAGCCCATAGAACAACTTTGGGCAGTAGGCCTGCTTGTAGAATGGTGTGCCTTCAGGCACTGAATTGGGAGAGCCAAGTTTACTGAGCCACAGAACCAGAGCCAAGTGCCTTCGGCTGTCAGTTTATGGTGCGGTGGTATATCCTGGGGGCCTTTATCAGCAGTGCTAGAGGGGCTTTGTAAAATTTCCCTGGGCTGAGGCCCGACTGTGGGCATGGCTGAGGAGAGGCTGTTCTCACTGGAAGAACTATTCCCTGAGCATTTTCTGATTCTGAATTATAACCTCTTAATTATAAACCCCATAACGGTGAGTGTATTGGCTGAGTTCTCTGTGGCTGCTGCAGTGGTATTGAATCCAGAGAAGAAGTAGAGAGTGTCCTGGGAGGGATGGTTGGTGCCATCATTTCTGCAGTAGTAGTGTAAAATAATTTTAGAAAATATTTAAAAAATACGTGTGAACATAGAATAGTAAGGATTGCTGTTGTTGTTAAGTGCCGTAGAGTCGGTTCCAATACATAGCAACCCTATGTAGGATTTCTAAGGAGTGGTTGGTAAATTTGAACCACTGTGGTTCAAACTTTATCCCACAGCACCACACCAGGAGTCCTAATAGTAAGCAAGTTTTGTTGTTGTTGTTATGTGCCGTGGAGTCGGTTCCGACTCATAGTGACCCTATACAGGGTTTCCGAGGCTGTAAATCTTTATGGGAGCAGAAAGCCTCATCTTTCTCCTGCGGAACAGCTGGTAGTAGTTCGCAGCCCAATTCGTAACCACTACGCTACCAGAGCTCCTTCACAGAAAAATCAAGTCTACATATTTTCATAGTCACTTTTCCTCTTGATCAGTACAGGAGACTTTAATGGATAATTAATCTGAAGTTCAACTCATAAATCTTCCCTCATCCACCCTCTTAATGAAGATCCTGCAGAGTGAAATGACTGCAGATAAATTATTTCTAACATTCACAAGTTATGTGTAAATGAGAATACAGTTTTATGCTTATTAAAATAGTTCAACTCTCACCTTTCTTTTGCCTGGAGATCCTTTTTTATTAATGCTTCAAACTTCTTAATCTCATTGGCAACATCCTTTAAAGAAAATTCATCATCAGTTCTCTGTTTCAAAAACCACTGGAAATCTTTATCTACCACATTCATTCAAGTTTATAAGGTGACATGCGTTATTGTTGTTGTTGTTATCCTGTACAGGGTTTCCGAGGCTGTAAATCTTTACGGGAGCAGAAAGCCTCATCTTTCTCCCATGGAACAGCTGGTAGTTTCGAACTGCTGACCTTAGGATTAGCAGGCTGATTCGTAACCACTAAGCTACCAGAGCCATTAGAGAGATGCAAATCAAAACAAGGAGATATCATCTCACACCAGCAATAACA
>NW_006408908.1:1860903-1874663 GCF_000296735.1 Chrysochloris asiatica
TTTCCGAGGCTGTAAATCTTTACGGGAGCAGAAAGCCTCATCTTTCTCCCATGGAACAGCTGGTAGTTTCGAACTGCTGACCTTGAGGTTCGCAGTCTGATTCATAACCACTACGCTACCAGAGCTCCTTAATGCTAGCCAATTAGAAGAAAAGAGGGGAACAGTCTGCATTCTAGATTAGCCTTATAAGTTTTAAATTCTTATGTGTTACTTTTAGACTAGGCTAAAAAACATACCTAAAGCCACATGAAAATTGCCTAAACTAAATCATGCCTTTCAGGATTCTAGCTCTGATGTTGTCCCATAAAATCATTTGGTGACAATGAACAGGATCAGGAGTCAGGACATATGATTTTAATTGCAATTTAAAGAACATAAATAAGCATTATTAATTGTATTTAAATGACCATTTCTTAAAAAACAAACAAACTCAGGTATTTAAAATACTATTTGCACAACCTCATTTACATGATTTGTCCTCTGAAAATTTAGCCCAACCACTAACTATTGTATCTCCTTATTAATAATCTTTTAACGTGCCCATAGAAATATGATTATACCTTACTAAATGGGGTCAGAAAGATGTCTTTGTGGGTGGTATTTTTTTTAGAACCTAAGTACAGGATATTTTGTTAGTATTTAACAAGCAGAGAAAAGTGAATTGATACAAAATCTAATGAATTCGGCAATTCTGTCAGTCCCACTGTGAATGTGAGTAAATCACGCTGAGTCTCAGTTTCCTTATCTCCAAATAGGGAAAATAATGTCCAACTTACAGAGCCATTGACAGACTAGATAACTTGAAGTGCCTGATTGAAATGATAGCTATTAGTCTTTTTCCACAGTCACACAAGAGTATACCATTAACAACCATAGTAGCATTATGCAGTGTGAACTAACTGCAGGAACTTGTTTCACTATGTAGTATTACTGCCATATGAAATAGAATCAGATCACATTCTATGGCATGATTAACAGTTGGTATGGTCTAGTAGAACATCACTAGTGTGGGCATTTTAAATATAAATATGCTGATAGTGAACAAATCAGTGAACACATCTGGAATTCATAGAGAAATAGTATGGTATGGTGCGGAGGAATTCAGAGGAAGTGTACAGTAGGAATGGTGCACAGTTGATTATGTGCAATATGACTTGCTCCTGCTGTACCCATGCAGTTATGGCCCATTGACAACAACACTCATTCTAGCCTAGTTTGGGAGTAACCTCAGAATCCTTCTCAACAAAGGAGTGTGAACAGCGGTCTACCACCATCTCGGAACTAAAGCTCACATCCTCTGGATCTGAACAAATAGAAGCATAAAATGGGGTGGGGAAGTAGCCAATGAGAAGGAGTGAGGCCAGAAATAATCCAATGAGGAAATGACAAGTTTTTGGAGTTCTCTTTGTATGTTTTAGGGAAAGGCCATTCATTCATTAAGACAAATCAACACACAATATTAAAGCATCACAGCTTACCTCTGCTTCTTTCTTTTTTTGCATCATTTTTTGGGCCTCCAGTGCTTTCAAAGTGCGATTTGATGCAGGTTTAGGAATTTGAATGATAGCTGCTTGGATTTTGGCCATTATTTCATTCTGACGTCTTCTGCCCAATCGTTGCTGCATATCCCATACACATGAGTAACTCGACTTTTCAGAGTAATAGGCAATGCTACACACTCATAGATCCATATACTTTAAATATATAAACTGTAATTAAAATTATCAACTGGAGCCCAGCAATTAACCACTGACTTAGTATTGCAGTTGTGTAGTGTTGAAGCAGAGGTCCATATGACTTGCTTTAAAAAATAAGATAATCACCAGGTTTTGTGTATTGAATGTAACTCTGGGTGGTAATGGGAATAAATCAGGGCATCCCAAATACAGAAATGTATAATTCGTTCCCAGGCCTAACCTTTGACATGTCCAGTCATGAGATGCCAAAAAAGAAATATCAGTCCAGGAGATTGTCTCTAGGAGGGCTCTGGTAAGCCCAACAAAACTGGCAAGTGTCCCAAAACCTCAGTCATGCTTAAACCATCAGTTCAGGAATGACCTCAAATATATACTAATTTATGAGATAATATTATTGGATCATCTCTCCTGTCTGTAAAAACAACAATTTTAAGAAGAATATAAACAAGAGAATCCAACAGAAAGAAATGAAAAATCAGATATAATAACAATGTTTGTTATTTTATCTGATTTTGCATTTCCATTTTCTTATGTAAGAAACATGTGAAACAAATGACTTTACACTTAAAGATTTAGAGTAGAATTATGAAGACCATCTGTCACTATATCCAAATATAATAAATTCTAATTTACCACTATAAAGACAACATTTATAAATACTTTTAGGTATTACTTTCTACTATTCCTTCATTTCATTTTCCAAAATGTGCTATTTAATTTTACTGCAATATGTTTACCTTTTTTTTTTTTTTCAATCAGGATACCCAGAAAGACATAATGTTCTACCTTTTGTCCTTTTCGATACCTATGATCATTTTTAGCGTAATTTAATTAGGACTGTTTAATAGTGTCCTAATGCCGCCTTTCTTAAGAGAGGCTTTATGACACCATTACATTTGGCATATCATCCAGACAGGCTTGTTCCATATGAATTAGAGGCCTAACACTTAGTCTCAATGTTACTTTCAAAGAGTTTTGTCCCCTTGACAAATGCCAAAAGAGAAGCAAGGCTGAAGAAGAAGCAATCCTTTAATCACCATCTGGCAAATATTAGCTCCTCATCCAGTTATCTTATTTAGCTGACTAAATTCAGCATGTATTAATTGCTTATCATTCTAAACATATTAATTTTTGAATGATTTATAGTGTATTGAGAAGAACTGTAAGTATTTTGCCTATAGTTTACACATTCCAAATGCCCAGCCATCTGAAATTCTCTTAAAAGTCTTTAATAATGCAAATCACCATTATCCTCTCATGTCCTTAAAGGCATAGGAGATCAATAAAGATTTTTGGAGAAATTTGAGATGAGGCTGGGAGTTGGTTAATATGAGAAGCGAGGGCCAGAAGAAGTAAAGAGACATCCAAGGTGGCTTGAAAGGAAGTAAGCAGAGACTCACGCAGCATTGCCAGTAAGTGAGAGATGAGGCGAGAGAAAAGAGAGACAGACAGAGAGAGAGAGAGAGAGAGAGAGAGAGAATGAGAGCGCAAAGAAGGCAAAGACAGGAAAGAGAGGGAAACGTGTCCACTCTGTCTCTCTCCATAGTGCCCAACAGTCTTAAACCTCTGTCAGAGTAACTAATAGCAAACTCCCCATTACTAAAGCATCTGAAGCAATATTTCTACCAAGTCATACTCACATTCCAGAAAACGGTAGTTCCAGTTCTTAGCCTTAAGCAGAGGTGATAGTCAGCAAAAGCGAGGTGATAGTCAGCAAAAGCGAGGATAGAGAAAAGGGGATTCATGAAGGGGCAGGGCATGAGTTACGCATCAGGACAACCTAGCTTGTGCTACATTTATGCTTATGTGATGTGTACTATAGGCATAAATTGCTAACAGCATACTATGTATTAATCAATTTCCAGAAAAATTGCTTTATAAAACCTTTTCGATATTAAAATGTCTTTGTTCTTCCTTGAGTTTTTGAAATCGTTCATTTTTCTCAAATTGCACACGGACACGTTCTTCTTCCATGTGTTTGTATTTTTCCTGGAACCTGTGTGTAACCCGCATCAGATTGAAATCAGTTTGACGTGGTATCAGGTTTCTAAGTCTCTAAATGAAGAAAGCATTTCAAGAGATTCTGGTATTAGAGAATAAGGAACATAACTGTCATTAGAAGAACATATATATTTGTCATCAAAGTAAAATTTCTATGAATTACCATTGTTGATGGTTAAAATTAACTAAAGTCCTATACCAAATCACTCATAGCCTTAATTGATAGCAATAAAAAAAAAGATTTAAATTCCTTATTATAATATATAATATATATTTAATGTAGCGTAGTGGTTACGAATTGGGCTGCTAACCTCAAGGTCGGCAGTTCGAAACTACCAGCGCTTCCGCTGGAGAAAGATGAAGCTTTCTACTCCCGTAAAGATTTACAGCCTCGGAAACCCTGTGCAGGGTCACTATGAGTCAGAACCGACTCCACGGTACTCAACAACAACAACAACAACATATAATATATATAATTACATAATATATAATATATATTTAAATTCCTTATTATACTATATAATATATATAAAACTCCAGATATGGTTTTAGAGTTCATAATTTTTGCAGTGAGTTGAATTTTCAAAGAATAGCATTTGTATTCTTGGAAATACATTTTCACACAAGAAATGTTTAGGAAAACCAGTGGCATCACATAAGAGAGAATGTAAATCAGATTATTCTACTCATTCCCAGATATTATGTAGAAACATGAAAACTTCCAGTGCAATGGAAATGGGCATGCAGAAGCTCAGGAATATGAACTCTTGGAAGGGGTTATAAAGGAGACTACAAAAACATGGCTAGTGTACTGCTCTAAAGCTGGATCCAAAAATAACCCCCTTACAAGTCAATTTAATAAGTAAACACAAAATTAAAACAAAACAGGAACCCTTGTACAAATCATTTTTGGCTCTTCTCTATTAAAATCCCTTTAGTAGATATTGTCACTTACTCCAAAGAACATGTAAAAACTTTTGAGCTAGCCTAAAGCCCTTGCACACCCACCTACTCTTTCCATTCAAAATAAATGGTCTGGCCTCCATCTTGACAGAGGCAATGCAGATGTGAGCTCTCTTAAAGTCCTACAAATACCTGTTAAAGATATTGCATAGCCTAATGCTTAAGTGTTGGTTTCTAGAGTCAGATAGCCTAGGTTTGAGCTTCAGGTCTACCACTTACTAGCTGCATGAACTTGGACAAGCTACCTAACCCTTCTGTGCCTGTTTCATCATTTACTAAATAGGAATGATAGTGCCAGTCTCACTAGGCTATTATAAAGATTAAGTGAGATAATACATGTATGCACCTAGGACAGGGCTTGCTATATCACTGCATGCTTTCAACACATTTTGTTGTTGTTGTTAAGTGCCGTCGAGTTGGTTCCGACCCATAGCAACCCTGTACAGGGTTTCCGAGGCTGTAAATCTTTACGGGAGCAGAATGCTTCATCTTTCTCCCGCAGAGCGGCTGGTAGTTTCGAACTGCTGGCCTTAAGGTTTGCAACCCGATTTGTAACCATTACGCTACTTTAGACAATAAACACCTGTATCTACTCTATCTGGTATCAAAAAACAAGTTGTGTTTATTTTTTCTTCAGATAAACGTTCCTGCACCTGAATCACTGATCGTGCCATCTTCCTTTCTTACCCAGAGAACCTCCTGCCAAGACATGTGCCTCACATCAGTCTTTCTACCTCCTGGCCACTCTTCCTTTTCTCAGTCAACATGTGGTCCCAGTCTACATGTTTATAAAACAAATACATACACAACCTTATGCCTCCTGGGAGCATCTCTCTTTCCAGCTACAGTTCTCATATTCTGTTTCCCCTAACTTCTACATTTCTTGAAAGATAGTATATGCTCCCCCATGTGTCATCTCCAATTCACTGCAACTCACTGCAATCTGGTTTTTATATAGGAGGAACCAGTTCCTGGAGAAGGATATCACGTTTGGGAAAGAGGAGGGTCAGAGAAAAAGAGGAAAAGCTCCAACGAAATGGATTGGCACAGTGGAAGCAGCAATAGACTTCAATGTAGTAAACATTGTGAAGTTGACACAGGACTGGGCAGTGGTTCATTCTATAGTGCACAGGGTGACTATGAGTCAGTACTGACTCAATAGCACCTAACAGCAACAACATATTCCTGAAACATGTTGCTCTCTCTGAAATGTAAACTCTAAGATGGTTGGCGATTTCTGGGTGGTATAAATGGTGAAGCACTCAACTACTAGCCAAAAGGTTGGTGGTTCAAACACAGACATGCCTTGGAGCACAAGCCTGGCAATCTGCTTCTAAAAGGTCACAGCCTTGAAACCACTGTGAAGCAGTTTGACTCTATACACACATGAGGCTCACCATGAGTTGAAATCCAACAAGAAGCAAGTTGACTTATCCTGTAATGTCCACTGTGAAGTGTCTCACATGAAGTAGAAGCTCAATAAATGTTTGCACAATGAACGACTGACTGAAAGATAGATTGCTCAAGACCAACATAATACCCAATAGATTCTTGAAGCACTTGCCAATGTTTACATAGAGCACTTTCCTGCACACTGTCTTACTGAAGCTGCACAAAGCCTTACTCTGTGGCAGGTGCAAATAATTATACTCAATTTTAAATTTCAGAAAACTATTGAGGCCCCAATTTTTTTTTTTTTAGTGACTAGTCCAAAGGTAACCAGCTTGTAAATGAAGGAGGTGGGATAAAACGCAAAATGATGTGGCTTCAACCTTAATCTAAGTTTTAGTTCTCTATGGGTGCTGGCTCATTCTGGCACAGGCTCCTTAGGATGTCCATTAATAAAAGGCACATTTGAAAATGGAGGTGGTCCTCACATCTGCTGACACAGTTGCTTCGTAGGTTACACTGCAACCTTTTAATTACCATCATTTCTATTTCATGTTTTATGTCAGTGAGCTCATCCTAGACTGCAGCCTTTGAAACCCTATGGGACAGTTCTACTCTTTCCTAGAATGTTGTTCTGAGTTGGAATCAACTTAACAACAAAAGGTTGTTTTGTTTTATTTTGTTTTTAATCAGTGTAGCATGTAGCATTGCCTTTGAGGCCTGAACAAGGTAATAGACATTGTTTACCATAGGAAATAGCATAGAAACTGGAGAGTTTCTAAACTCATCAACTAAAACATTATATCAATTAATCAAAACACACTTAATGAGTACTTGCAATGTTAAAAGCTTTAAATTAGGTATATTCCTGAAATTTGAGGCACCAAGAATCTTGTGAGGGCATCTGACAAACAAGTAAAGGATAATTTACTAACAGTATTAGGAGCAGTGAGCGAGAATTACCTGTACCCTAGGAGTTCCCAAGGAAGAAATCATGCGTACTAGGAAGACTGTGCAGAACGAGATGGACTAGAAAAGTTTTAGGGAAGAAGAGATATGAGGAGAGACGAGGAGGGTGAATTTCGGTGAGAGGAAAGAAACTATCGATGACAAGCCATGTTTAGGGCAGGCTGTCATTCAATGTAGAAAAAAGATAGAATTTCTATTAAATACTAAAAGGAAAAAAAGGTTAGGAAGACAGGTGGAGACCGTTTATTGAAGGGCCTTGAGTGTCCATCTGGATTAGACAAATGAAACAGATTATTTGTGAGCAGAAGAAGCAGGAAACAGAAGTAGAATTTAGGGAAGATTAGTCAAGCAGTTGGTTGACCTTTAGCAGAAAACCTGAAGACTGGCAGCCATGTTAGCAGGTTCATGAGGCTCTATGAGCAAATCTGATAGGAGTGGGAATGGAAAGAGATGAGACAGTACTGGGAAATATGAACAAACAATTTAATAAGTAATTGTTAGTATGGATAAGAAACAGAGCAGTATCAAAAAGAGGTAAGTGAATTTAAAATATTAGCTTAAAGTAAAATCCAAGAAGGTCCAATAACATGTATAAAGAACATAGATGCCACATGGAGGCCCCTTCCAAAGTGCAGAACCACCATTACTCCTTTTTGCCAAGTTTTACATTGTGACAAATACGTTTCTTTTGTTCCTCACCTCTCGAAAAGCCTCACTTTTTATGTTTTGAAGTCTTATTAGAGGTTGCATGGTTTGCATTTCCGATCCGGTCATTCCAGTTTTCTTCTTTTTCTGAAGAGCAATGTACAATTGATATAAAAGCTTTGTCGCTACCCCAGGCTTTTCGGTCATGATGCCCTGGGCCACATTCTGATCAAACTGCACACCCAGTAGTTGAAGGGTTGGCTCCAATCGAGAAAAATTATTAAGCTTGGCACTTGAAATCCTAGGTATTAAAAGTATTTACATAATTAGACACTGGTATTGCATTACAACAAATTAGCAACAAAAATAAGAAGCAAGATTATGATCCAAAATTTTGTTCTTTTAATTATATCATTCCTCCCTAGAACCAATCAATAATGTAGATACAAGGATTATTAATTATGTCTGACTCTCTTAACTCCATGCTTTTATTTCTCTTGAAGGACTAAACTAAGATGCATTAGTAGATTAGTTTTATACATTTCTGCTCTAATTTGACTATATAGTTTCTACAGAAAGTCAACACAAATCTAGATTTTTTATTAAATAGAAAATCCTACTGATGGTTTTGATTTTTTTTTTTTATTTTTACTTCAGAGAACAAAATTTCAATTCAAATGTCCATTTATTTAAATGATAAAAGACTACAGACTGAAAATAGTCCTAAATGTTACACTAGCAACTCTGACACGATCCTCTCAGGACTATTAGAACTATAGATGCTATGTAATTGAATTAATTGTATAATCTTCACTCTACAGTTCATATTATAAACTTAATAATCAAGACTTTCTAATTAGAGGTTGTATTCAATTTTGAATGATCTGTTACCAAACTGGGCTCAAATTTTAGAAGAAATTCATTAATGCATCAATTTACTACTTAAATTTTCCAGTTAGGAAACATTTATTAAATAGTCACATATATTAAGAATTTGTTAGTGCTAGTGCGTAGTGGTTACGAATCGGGCTGCGAACCTTAAGGTCAGCGGTTCAAAACTACCAGCTGCACCGTGGGAGAAAGATGAGGCTTTCTACTCCCATAAAGATTTACACCCTCGGAAACCCTATACAAGGTCGCTATGGGTCGGAACTGACTCGATGGCACATAACAACAACAACAACAACAGTGTTATAAAGGTGAGGAAGACACAGTCCCTGCCTTTGAGGAGTTTATAATCAGTGGAAAAAATAGATACAAAAACAAGAAATAATAAATTGAGTTAAGTGTTTTAAGATACACCCAAAAATAATCTAAGGTTGTTAATAAGCCTTAGAAATCTAGTAACAGATAGTAGGTAAAGATGCTAGATATATTTTCAATTCCTACATCTCCTATAATCAAACTGGATAAAAGTATCAATTCTCACACAAGTGACTGGCCAATGTATTCATTACTTTAACTTCCTAATGATCCATAATATTTTTTAATAGAAAAAGTATACTGAATATTCTTGAATGTAAGTCAAGCACACCTCTGCCAAACCACTCCATATATCTCAGAACAGTGAGAGTCTCCATATAGTTGAGTCCTTAATTTTATGGGGTATTCACTCAGTTACTTCATTTTAGACTATAAACCTATGTGAAGAAGATACAATGATCTTCAATGAACTCATTACATTTTGTAAGCTGTTCTTGCAGCATCTTCACAATTGTAAGCTTAGAGAGCTCATTTAATAGAAAAGGAAAACAGTTGAGATTTTTAAAGAGGAGGTTAAAAATGTTTTGTTTTGGTTTTTTTTTTGCTGTTTATTATTGAATTGTGAGAGTTCCTTATACATTTTGGTTACATTACCATTTGTTTTTGTTGTTGTTAGGTGCTGTTGAGTCAGTTACGACTCATAGTGACCTTACACACAACAGAACGACTGGTCCTATTTTATCTTCACAATTGTTATGTTTGAGCCCACTGCTGCTACCACTAAGTCATCCCATCTCCTGTTCACTGATCCTCCACTTTACAAAGCACAATGTCCTTCTATAGGGACTGGGTCTCCTGATAACATGTCCAAAGCATGAAAGACAAAGCCTTGCCATCCTGCCTTCCGAGGATAATTTTTTTTCTTAATTAATAAAGTTTTATTGCACATCTCCTACACACCATAATTGTTAGGTACTGACACCAATGATTTTAAGATTTTTAAATTTTTTTTGTTACAAGAATATGTTAGTACTAAAGAAAATTTGAAAAAGAATATCTATACTTTCATAATCCCAACATATTAACATTTTAACATATTCCTTTTGTTGCTGTTGTTAAATGTTTTTATTGTGAAGCACTCAACCAATCATATTTTGTTTAATTGCAACTATTGCAATCCCTTCCATGAACCACGGATATTTGCTTGCATTCCCTCTTTTTTCTTTCTTTGATTTACACAAAAACACTCAGGAATATATAATCGTTTAAGCAATCAAGGGCACATTTTACAAGCCAGTCTCCTGGCCTCCAGCACACAGTCTCTTTCCATGAGTCTAGAGTCCTCAGCTGCTCTATCTCTCCATGTCATCATCTCTGTCTCTGTCTCTGGTGTCGCTATTCTCTGGTTAGGATCCCGCATTTTGCTCATGCTCTTCTCTAAGGAGAATTCTTAGTTGTACTTTTTACAACACAGAATTTTTTTTTTCCCTTCTGGCAGTCTGTATTGTTGTTTTTAAGTGCTTTAGAGTCGGTTCCAACTCATAGCGACCCTGTATAGGGTTTCCAGGCAGTCCGTAGTACATTGAATATTTTTCTTCAACACCATAACTCAAATGCATGGATTCTTCTGTACTGTTGCTTGTTCACTGTCCAACTTTCACACATATATGAGGCAAATGAAAATGCCATGGCTTGGGTCTGGTGCATCTCAGTCCTCACACTGACATCTTTACTCTTGAGCACTTTAAAGAGCTCTTTTACAGAAGATCTGGCTAATGCAATTCTTTGTTTGATATCTTGATGGCTGCTTCCATGAGTGTTGATTGTGGATCTGAGCAAAATGAAATCTCTGACAACTTCAATCTTTTCTCCATTTAGCATGATGTTATTTGTCCAGTTATGAGAATTTTTTTTTTCTTTACATTGAGGTGCAATCTATACTGAAGGTTGTAGTCTTTGAACTTTCTCAGTAAGTATTTTAAGTATTTTCCAAATTTCTTCTCAGTCTGTTGCTAGATTTTTCATTTCTTCCTAAAATATTTTGATAAGTATTTTTTAATAACTCTGACAATCACAAGATTTAGCTAATTTATTAATTTTCTTTCCTTTAAAGTTATTATTTTCTGTGTTTTGCCTTTCACAGTGGGGTCTATGTGTGACCTAAAATGAGAAGGTAAAATAGACCATGTTTTGAAGCTGACTGTGAAAGAGCAAAGTTGGATCAATAATGTGCTTTCATATTTCCTGGAGAAGCTCTTTACATTCCCTTTCTATCTTCCAACCACAGCTGACACATCCTACCCTTCCCATCCTTGGAATCCTATGTCTTGCTCACTAATACATATTTGGAAAGTTGATCTTCATAGCCACCTTGGGCTCCAGAATTTAACTCTCTCAAAAACACACTTGCGCACGCGCACACACACACACACACGCCAACCCATGGCCACAGAGTTGATTCTGACTCACGCTGTTGTTAGGTGCCATCTATTTTGGTTCCGACTCATAGTGACTCTGTACAACAGAACAAAACATTGCCCGTCCTGCGCCATCCTCACACTTGTTATGTTTGAGCCCCTTGTTGCTGCCACTGTGTCTGTTCACCTTATTGGTGGTCTTCCTCTTTTATACTGACCATCCACTTTACCAAGCATGATATCATCCTTCAGGGATCGGTCCTGTCTGACAATAGATCCAAAGTATGAGAGGTAAACACTAGCCACACTGGCTTCTATTTGTTTGTTCTTCTTACAGTCCATGGAACTTTCAATATTCTTCTACAACACCATAATTCTAACCCATAGGCTGAAACTCTTTACACAAATAGACAGCCTCATTTTTCTTCTGTGGAGTGGTTGGTGGGTTTGAACCATCAACTGAGCAGTTAGCGGTCTAAAACTTAACCCACAGTACCACCAAAGCTCTTTTCCAGAGGTTACAGACAACATAATTCAGGATCAAGAACCAAACACTCCTCAGCTCCAAATTTTCACAAAGCTTAGTCTTGCACTCCAAGCAAGGGGAAAACACTCCCCCTCTATCCTCACTTGCACCATGTGGTCCCAGGATGCAAAGAATGCCTATACATTTTGTGGCTCAGTTACCCTTTAAGGTTTAAAAAATGTTTTTATTGGTTGACCAAAGAATTCAGGAATTATAAGACTTCTCTATGGAAGTTTTTGTACATATTCCAATTTATTAACCCATGAAAATTTGGGGAACAAAACTGCATTATAAATGGTGAAAGACAGTTCTTGTCACAGCACATGCTCAGTCTGTGCAGCACAAGAACCAACAGTTGTTTTTGAACAAGGAGAAACCTCTGGGATATCTTTGCTCTGGAGAAAAAGCATATGATGTAAATGATGACCACTGAGAGAATAAGGAATGTATTCTGGGAAATGTTTTCACCCTCTCAACCTGGAGTCCTTATTTACCAAGGGATTACCTTTCTCCTGCACTGCTTCCCATCTGGTAAGGGAATACAGCTTCTTGCAGGTTAAGTAGACACTGCCCTCTTAGGGATACACTTGCTTATGTTTTTTGTTATTTTACTTTTTAAAAACTTATCCACTAGGGTCTGGTGAAAAGAGATGGGGGTAAGATTCTTATGATTCAATAGTGAGTAATTGTTATCATAACTAATTAGGACTGTCACAACTGTAAAGGTAGAAGTTTTGTAACAAAAATAGGGGAGTAGTTAATCTGACACAGAGGACCCTAGGACCATCAAGGGAGAAGAGCACAAACAGAATATGGGACTCTATCCAGAGAAGCAGTGACACCAGAGATGGAGGCAGAGATGGGGACATTGAGAGAGAGAGCAACTGAGGATTCTAGACTCATGGAAAGAAAGGGACTGAGTGCTGGCAGCCAGGAGGCAGGCTTGCAGAATGTGCCCTTTGGTTGTTTCAATTATTATATATTCTTGAGTGTTTTTGTGTAAAACCCTCCACACCATCCACACACACCCCAAAAAAACTAAAAACAGCGGGAATATACAAATAAATAATACATAAATAAATAATCCACTAATTTTACCCTTTGGGAAGGACTAAAGAGATTCAATAGCAGAGTTCTTTCAGAGAGACAGATGAGCTGCTCTTAGAATTAAATTATTTCCAAGACACATAACTTCAAGTTATCATTAGCCTATACTTAATTTTCAGTTTATTTTAAATTAAATACACTAAATATATTTAGACAAGATCCTTAGTTCATGAGCACTGGAATAGCACAGTTACCTAAAAATAGGTTTTGTCAAAAAGATCATTCCTCTACCAAAAACATTTTGAAAGGGTCATACCCATGGATTTACTGATCACTGAGCATCATGGTGATGCTGTGGTACAGGCATTGGGCAGCTAATCACAAGGTCACCAGCCATTCCACAAGAGAAAGATGAGACTGTCTACTCCTGTAAAGACCTATAGTTTTGGAAATCCTATATAGGATTGCTATGAGTCAGAATGAATACGAATGTAGGAAAATTGGGAATTCTCAAAAATGAAATGGAATACATAAACATCGATATCCTAGTAATTAATGAGCTGAAATGAACTGGTATTGGACATTTGAATCTGACAATCACATGATTTACTTTACTATGCCAAGAATGACAAATTGAGGAGGAATGGAATCACATTAATTATCAAAAGGAACACATCAAAATCTATTTTGAAGTACAACACTATCTGTGGTAGGATAATATCCACCCACCTACAAACATGACCAGATAATACCACTATTATTCAAATTTATGCATCAACCATTAAAGCCAGTGACGATGAAACTGAGGAATTCTATTAACTTCTTCAGTCTGAAATTGATCAAGCATGCAATCAAGATGTATTGATAAACACTGGTGATTGAAATGCAAAGGTTGGAAACAAA
>NW_006408908.1:1876553-1878282 GCF_000296735.1 Chrysochloris asiatica
TGCGCCTGACTCAAGCCATGGTATTTTCAATAACCTCATTAGGATGTGACAGTTGGACAGTAAATAAGGAAGACCATTGACAAATTGATGCATTTGAGTTATGGTGTTGGAGGAGAATATTAGAAGTCCCATAGACTGCCAACAGAAGAAATTAATCTGTGTTGTAAGAAGTACAGCCAGAATGCTCCTTGGAAGCCAGGAAAGCCAGACTTCCTCTTTCATACTTCAGACACATTGTAAGGAAGGACCAGTTCATGGAAAAAGATATCATATTTGGTAAAGTGAAGGGTCTGAAAAAAAAAAGAGGAAGATCCCCCAACTAGATGGAATGGCACAGTGGCAGTAGCAATTGGTTCAAATGTATCAATGTTTGTGGTCCAGGACCAGGTAGTGTCTTGTTGTATTGTGCATAGGGTAGCTATTAATTGGTACCAACTCGATGGCACCGAACAACACCAACAAAAACAACAATGACAATATGAGTTGGAATTGACTTGAAAACAGTGCATTTGGCTTTTTGGTTTTGCCTTATTTCTAAGACACGTGCCCAAGAACTGAAAAAGAATGGCATTTTGATTTTCAGTACAGGTAGGTTCTTCTCCCCCACTGTTAAGAAATTCAATCATTTTCAGAGGGATGAAAAGTTCATCCTTTGCAGTGGCTGGCATGCAAGGCTGTTGGACATGGGATATGCGGGGCACATGCCTACTCAGAGGTGGAGATGAAAATATGGAAATCTTTGTATTCAGCTTGCCAATTGGTTTTCCTCACATGGAGTTGCTTCATCCAAAAACAGGGTCCCTTTTTCTTTGCACAAAGGCTCCTTTGTTTACTAACACCTGTGTCTCCATGATTGTGTGTATCCAGATGTGACCCCTTTTCTCATTTCACACAAAGGTTCTCTGTGGCTCTGACAGTTAACCAAGTTAATATACCTAAAGTACTATAAAAGTGACTAGAGCAATATTATCCTTTATGTTTCCTATAAATTAAGGTATGCTTAGAGCAAAAAAAAAAAAATGAAATAGTGAATAAAAAATCAATATAGAAAAAACAAGGAAATAAAAAGTACCTTGAAGAGATAAAAAGAAAATTAGCAAACCTTTAACTAGACTGAGCAAACTAAAGGTAGATAATCAAATTATTAAAGTCAATAGGAGACATCACTGCTGACCTTACAGAAATAAGAAGGATTAAGGAGTACTCTGAACAATTGTTATTTCATCAGATTAGACAACATGGATGAAGGGAAAACATTCCTCGAAAGCCACTGTCCAAAAGAAATATAGATAGCTTAACAGGCCCATAACAAACAAAGACACTGAATCAGTAATTTAGCAATTTCCCAGAAAGAAAAGCCAGGTCCAGTTGGCTTCACTGGTAAATTCTACTAAGAACGTAAAGAAAAATTAGTAACTTTACCAATCTTTTATAAACTTGTCCAAAAATGAAAGAGAAGGGAATATTACCTCAACTCAGTCTATTCAGACAGTATTACCCTTACAACAATCCAAGAAAAAGATGTCACAAAAGTAGAAAAGTGCAGACAAAAACCACTAAGGATATTAATGGAAAAAAATCATCAAATAATAGTAGTTAACCAAATCCAGCAATATAGGGAAAAAAAATTATATATATATACAGCAAGACCAAGTGTGAGTTATTCCATGAATGAATGCAAAGTTGCTTTAACACCTGAAAATGAATAAAGATAACATATCATATTAGT
>NW_006408908.1:1891550-1892619 GCF_000296735.1 Chrysochloris asiatica
CATATGCACAAGAACACCCACACTTGCAGATAAGACCCACTTGACCTGGCTTCAATGACTGGATGATCAAAGCTCAACTAAAAGAAGAAAAGGAAAAAAAAAAAGAATAATTTGATACAATTTGATGAACTTGACCTATAGTTATGTGAAGAGGGAACCAATCTTCACAGCGAGGATCATTCCCACCCCCTCTACACACAGAGAGGGCAGGGATGGGCAACTGAGACATTGCCTACCAAGAATGGGGGGACTACAGAGGCAATAAGTGACTGGTTTACCAGCTTTCAACAGGGAACCTAGATCCAGAGGGCATGAAGCAAGGTAGAATCTCCACTGAGTAGTATCCAATCTGTCTAGGTGGGGCTGAGGAAAGGAGATGGGGATAGGTCTCTTCTGATACAATGCTGAATAATTGTGATCAGGACTGATTGTAAGGGCTAAAAATGTAAAGGTAGACATTTTGCAGCAAAGAGAGGGGAGGGATTAACTTTGCAGTCTAGGTGTGAAGGTCCCTGGGACCATCAAGGGAGAAGAGCGGAGAATGGAATCCTACCCAGAGAAGCAGTGATATCAGAAATGGAGGCAGAGATGATGTGGAGAGATGGAGCAGCTGGGGACTTTGGAACTGGAGAGGGAGAGGGGCTGTGTGCTGACGACCAGGAAGCAGGCTTGCAGGGTATAGTATACCCTGTGGTTGGTGGATTGTAACCATGGCAAGCAAACGATATACGATGGGATCAATGTAGAGCTAATGCTCTCCCATGTAAAGTATCACATAACTCACAATAAAGCATTAAAACAACAACAAAATAACATTATATATTAAGAAAGCAAAAAATCATTAATAAGACGAGAAAGAAGGAAAAGGTCAAAATGAATGTCAGAAGAGACACTGAGACTTGCTCTCCAGCATAGAGAAGCTAAAGTAAATGGAATAAATCATGAGGTCCAAGAGCCGAACAGAAAATTTCAAAGCTCAGCTCGAGACGATAAAGCCAAATATTACAACAATATGTGCAAAGATCTAGAATCAGAAAACCAAAAAGGAAGAACATACTCAGCATTTCTC
>NW_006408908.1:1894049-1895558 GCF_000296735.1 Chrysochloris asiatica
CCAGTGACTGGTCCCTCCTGACAATATGTCCAAAGTATGAGAGATGAAGTTTGGTCATCTTGGCCTCCAAGGAGCACTCTGGCTGCACTTCTTTCAAAACAGATCTATTGGTATTTTTGGCAGCCCATGGCACTTTCAGTACTCTCCTCCAACATCATAACTCAAAAGCATCAATTCTTCTACAGTCTTCCTTATTCACTGTCCAGCTTTCGCATGCATATGAGGTTATTGAATATACCATGGCTTGTGTTAGGCACACCTTACTCCTCAAGCTGACATCTTTGCTCTTCAAAACTTTCAAAAGGTCTTGTGCAGCAGATTTGCCTAATGCAATACGTCATTTGATTTCTTGACTGCTGCTTCTTTGAATGTTGATAGCTTATCCAAGAAGAATGGAGTGCTTGACAACTTCAATCTTTTCTCCATTGATAAGAATGGTGTGTGTTGGTCCAGTGGTGAGGATTTTTGTTTTCTTTACAGTGAGATGTAAGTCATTAAGGAAATGTAAATCAAAATCACAATGAGATATCAGCTTACACCCACTGGTATAAAGAATAGAAATAATATAATCCCTCAATTGATACAGAAAAAGTATCTAACAAAACCAGTGGTTTGTGAATTATCTAATATCTCTTCTAGCCATAGTTTGTTACTCCCACCAATCAACATTTCTGCCCTGCTTGGTATGGCTAAGGGAAGATAGAAGAATATACTGATAAGATGACATGATTCAGCTGTGGATCCTAACACAGTTAATTGTAACTGTAATTATAAAAATTTGAATCTGTAGCATGAGTATAAAATGAACTATCTCAGTACTATTCAGAAGAAAGACTCAGGAGAGGAACATGTCCTTTGGATCCCAAGGTTCCTGCACATTGCTGCACACTGAAACTCCTCATGTCAAGGACAGAAAGCTGTGATATGGGAGGCATGGCAGAGGAGCAGCAGCAGCAGCAGCAGCAGAACTAAGGGCCAGAGCATAAGACACAGCCATGTGCTTCCCAATACACAGAATAATTAAAACTGAGTGACTTTGGGCAGGGGGCTTGCTTGTCGAATGGGATGGTTCCAGAAATTTAATTGGGAGAGCTAGGTTTGCCTATCCACAGAGCTTGTGCCTTCAGGCTGAAATTTATGGTAGAGTGGTGAGTCCCATGGGCATTTATCAACAGCTCTAAGAGAGCTTTGTTAACTTTTCCTGAGCAGAGAGAGAGGCCTGTCTGTGAAAATGGCTGAGGTGAGGTTGTCCTGACTGAAAGAACTGTGTCCGGTACATTTTCTGGTCCTGACCTGTAACCTGTTAAGTCCCTAATACGCCCTTAACTGTTAGTATGTGTCTGAGTTTTGTGTGGTCACTGCAAGAAATTATTGAATCTACCTGAGTAGATAGGGCTGTGGGGGGAATGGCTTGTGTCATATTTTTGCAAAACCCAACAACCCTTCATTATAACATTCAGCAGAGTAAGGATAGATGTGTTGTTGTTAAGTGTCATCATGTTGGTTCTG
>NW_006408908.1:1896698-1899161 GCF_000296735.1 Chrysochloris asiatica
AACAATTGTGAGGTTGGCTCAGGACTGGGCAGCAGTGTTTTTGTTCTGTTGTACATAGGGTCGCTATGAGTTGGTACTGACTTGATGGCACCTAACAACAACAACAGATGGAGGATATGTTGAGAAGCAATAGCTTTGCATTTTGATTGTTTGGTTCAATAAAGCTTTCTGACTTCTGGTTTGGGGTGGAAGAAGCAGAGACAGGTAGGAGACACTCCTCAGCAGAGGCACAGTAAAACCAGAGTAGGTGCTTTCCCTGAGCAGCTCCAGAGTTTTGGATCTAATATAAGGTGCGGGGCATCAGTTTCCCATGCCAATCAGTGGAGAAATCTGACTGTGGACAGAATGCAGTGATTTCTGAATCGATTGGAATGCTCCCTGCGGGCCCCTCGGCCTGGGCTGAGATCACAGGGCGGGGCACAACCAGGCTGATACAATGATACAACACTAAAAACCATAGAGCGGCATCTAGAAAAAGAGGTGTGAAGGATTTTACACTTTTCCTTCCTCCTCTCCCCTGTTGCAGCCTCACTGCACAGACCGGACACCTTCAGACAGGTGGGAGCACACCCCCAAAAGAGTCCAGCATTGCACCCACAGTTTTCCCAAAGAACAAGCAGGAAGTTCCTGGGAGCCCCATTGGTCACACAGGCTGATCCTCTGGCTGCTTCTTATGACATCTGACTCAGAGATTCAGCCCTAAAGTTGACCTGGAAGGACCCTTTATTCCTGTCTTACCTAGCAAGAAACAGCAGGTTTGGCCATACAGCCAAACCATATGTGCACCTAGCAAATGCCAACATAAAAGTAATGAGACAACACCAACTACTATATACAAGGACGCAGCTATTTTGAGAATTATGCTGTGCATGCGCAGATATCTAACTGATCTTCAGAGATAAAAATGGTAGACAATCTTTCATCCATTCATTTCTCAATATCTATCTTCGAACCTACATAGTGGTGACAAGAGGAGGGGCCTGAGCGAATGGACACCCACACCAATTGCTGGAGGTTTCTACTGTGCACACACATTGACCTGAGCCGCAAAGCTACTGGTCAGTCAGCAATGGTTTCATTTTTGTTTTTGAGTGGTGGTTTTTGTCTCTGCTTTTATATTGTGTCTCTTTTTGGTTGTTTTGGTCTCACTTTTTTCCTGGGGATGGGAACTTTCTCTCCCTACATTACCCAAGAAGAGACAGCAAGTGTGGCCATATAACCAAGCTATAAGCATACTCCATAATATCCCACCATCTGGAAAGGAACCAATCAGCTGCTAGGCATTTCATGTGAAAAGAGAAGCCTATCTTCAGATAGCACTCACCAGGAGACACTCAGTAAACCTAATAACACAGCAACATACATTCATTTAATTTTTGAAAATGCACCTAACTACTGAAAATGTCCAAGAAAAAACAACAAAAGATCTCAGCACATGTCCAAAAACAGAAAAGAGTAACTGAGACAAATTATCTGGAGGATGACATAGACTTCCTATTAGAAGAGCAGCTTTGGATCTTCCTGAGAAGGAATTCAGAAGAATGATATGGAGACAAACTCAAATGCTCCACAGAAGGGCAGAGAAAAATAAGGAAGAAGTCAGGAAATTGCTACAGGAACAATCAAACAAGATAGATATAGCATTAAAAACAATTCAAAACATGCAAAAAGAGGTCCATATGATTAATAATAAAACATCAGAAATGGACAATACACAGAAAGGACAAAAGAGTAGAATTGAAGAGCTGGAAGCCAGAACAAGCAAACTGGAAGACAAACACCTCAATACTGCTAAGATAGAAAAGCAAACAGAATAAAGCATTTAAAAAATCTGAAGAGTCTAAGATTCATGCTGGGTAATATGAAGAGGAATAATTTAAGAATTACTGGCATTCCAGAACAGGAAGAAGCACAGTAGTCCTCAGAGGAGATAGTTGAGGACCTATTGGAAGAAAATTTCCCTAACATCTTGAAGGATGAGAAGATAAGCATTGAAGAGGCTGAAAGGACCCCAGGAAGGACAGACCTGAAAAGAAAATCACCAAGACATATAATCAAGCTCTTCAAAAATCAAAAACAAGGAGAGAATCATAAAAGCAGCCACAGCAAAGAGAAGTGTTACCTAAAAACACAAGCAACCTACAGAGACTCTGCAATACATAAGACTATAGGTGGAAGCCTGAACCACATCCAGATCTCCAGAGATGGGAAATTCCCACTTCAAAGGACAAGTAGACCAACCCGGAGTGGCTAGAAGAACAGAAGATACTTCTTGAAAGAAAAACCTACAGGAAAAATATAAAACAACATAGGCAGATCGACAGTTACTACAAGAACAAGCAACATGCTTGCCCAGGAAACATCAAGGCAAGTGGTCAGGTCCCCTCAGTGCAAACCCCCTTCCAAGACTAAGACTCAATGGGAATACATGCTGTGATTGGTGACCACGCTTGACACCGATAA
>NW_006408908.1:1900551-1925349 GCF_000296735.1 Chrysochloris asiatica
CAACAAAATTACAACAACAAATTCAGAGAAGCTGTGAGGCAAATCAAAGGTAAAAATAACAGTGTCAAAGAAGGGTAAAATATAGGAACAGAGATCCAGGTGGTGAGGAGGTCAGGTAGATTGCAGGATACAATGTTATTGTTGTTAAGTGCCATTGAGTCGATTCTGACCCATAGCGACCCTGTATAGGGTTTCCAAAAAGGAGCTGGTGACCTCGCAGGCACTATTTTATATTTTTAAAATAGAAAATACTCATTGACCACCCAAAACACTCCATACAGTTTCACTTCTCTTGAAAGAAGCAATTAACAAAACAAATCTGGCCTATGGCTGCAGGTTTAAATGGGTTCCTCCAGGAGATGAGAGCTTGGTACAACCATGTAACTCTCACTTTTGTTTTTGAACAACAGACAGTATGTGAGGAAGCAATAATTACCATAGCTGTGGTGTGCTTGACTGGTTTAGGCTTGGAAGGGGTCTTTAGGACTGATGACTCTTTAGAGTTAACTTTTGTGACAAAGACTTTCTAAATGCCAAAGGAATCGACCTTTCAATAAAAGTAAAGAATATCACCAACCTGCTTTCTGAAAATTCTGAAAAATCATCCTGCAGTTCAAACTTGTGCAGAACTTCTCCAATTAGGTAACCACTGGAAAATGTCTTTGCAAATGATTTGGGACCTGAGTTTTAAAACAATGAGATAGAAAAGTAAATATAATGTTGCATACAGGACTTATATATGTATATACTTGCAATTTATGTAAGTATGTGCAAAAATCAAAACTTTGTGTTTTAACTTGAGCTCAAATAACATAAAAATACTTCAAAAACAACTTATTTTAATAGTAAAAATAAAAAGATTGAAGTTTAACAGTAAGCACCTTATAAAGACTCAAAAGTGATATAAACCGATACTTGATAATATGAAATTTTTGATCAAAGTAAACCAAACATAGCTGGTAAAACTTACAAATAACTTTAGACCTAAAATCACAGCCTCAAGATGGTTTGCAGAATTATACTCTCAAAGTTTAGTTACCCGTGCAGTTTATGACTGATAACAGAATATTCTGAGCAAGTGAAACCAATCTATTTAATCGTTAAGACTGAATTTTAACCTTTTACAAAATCTGCACTTTCGTAAACAAAGTCGACTGAATGTAATCAAGCTTTCCCTTAGTGATCCAAAGGTGTATTGTGGTCCACTTGTAAAGTCTTATGTGGTGACAGGAATGACCTAGAGCAGGGGTAGGGAACGTCCTGCCCACCTGAAATCATTTGGTCTGGTCTTGCCAAGTCAACCACATTCCAGACCTCATGTCATATTGTTGTCGTTGCTGTTGCTAAGTGCCATCGAGTCAGTTCCTACTCATAATGAGCCTATATAGAGTGTCTGAGGAGCAGCTGGTGGGTTTGAACCGCCGACCTTGCAGATCAAATTCACCTCGCAGTCCAGTGTTAGTTACATGCTTGATCAAATATAGCAGGCTAATTTTTAAATTGATAATTTTATATGGTCCATGTATGATGTTATGAATTTTGAGAGAAAAAAAGGTTCCCTACCCCTGGCCTAGAGGAGAAGTCACAGGTTTTGAAGCCAGAAAGTTCTGGGTTAGAATCTTGACTCTGTCTCTTACTAGCTTTGCAAACCCAGGCAACCTCTTTCTAGAAGTATCTGTCAGGGGAGCGAATTCACAGGTTGGAAGTAATATCTAATTCTTGTTTGTGACCATACCTGCACAATACTAAGCACATATAGTAAGAGTGGAAAAATGGGGAAAGTTTTTAATAGAATTTTATTTCTTAAAGTCTTTGATGCCTTCGTAGTTTTGGAACACACACACATATATTTGCAGTGATGGATATACAGTTCCATGACATTCAAAGGCCCTATAATTATGAATTTACACAAAATAAATTACTTCATCACTGGTCAAAGTATCACCTTTCAAATTATTTCAAAATCCTCTGGAAATCTTCAATATATTTCTATTGGGTCCTTTAAGCAAACAGTCAAAACCATGTATGGAGAGATCACAACCTTGATCATAACAGATTCTCCTTTAAAAAAAATTTTTTTTTTTTTTAACAAAGGAGCCTAGTTGGCACAATGGCTAAGTGCTCCACTGCTAAAATTCTGAACTCACTAGGGGGTTCTGCTAGAGAAAGAGCTGGCAGTCTTGCCCTCAGAATTCTTTTGCTTTGTTGTTGCTGTTAAGTCAGGTCCAACTCATAGCAACCTTGTATAATGTTTCCAAGAACCCACCGGTGATTGTGAACTCTGACCTTGCAGTCCAATGCTTGTCCTTCAGTTACAGCCCAGAAAATCCCACGGGACAGTTATACTCTGTCATATGGGGTCAAAAATCAAATCAATGGTTCCATAAGCACTGGACTGCAAACTACAAGGTCTATGGTTGAAGCCCGCTAGCTGTTCCACAGGAGAAAGATGAGGCTTTCTGCTGCCGCAAAGAGGTAAAGCCTCTGAAACCCTATACAGAGACCCTATGGAACTGATTTGATGGCACTTAATAACAACAAGAAGAAGTTGGCTAACTAAATACACAGAGCAGCAGTTGTACTTGGTTGAGTGGTTGCTGGGCAGGAAAGGTAGGTGGCTCTGGAGAGCAGCGTGTAGAGCTCTCACTCGGAAGGTCACATATTATTATGAGAAAAAGAGTTATTGTGTATTTAACACCAGTCCACATTTTCATTCAACCTTGAGGACATTATGCTGAGTGAAATTAGTCACAAAAGAACAAATATTGCATAAGACCATTATTGTAAAAGCTTAAGAAATGATACTCATACTAAAAGATTAAAAAAAAAAAAAAAAAAGAAATTTTTGTTGGTTACAGGGGTGGGAGGGAGAGGACAATAGAGCACAGGTTAGGGGGACAGACACATAGTTCTGTGTTGGGGAAGGAGATATACAAGGAAAGGATGGGCAATATACAAGGGCAAGGGGGATGGAAGAACAAGGTACATAGGGGAACATTTAGGTAGGTTTACATGGGCTAAATGGGACAGAGGTAAACAGGGATGTATGCTCAACCTTGGAACAACAGGGCTCTCTGTGATACAGGGATCAAGGTATAGTCTGAATGGATGAAAGAGGGGAAATAATGTTAACATGCTTGACTGTCTTATGAATATTGGTTTCCCTTGCCAACGACTGTAAAATAGACCCTTGAGTGTGATAGAAAGGAATATCGGGAAACATGATTATGGAAAGTTGTAAGCCCATCTTTAGCCTATAACTAATTGGAATACCAAAAAGGGGTTCTAGAAGTTGCCCAGTAAAATAGGCTTCGTGAACCTTCTGAGGTGGAACATTCCCACTTGAAATGACATATAGACCAGCCAGGAGCAACTATCCTCAACAGAAGATACTTCCTGAAAGAAAGACAAGTAGGACAAAACAAAAACACCAGTCTGTTTGGCTATTACATGACTAAGCAAGTGATTCACAGATGAGTGGTGGATCATGCTTAGTAGAGGGTCAGAAAAAGAGCGGAAGATCTTTAACAAGATGGATTGGCACAGTGGTTACAACAATGGACTCAAACATAGAAACAATTGTGAGAACAGTATGGGACCAAGCATAATTTCCTTCTGTTGCAGACAGAGTCACTATGTGTCAGAAAAAACTAGATGGCAGCTAACAGCAACCTTTGTTATTGTTGTTGTAAAGTGCCATCAAGTTGGTTCTGACTTGTATAGGGTTTCCAAGGAGCAGCTGGTGATCCTGAACTGCCGACCTTGCGGTTCAAACCGACCTTGCAGTCCAGTGCATTAATGCGCAGTATGAAACAATAGTGGTTTAATGGTAGTATTCTCTCCCTCCATGTGGGATGCCAAGGCAAAACCACCACTAGCCTATTAAAGTAGACTTGTGTATTGCTAAGACGTCAAACAGGTTTCTGTAGCACTTCCAGGTTCACAGGGACAAGGAGAAAAATCTGAAAATCGGCTTCTGAAAATCAGCTAATAAATACCTATGGATCACACTGGTCCTGTGAATGGCACAGACCCACAGTGCTTTGTTCTATTTTGAATGGGATCATCATGAGCCAGAGCCCAACTTGAAGTCAGCTAACTATAATAACAACAACAACATGAATACAAAGGTCATAGAAGGACAACCAGCTATGTAATTCATTGCCAGGATAGGTTACAATAAATAAGAAAATAGAAAACATCTGCTGCTTTTAATGACTAGGGCACTTCAAATTTACTGTGTGGTATCTCTGAAGAAAAGAAAACAACGAGGGAACAACTATAGCAAATGGCAAAAGCAGGAAAGGCTAAGCATGGGGATAAATAATAGGAGGAATTGGGAAAAGAATACAAGCAAAAAATCCAACAAAGCATGAAGCAGACGAAGTAAACGTATGTAAGATAGGAATGTCTAGAGACAAAAGTAATAATATGAGAAGACAGGTAAGAAGCTAGAGAGACACACAGAGAGAAAGAGAAAGAGAGGTAGGAAGGGGTTGGGGGATAGAGAGAAAAAAAGTAGGGAAAAAGAAAGCAGAAAGGCATGTTTCCGCCTTTGGTTTATCATCTTTTTCTTCCCCCTAACTGATGCTGAATACCATGGCTAATTTCATAATGGCGACCTCTAAGTTAATTTTCAATAAACAATTGCAATTTCCTTTGGGGATGAAGAAGCAAGTTCACTCTAGGACAAGGAATAATGAACGGATATAAGAAATAACTGAACTGTGGGAGCCCACTGATGAACCTCATTCTGCACCTAAAGTAATCTATCTACATGTGGGACTGAGGCTGTCAACAACCCAACTATTTCTCCAGACTTCCAAGCCACATTTCTGATACCCAATCCTTAAAGCTTTCTTTTGCTAAAATCTTGGACAGGGTCAGTATTAGGCTGAGTTGTTAAGTGTCATTGAGTTGTTCCAACTTATAGCAATTCTGTGTAGAGTTTCCGAGGCCTTTTTAAATCTTTGCGAAGGCAGAGAGCCTTATCTTTCTCCCACGGAGTGGCTGGTAGGCTCAAACCACCAATCTTGTGGTTTGTCCAGTGCTTATATGATGGAGCCACCATACTCCTATTAGGCTGAGAGAGAATGTGAAATGGATGAAAGTGTTTTTCCATCAAAGGGGTCCAGAGTCAGCTGTAAAAAGCATATACAGGAGATTGTTGTTGTTGTTGAGCAGCATCAAGTTGGTTCCAACTTATAGGGAGGGGGTACCAAGGAGGGCATGGGCTCCAGAAAAGATTATCTGGGCTTGAATCCCTGTTCTTTTAGAAGACTCTGGAACATGGGCAATATGACAGCCACACTTTCTCATTTGTAAAAGAGGGTGATAGGTTCTGTCTCATAAAAATTGTTTGGTAAATTGAATTAGATATTACATGCTTAGTATAATGCCTAGCATATACCCTAAGTGTTCTGTGACCATTTTTATTGTTATTACCAGTTGGAATCAAGTCAACTCTGCCTCATGTCAACCCCATGTGTTTCAAAATAGAACTGTGCTCCACAGAGCTTTCAATGGCTGATTTTCAAAAGTCAATCCCCAGGGCTTTTTTCTGTATCCCAGTGGGTTTGAACCTGCAACCTTTAGGGTAGCAACCATTTGTATCACCTGTTGTTAGGCACCATCGAATTGGTTCCGACTCATAGCGATCCTATGCATATAATAATGGTCCTGTGCCATCTCACGATTGTTATGTTTGGGCCCATTCTGCTGCCTCTGTGTCAGTCCACCAGAGTTGGAAAGATGAAATCTTGCCATCCTTACTTCTAAGGAGCATTCTGTCTGTACTTCTTCCAAGACAGATTGTTTGTTCTTCTGGCAGTCCATAGTATTTTCAATATTCTTCTCTGACACCATAATTCAAATGCATCAATTCTTCCATGATCTTCCTTTTTCATTATCTAACTTTCACATGGATATGTTGTTGTTAAGTGCATATGTTATTGTTGCTGTTTAGTGTCGTCGAATCAGTTCCGACTCATAGAGACCCTGTATAGGGTTTCCAAAGAGCAGCTGGTAAGTTTGAACCGCCAACCATGTGGCTCAAACTGACCTTGAGGTCGGTTACTTATCCTGTGATACTAATGAAAACACCATGGCTTAGGCCAGTCACACATTAGTCCTCAAAGTCATCTCTTTGCTCTTGAATGCTTTAAAGAGGTCTTTGTGTAACAGATTTGCTCGATGCAATATGTCACTTGATTTCTTGACTGTTGCTTTCATGAGTGTTGATTGTAGACCCAAACAAAATGAAGTTTTTGCAAACTTCAATCTTTTCTCCATTTATCACGATGCTTCAGAGTAGAATACTCCACAGGGTTTTCCTGACATAATCTTAAAGAAGCAGATTGCAGGGTTTTTTTGATGTGGCCCTGCTGCCTGCGTGCGTTGGAACACCAATCTCAAGGTTAGAAACTGAGAGCGGACTGATTGCACTACCCTGGGGCCTTGTTACTACTGGTGTTATGGTTAGTTGCCATGGGGACTCCATGTGTACAAAGTAGAATTGCGCCATCAGATTGTCAGGGCTGGGGCTTTTCTGGAACAGTTCACTGAGGCTGTCTTCTGAGGTGCCTTTTGATAGGTTTGAACCACCAGTCTTTTTGCTAAAGGTCAAGCCCTTCACCAGTGAACCACCTAGAAACTCCTTGTTACTACTGCCTTTTAATTTGTTGCTGGTGTTGTTAAGTGCTGTTCAGTTAATTCCTACCCATAGCGACCCTGTTTAGGGTTTTCAAAGAGCGGCTAGTGAGCTTGAACCACCGACTTCGCAGTTCAAACCGACTTTGCAGTCCAGCGCAGTAACCACAGCACCACACCAGGATTCCTTCTAATTTTAGAACCCAACAAACAAACAACAACAAAAACCCACCTCAAACTCACTGCCTCTCAATCAATAGAGACTCACAGCAACCCGGTAGGGCAAAGGAGAACTAGCAGTAGGGTTTTCAAGGCCATCAACCTTTCTTCCTGGAATGACTGCTGGGCTTGAACTCATGGCCTTTTAGTCAGTGCACTTAACCACTGCTTGGTTATATTCATTGCACAGTTTGTAAACTCAGTTAATAGCTCCACTGGAATCAACTCAGTGGCATTGGGTTGGTTTGGTTCAAAGTATAAACGACTGAGCTCTGGTGGTGCAGTGGTTAAGCATTTGATTGCTAACTGAAAGGTCAGAAGTTCAAACCCACCAGCCCCTCTGCAGGAGAACGTCATGGCAGTCTGCTTCTGTAAAGATTGTTGTTGTTGAGTGCCATTAAGCCAGTTCTGACTCATAGTGACCCTGTATAGGGTTTCCAAGGAGCGGCTGGTGGATTTGAACTGCTGACCTTATGGTTAGCAGTCCAGTACTTAGCCTACAGCACAACCTCAGGACTCCTATGTAAAGATTACAGCATTGGATACCCTGTGGGTAGATCTACTCTGTCTTATCGGAATCAGGATCAAATTGACAGAAACAGGTTTTGTTGTTGCTGTTTTTATGTGTGTGTGTTTAAAGTACAAGCATCCTTGTTTCAAGGAGTCCGGATGTGGAATTGCAGGTTAATGTGCTGGATTGTGAGGTCAGTTTGAACGGCAAGGTCGATGGTTCAAACTAACCAGCCTTTCCTCGGCAACCCGGTACAGATTCGCTTTGAGTCAGAACAACAACAACATCCTTGTTTCAAAGATACTCAGTACTCAGGAGGGAAATACTATATTTGACATTGTCCTTGAATTCAGATACATGCCTAACCCTGGAGCCAGATAGATTATAACACCTCCATAGTCAAACACAGTTCTAGTTCAACAGCACAATCTTTCAATATTTACATTGACTGTCATAAACAAAAACTACATATAACCTCAGACTTTGCTGCCAAATAATCAAAAATCAAACTTTTGGTTTTCAGGGTTTTTTAGAATCTGAAATTGTAGTTAAGGGTTTATAGACCAACCTCTCCTACCCTCTAAACTGCGGGGGTCTTTGTTCCTTTTTACTAGAACAGCTAAGACCTCACCGGCATTGTTGTCACTGTTGTTAGTTGCCATAGAGTTGATTTGGACTCAAGCGCTCCATGGGGCTTCCAAGGCTGTGACCCTTTTGAAGCACAATGGCAGAGCTGTCTTCCTAGGTGCTTCTGGGTGGGTTCAAACTGACAGCTTTGGCCAGTAGTTGAGTGTTTTGCCATTTGCGTTACCCAGGGACTCCTGCATTATCAACATTTTAAAAGCCAAGCAGATGTGCTTTCATTTAAGAGAGAGAAAGCAGGCCTGGACAGCTGTCCTGGCACTATCTGGCTTGGGTGTTGCTTAGCGCTGGCCTGGCTCTCGTAGCTAGTCTTGACATTCTCCCTGTGAACAGTAACAGTATCAGGGCACACCAACATCAGACAAGGCCACGCTGACCCTGATGAATCAAGACAAATACAAAATCACTTTGCATCACCTCTGAATGCAGAGAAAAATAAGATTATTATTGTCCAAACCACACAAATGATGGAACATCTCCCATTCACAATGAGTGATTGTTTCGTTACCCATCACAGCTCTTCCTCATTTTACCCATGCCACCTTTTAGGTTCATATGCATGCAAAAGCTGGACAGTGAATAAGGAAGACCACAGAAGAATCGATGCTTTTGAGTTACGGTGTTGGAAGAGAATACTGAAAGTGCCAAAGGCTGCCAAAAGAACCAATTGATCTGTTTTGGAAGAAGTGCAGCCAGAATGCTCCTTAGAGGCCAAGACGGCCAAACTCCATCTCTCATATTTTGGATATATTGTCAGGAGGGACCAGTCGCTGGAGAAGGATATCATGTTTGGTAGGATGGAGGGTCAGAGAAAAAGAGGAAGACCCCCAACGAGATGGATTGACCAAGTGGCAGTATCGATGGACTCAAGCGTGGCAACAATGATGAGGTTGGCCCAGGATCGGACAGTGTTTCGTTCTGCTGTCGCTATGGGTCGGTACCAACTCGATGGCACCTAACAACAACAACAACAACATTTCAGATAAGATTTATGAAAACACCCAACCATAGAATTGCTGATGCTTCTTGACAAGATCTCATTCAGAGCACAGTACTACTTCCTTGATCTCTCCCTCAAAATCACCATACACAAGTTCAAATACCCCTTCTTATGGAGACACCCCGTGTTTCCCCATGGCATGTGTTCTCCCTCATTGAAACAAGCCAATAAACCCAATTTTGTCCAACTACAGAGGTGCTCTGTGGTCATTCTCTGGAGGACCCTGGTAATTCCTTTCTCTAGTGTAAGGTCAGGATGATCAACCCTTATAATCTTCTCCTTTGAAAGTTCTACCACAGTTCTCAAGAAGACTAACTACTTGAAACCACATTAATTGTTATTCTGTTGCATTGTTGTAATGATTATAAGGCTAGGTGTCATTTTTTTCTTAGAACTTCAGACCTGAAAGTTTGGACCTTGATGTACACAATAGCCATCTGCCATTAGATTTGGTATCTTAACATCTAGTCATCAAAAGCCAAGCTTTAATCAAGAAAAATGCTCCCAAGATAGCTCAGAAATATGACAAACCTGGTGTGTTACAACAGAAGTATTATTATTTTCTAATGACCCTGAGGGCTGAAGTCTGAGACTCCATGTTGTATGGTGTCATGATACCCAATTTTAAAACAATGAAGTAAAAGTCAGGAGACCAGTAAAATATTCTCAATGTACCACTACCTAGCCGCACAATTCTAAGCAGTCTTTACACATACTTGGTTTAATTTTACATGTGCCATAGAAGTTAAATTAAATGATGTTGGAGATGATTTTTCACATCGAAAGTTTTATGATTCTATGAAAGGATAAGGCCACAGAGCAATAAAATGTTCTCCACAAACACTCTAAAGTGCTGTGTAGACATAAATATTTAATATGATATTTTGATGTCACTATATCATTTTTTAAAATACAAATTGATACTTTTGAAAAGGCCTGAACACAAGACTAAATCAACAAAGTATAATTATTACACGAGACCCAGATAAAGCACGGCCTTAAAATCTGGGATGTTGTTAAGTGCTGTTGAGTTGGTTCTGTCAATCTTGTGATTAGCAGTCCAGTGTTTATCCTACAGCAGCACACCAGGGCTCCAAAATTTTGCATAAAAGGTAGAAAATGTCTCTCTTAAAAACAAAACTTTCAAGCGTTATTATAAAAGGACAAGATTATCTATTTGGAAACTCACTTTGGGGGAAAAATTACAAGGGTCCTAGGATATATCTTAAACATACAAAAAATGTATATATTTTTTTAATGTTTAAATATCCTACCTATTACTATGGAATGTTTAAATATTCCCTATTACTCTGGTAGCGTAGTGGTTACGAATCGAGCTGTGAACCGCAAGGTCAACAGTTCGAAACTACCAGCTGTTCTGCAGGAGAAAGATGAGGCTTTCTGCTCCCGTAAAGATTTACAGCCTCAGAAACCCTATACAGGGTCACTATGAGTCGGAACCGACTCCACGGCACATAACAACAATAACAACAACAACAACATTACTATGGAATGTAGTAATTAACTTTATTCAGAATAGTATAACAATAGAAGAATCTACAAATATTGTAATTTCAATACTTTTTGGTAGAAGTAACACTGGGAAACAGTATTGTTCATCGGTGCTCCC
Organism: Chrysochloris asiatica; assembly: GCF_000296735.1. NCBI lineage: Eukaryota > Metazoa > Chordata > Mammalia > Afrosoricida > Chrysochloridae > Chrysochloris > Chrysochloris asiatica. The sequence continues at coordinate 1,911,202 of NW_006408908.1, forward strand.
CAACCACTCTCTGGGAGGTAGGGATTCTGATTTCAACTACCACCTTAATAAAGTATCTCAAGAGCAGAAAGTAAAGTGCATAAGATATTATTTGATTTGAGTATTCTTTTGTTGATATCTAGTTTATTATCGGAGTACTGGTATAGTGCTGAGTTAATGTGCTGGACAGCAAAGTTAGTTTGAACTGCAAAATCAGTGGTGAAAGCGCCACAGAAACCATATACAGGGTCACTATGGGTCGGAATCGGCTCATTGACACTTATCAGCAACAACAATTTATTATTAGGAGCCCTGTTGGTGCAATGATTCAGCACTTGGCAGCTAATCAAAAGGTTGGTGGTTCAAACGCACCCAGTGGCTCAGTGGGAGAAAGTTCTGGAAATCTGCTTCCATAAAGATGGCAGCCAAGAAAACATCGTGGGGCAGTTCTACTCTGTCTCATGGGGAGCTATGAGCTGAAAATCAACTCAATGGCACGTAACAACAATTACGGTTGCCAATCATCTGATCCATGAATTTGGTCATCCCCTGCATGAACCTGCCTACCAAGAAAGTGTTATATTCAATCACCAGTACAGGTTATTCTGCTACCCTTCTGCCTATGATGAATTGGTACCCTGGCTTACAAAATCATCAAAATTCAATTTCACTTAGTGCAAAGAAATTCCTAAGAACTTGCTTCAAGAAATAAAGCAGAGCTTCTGAAATTATAAAGCTGAGAATACAAGTCCCTGGGTGACCACATTCTCAATATCAACAAGTCCATAAGGCTCGGTTTAAGACAACACTTTAGTCTACTTTTGCTTCACTCATATATTTTCATATAACAAACAACTATTTTCTAAGTGCCCACTGTATGACAGACTCAACACTAGATATTTTTCTACAACGAGAGACAGAAAATGAGTTAAAATAATATTTGTTGAGCATCTGCTAGACAGCAGGCACTTGGCAGATGTTTTCCACTTGAAATCACATTTTATAGTCTCTCTTTTATACAATTATTATTCTCACTCCACAGCGTATAAAATTTTTATGATTTTTAAGATCGCTCGTATGCTTAAGACTATTGGGACCACGGTGTGATGCCTCCCAACCTAGGAGGTACATCTCCAGCAGGATAATGAATGGACAATATTCTCTTGGGATCTAAAGGGTTATCATTGGCTAATTTTTAGAAGTGTGTTGCTATACCTTTCACTTTCATTTATCCTGTTGCTGTTGTTAAGTGCTGTTGAGTTGGTTCTGACTCATAGTGACCCTATACTGGGTTTCCAAGGCTGTAAATATTTGCGGGAGCAGAAAGCCTCCTTTTTCTCCCATGGAGTGTCTGGTGGGCTTGAACTGCCAACCTTGTGGTTAAGAGTCTAGCCCTTATCCTACAGAGCCACCGCACTCCCTCATTTAGCTTGTTGTTGTTGTTAAGTGCCGTTGAGTCGGTTCCGACCCATAGCGACCCTGTACAGGGTTTCCGAGGGTGTAAATCCTTACGGGAGTAGAAAGCCTCATCTTTCTCCCGCGAAGCAGCTGGTAGTTTCGAACCGCTGACCTTAAGGTTCGCAGCCCGATTCATAACCACTACGCTACCAGAGCTTAGCATTCCACTATTTAAGATGTAGCGCAGTGGGTTACTTCTTAGGGCTCTCCTACCCATAGCCCTTGTAACTCCCACCAAACAATGTCTTCCTGCTAATCCAGTTGTGATTACTAACAGGGTTTCCTGCGCATTGACCCACATTCAGAAAGCTGTGTCACGGGAACAGCAGCAGCAGAACTGAGTGCTAGAGCAGGAGACAGAGCAGTGGGCATCCCAGCCCAGAGAGCAAGGAAAGCTGAGTGACTTTGGGCAGGAGGCATGCTTGCAGATGGGGTGCCTCTAGGCACCTAATTAGGGGAGCTAGGTTTGTTGACGCATGGAGCTAGAGTCAAGTGAGGCTGAGGCTGAGGCTTCTGGTGGAATGGTGTTCCCTGTGCTCATTTATCAGCAGCCCTGAAAGAGCTTTGTATCTATCACTGCTGAGCAGGGCAGAGACCAGGCCAAGAGACCAAGGGCCTACGGGCATGGCAGAGGAGAGGCTGTCTGAACTGGAAGAACTGTGCCATCAGCATTTCTGATCCTGAGTTGGAGCCTGTTAATTTCCCTAATAAACACCGCAGCAACATTCCGGATGTAAGTATGTCATCCAGATTCTGTGTGGCCATTGCAGTGAATTATTGAACCCAGCTGAGGAATCGAGAGTGCTGTTACAAGGATGGTTTGCTGTTCATTTTGGCATAAATACATTCAAATCATTTCCAAAAATTTTGGCCACTAAAATCTATGTGCCAGCAAATATCCTTACGATTGTTGTTGTTAAGGACCATCAAGTCAGTTCCGACTCATAGTGACCGTGTATAGAGCTTCCAAGGGGTGACTGGTGGGCTTGAACTGCTGACTTTGAGGTGAGCAGTTACATAAGGACTCCATCTTTCCATACTGGTGCTTTATTTTCATATCATCAATTCTGAAAATGAAATTTAGCACTGATTCTATCTCAAAAATGAAACAAAGTACTTCACACATATTACATCATTTAAGAACGCTGGAAATTATGCAGGTCCAGGTAATGTTCAAGGAGCTCTGGTAGCATAGTGGTTATGAATCGGGCTGCAAACCTTAAGGTCAGCAATTCAAAACTACCAGCCACTCCATCTGAGAAAGATGAGGCTTTCTGCTCCCGTGAAGATTTACAGCCTTGGAAACCCTGTACAGGGTCACTATGGGTCAGAACCGACTCGATGGCACATAACAACAACAACAACAACCCTGACATACCCTATGGGATGGAGTCCTGGTGTGGCGCTGTGGGTTAATGCTCCAGACTGCAAAGTCATTTGAACTGCAAGGTCAGTGGTTCAAGCTCACCAGCTGCTCCTCGGAAACCTTATACAGAGTCGCTATGGGTCGGAATCGACTTGGCTGCACTTAACAACAACAACCCTATGGGATATTATTGTTGTTGTCATTAAGTGCCATGGAGTTTGTTCTAACTCATGTTGTTGTTGTTGTTGTTGTTGCTAGGTGCCATCGAGTCAGTAGAACGAAACACTGCCCAATCCTGGGCCAACCCAATATAGGGTTTCCAAGGAGCAGCTGGTGAGTTTGAATCACTGACCTTGCAATTTCCAATCCAGTGCTTATCCTAACAATACCACACAAGGACTCCTGAGATATTATCAGTACCCCTATTTTAAGACAGGAGTTCTGGTGTGGTGCTATGGGTTAATGCACTGGATTGCAAGGTAGGTTTGAACAGCAAGGTCAGGGTTCAAGCTCACCAACCACTCCTCAGAAACCTTATACAGGGTCGCTATGAGTTGATACCAACTCGATGGCATTTAACAACAACACCATTTTAAGAATGGAATCCTAGTGTGACACTATAGGATAAGCACTGGACTAACTGCAGTGTCAGCAGTTCAAATCCACCAGCCACTCCTCGGAAATTATATACAGGGTCGTTATGAGTCGGAACCATTTGACAACACTTATACAGGGTCGTTATGGGTCAGGATCGACTCAACAGCACTTAACAACAACAACAATGATGAATGAGGAGTCCTAGTGTGGCGTTGTGAGTTAATGCACCAGATTGCAAAGCAGTTTGAACTGCAAGGTTGGCGGTTCAAGCTCACCAGTCACTCCTCGGAAACCCTATACAGGGTCACTCTGGGTCAGAACCAACTCGACGGCATTTAACAACAACAAATGATGAATGACTAATTTTAAGAATGATATAATTGAGGTAAATAACCTGCCCATTGAGTCTTTAATTAGGACTGAGGGATAATAGATTTGAGTTTAATTATCTTGCTCAAATTCACTAAGCACTAAGTAGTAGATAAGAGATTTGAATGCAGGTGGTCTGATTGCCAAGTAAGTCCATGCTCTTAAAATGACTCTTACCCAGATATTGCCAAATTCCTTCCCCAGCCATTACCAGTACCTTCGGGATGGTTTCAAGAAACCATTCAAAGCAGTCCCTTGAGCACCATGGAGTGCCTATCTCATAACGGGCTCAACACCAGGTGGTGAGTGTGCTGCCTGTAAATGGCTGTTTTGTCATCTGAAAAGCCTTCTGAGATGTAGAGTCCGGTTACCTTGGGGACTGTCTCTCTCCTTAGATCCCCTCATAACAGTTGGGACCAAGAAATGAATACACATTGCTAGTAAATGGTATGCAGAATACTGCACCAAAACAGGGTGTCTCTGCTAACAGCTTCCAGATTTACACTTCAGGGAAGCAGGCACTGGGAAATTTCCATTCATAGCTTATGTCGTTAAAATTGGTACTTAAAATGTCTCCTGTCTTTTGATGTGTGCAAACTCCTTCCTCCCCTCTCAAAACCAAAATTCCCCAAACTGATTAAAATTATAATGGTATACTACTGTTTTTATGTTTCTTATTAATTTTATATACTTCTTACAAAAGAGTTTCAAGTTGCAATAGAGCCCTGGAGACTTTAGCTAAGTGTGTGGTTTTTGCTAATCAAATAAATGAACCAAATTAAACTAAGCAATCTGGAACTGTTTGTTTTTGCTTTCCCCTTGGGGCACAAAAACTTGAGGGTGAGATATTGCATTTTGGTTCTTGTAGTGAAAGAGCACTGAGAAAAGAAAAATGTAAAATATTGTCCTGAGTTCAACACCATAGTTTAGAAGAGACACAGTCAGAGACACAATGGGATGATCACAATGCCCTGAGAGAATGTACACAGCAAGTGTATGGGTGGTGGCTTCACAAAGAAAACCTTCCTGGTTTTATGCCTCTAGAAAGGCAACCTGAGGTACTAAATACTAGAGGTACTCAGGTTGATGATAAACATTTGGCAAAATCCTGTAGAAACCCTACTGCTGATCTGGGAACTTCTGTGGAATGACCTAAGGTTAGATTGGCATCATTGCCCCTCTGGTGGCAAGTCATTATTATGCAAGGGTGCTTCTGAGAAAACAAATGGAAATGATTTGCACTGAAAACTCCTTGCCTTAAGCACAAATCTTGTTTTTTGTTAAGTGCCTTCAAGTCAATTTTGACTCATAGTGACCCTGCATGTGGTTTGCAAGCAGAGGCTGATGGGTTTGAACAGACAACCTTGCAGTTAGCAGTACAGTGCTTATCTTACAGTGCCACACTAGTACTCCATGTTGTTGTTGTTAATAAGAGTCTTCGAGTAAGTTTCGACTCAAAGTGACACTTTATATGGTTTCCAAGGAGTGGCTGGTGAGTTTGAACCTCTGACTTCATAATTCACACAGATGTTGTGGGCCAGTGCTTATCCTACAACGAGACACCAGGACTCCCCAGGACTCTATACAAGCTGTAAACTGAACTCCTAATGAAACAGCCAGAGAAGGAGAGAAGATATCGCTGCACTAAAATTACTAGTCTGTCATGGAAATTGCCAGGATGTAGAACTGCTTCTCTAGTGTGAGGTTTAGAAGCTTTTTGTGACAACTTTAGAGTTAGTATATAAAATCAGGTTGGTGACTAAGGTCACGTTGGGACAAGAGTCACTAATGGAAACCAATAGCTAAATTTGATCAATTTAAGATTTGAAGAAATATCTAAAATTTAGAAACGCTCACTTATTCTGCATCAACTCATTTCACACATTCATTCCTCTCTTGGCAGTCAAGTAGGAAAAGTATGATTGGATCTAGTTTATATGGGAGGAATCACTCAGAAAAAGTATTGGAATTTGCCCAGGGCCCACAGCTGATAGTGTGGTAAAATGGTACAAGAGCTCTGGCTGTTAGGTTATGTATTTCATTGTTGTTGAGTGCCATTGAGTCGGTTCCGACCCATAGCGACCCCGCAAAGGGTTTCCAAGGAGCAGCTGGTGAGCTTGAACCAGTGACTTTGCAGTTCAATTGGTTTGCTTCAAAACCATACTTCTGATGATGCAAAGGGCCCAATGTCAAGGCCAGACTATGGAGTTCAGCAAACTCTTCTCTCTCTGTGAATAAGGGAGTTAAAGCCCCACAGTAGTAAAGAAACCAAACCGACAGCTACAGTGATGATGGGTAACACAGGAACTGAAGACTAGAGATGTGAGAAGGCCGCGGATGACTGGGGTGGGCTGTAGATCATCCAGGGGACTCACTTGGTATTGCGCAGAGCTGGACTACCAGCTTTGAGGCACTGCCCAGCCTAGCAGGCGCCCCACCTGCTCAGCTCGTGCCTGCATCTCTTCCGGCTCCTCACCCCGCCCGCCCATCTCCCACTCGCCCTCGGCCGTGGTCACTCACTCACGGTCTGGGACACTTTCAACTCCTGGTTGAGCCACTGGCACAAAATCTCCGACATGGCTCAGATCGCCTTTCAGACAGCAAATCAAGGAAGTAACGCAGCGGGAAACCTGCCCGCAGGCCCGCGTCCTCCCGTTGCCCAAGGCAACCCGTTGCAAAGAAAGGGAATCTAAGCTGGAGCCAGGTGATAGGTTCTGAGAAGAGGGTACACCAGAGCCCAACGGTGGAGTCCTGAAACGATGGACTGCCCCCTGCTGGCGGGTAAGACCGGGATGTGCGCAGCCCCAAAGTCCCTGAAGGGGTGGTGGCTATAGCAGAGGGGGCAAGAAGAGAAAACTCAAGGACTAACTAAGGGTTCTTAGAAGAGCAAAAAGAACCAGAGAGGATCTTTTGATTGAAAGGGCACTTCTTTTTCCTGTTTGTCTTTTAATGAAACCCATGTACTAATGGCAGCAATTTTGTCATAGATTAACAAATTGCTAGTATAGGCCTTGTATACGGTTTCCAAAGACCGGTTGGCGGATTTGAAGCACCAGCTTTGCGGTTAGCAGTCCAGTGCTTATCCTACAAGGTCACTCCAATACCCCATATTATATATGCTGTTGTTGTTGTTAAGTGCTGTGGTCTCGGTTCCAACCCATAGCAACCCTGTATAGGGTTTCCAAGGAGTGGCTGGTGAGCTTGAACCACTGACTTTGCAGTTCAAAGCGACCTTGCAGTCCAGCGCATACACCCACAGCACCAGAGTTGTTGTTGTTGTTGTTAAGGGCTGTCGAGTTGATATATTATACAGACAATATCTGTATGTTACATATAAATCATCTTAAATGTGTAATATGTAAGGCATGCATAATATCACATATGTACATGGATACACATATATGTAGGTGTGTATGTGTGTGCATATGGTCACAAAATCAATGAATTTCTCCCAAATTCAGATACACCATATTATCATTTTTAGACTGTAGGAACATACCAGTAATGGACTAATAGAACAAATGTTCTCTGAGATTGATCCTAAATTGATCTGTATTGCCCAGATTGAATAGACATTTAGTGTCATATCTCTGTACCTTTACATTTCTAAACCCCATTCATGAGATTCCTTAATACCTGTAGTGGCTTCGCATTTTCATTTTTATCTGATTGTCCTGTTTTACTGCAAGTTGTTGTTATGTGCCGTGGAGTCAGTTCCGACTCCTAGCGACCCTGTACAGGGTTTCTGAGGCTGTAAATGTTTACGGAAGCAGAAAGCCTCATCGTTCTCCCATGGAGCAGCTGGTGGTTTCAAACTGCTGACTGTAAGAACAACAGCCTGATTCGTAACCACTACTGTACCAGACTGCCAGAGCTGACTGTAATGTCCCAATCACGCCTCAGGATAGCAGTCGGCTTTCCTCTATCTGTTTTACAGAGTGAATTTCCTGTGTGGAGCAATAGTATTTCAGGAAGCAGGAAAATATGAGAAGGATATGACCCTGATTGGAGCTATTATTTCAATACATTGTGCAAAATCCAGGTTATTTTGGTTGAGCCTGATGCTCTCAACACAGAAGAAATGGCTGCCACTGGAATTTGAATGAAAATGTATTGCCAGCAAACTGGAGGCCTGATACATTCGAAATATTTCTCAGTAGAGAGAAACATCTGTTGACCTGATATATGATAGAACAGAACATTGCCTGTTGTTGTTGTTAAGTGCCGTCAAGTCGATTTTGACCCATAGTGACCCTGTATAGGGTTTCCGAGGAGCAGCTGGTGAGCTTGAACCACTGACTTTGCAGTTCAAACAGCTTTGCAGTCTGAACGTTGTCTTGCTTTTGTTGTTACGTGCCTTCGAGTCAGTTTCCAAGGCTGTAAATCTTTACAGGAGCAGAACTCCTCATCTTTCTCCTGTGGAACAGCTGATAGTTTCGAACTGCTGACCTTAAGGTTCGCAGCCCGATTTGTAACCGCTATGCTACCAGAGCTCCTTGAACATTGCCTGGACCTGCATAATTTCCAGCATTACCGGCATTTTCAAGCTCATCATTTTAGTTATTATGCCAATCCATGTCACTGCTGGCCTTCCAGGCTGTTGTTGAGTCTCAACTTCATCACATATATGTCCTCCTCCAGAATTCGATCATATTCGATGATATGCTCAAAGCAAGCAAGTTGGATAATATTCTGTTGGGATCTGTTAGATTTTCACTGGCTAGTTTTTAGAGGCAGATTCCCTGGCCTTTCTTTCTTCTTAGCATGTCTTAGTCTGGAAACTCTCTTGAGACACGTCCTCCATGGGTGACCTTGCTGATATTTGAAATACTGGTGGTATATATTCTAGCACCAGGCACTGCCCTTGGGCTCCCAAGTCTGGTGGTATTGGAGGGATAACCTTTTGGGGCGGGAGCTGGGATTTTCAGAACACATGTTGTCATGTGTCTGTGTGTGGTAGGGGGATTTGGAAGAAGATAAATCACAGTTTCAGGGCACAGAGTGGGGATTTACTGTCAATTATACACCAGCATTTGTATGCTGAGAAAATAGTCCGAGAAGCTGGGTTATGCAAAGAGAAACATGGCATCAGGATTGAAGGAAAATGTATTAACAAGCTGTGATAGGCAGGTGATAGAACCTTGCTTGCTGGAAGTGAAGAAGACTTAAAATATTTACTGATGAAGATCAAAGACCACAGCCTTTGGATTGCATCGCAATGTAAAGAAAACAAAAATCCTGACCACTGCACCAATAAACAGCATTCTTATCAACAGAGAAAAGATTGAAGTTGTCAAGGACGTCATTCTTCTTGGATCAGCTATCAACACTCATGGAAGCAGTAGTCAAGAGATCAGATGACGTTTTGCAGTAAGCAAATCTTTTGCACAAGACCTTTCTAAAGTGTTGAAGAACAAAGATGTCATCTTGAGGATCAAGGTGCGCCTGAACCAAGCCATGGTATTTTCAATAACCTCATATGCATGTGAAAACTAGACAATGAATAAGGAAGACTGTAGAAAAATTGATGTTTTTGAGTTATGATGTTAGAGGAGAATATTGAAAGTGCCATGGGCTGCCAAAGGAACAGATCTGTGTTGGAAGAAGTGCAACCAGAGTGCTCCTTGGAGGCCAGCATGGCCAAATTTTGTCTTTCAGACTTTGGACATATTGTCAGGAGGGACCAGTTGCTGGAGAAGGATATCATGTTTGGTAAGGTGGAGCGTCAGAGAAAAAGAAGACCCCCAGCGAGGTGAATTGGCAAAGTGGCAGCATCAATGGATTCAAGTGTGGAAACAATTGTGAGGTTAGCCCAGGACTGGGCAGTGTTTCATTCTGTTGTACATAGGGTCGCTATGAGTTGGTATCGACTTAATGGCACCTAACAACAATAACAACACACACCAGCACTGACCACAATTTCTGTCTTCAGTTTTTCTGATCACAAACTTTCAACCCAAAGTTGTCCCTTTCCAGCTGAACTATGTATGGTTCAGGCAGCTTAGACAATGACTGCGGGAGGCAGTGCTTGGAAAAACCCTGAATTGGCATCAGTGCAGTTTATCTTAATTAGGTCATTGTGCTTAAAACACTGATGAGACAAAGAGGGGGTGGTGGAGCTGGGAATTCCAGAAATGTCTGTTTAGGCTTGCTCATCCCAAATCCAGACACACCTAAAAGTCCCTCCTCACATTGACTCAAGATCTGGATCCAGCTGGTTGTGGAGGGGCGTCGTGATGGGCAGGGAAGGCCCTCACAAATCTGCTTGGAATCTTGGATCCTAGGCAGATGTAGTCAGTGTGATTCTTGCGTATTCCATCTGGCGAGATCCACGTGTATAGTCACTGTTTATGTTGTTGAAAAAGCATCAAGTACCAAGTTTTTGAAGACCATGGCTTCCCATCATTACACATTCAAAATCTGAGTATTTAGCTCCTCTTTGGAAGCATCATGTCTCATCTGCATTAAAGCTCTCCATTGAACCTGCTCATAAAAATAAAAACTTAAAGGGACTGAAATCCATAATACATTCCATATTAGATCCTTACATCTAACTTCCCTTCAATTTCCTTGGCCATCCTGGTCATATTACATATGTTTCCTTAGACTAGAGTCAAAGAAACAGTCATTTCCACAATATATGTGCTCTGTGGCCAAGTTTTCATTGGTTGTTGTTGTTGAGTGCCGTCGAGTCAGTTCCAATCCATAATGACCCTATATAGGGTTTCCAAGGAGAGGATGGTGAGTTTGAACTGCCCACCTTGTGGCTCAAACTGACTTTGCAGTCCAGAGCACTAACCCACATCACCACACCATGTTTTCATTGGTAGAAAGTATAAACCAAAGTTTTGAACTAGTTCACTCTGGTTTGACCCCCCTACTGATAATATTTGCCATTCTACACCAGATATACTGTATCAAAATCTGCACTTTAAGACGCTGAGAATCTTGTTAAAACTGGATTCTGGGTCAGTCTATCTCCAGGTTCTCAGTAGAGGTTAAACCTACCTGGTATAAACTTGACACTATAGTTTAAAATCAGGTCTTTTGTTGTATTCTGTAATAAATGACGTGTCAATGATGAGAAAATGAGACTAAAGTAGTAAAAATAACTGAGTTTAACTTACTCTCAGATGCTATGCGGTTTAGAGAAATGATGCCTCAACCTCAAATTTCAAGGCTCTTACTTTGTCTCTGTCTCACTTAACCTCCCTTTAATGTTAAATTTATGATCTGTAAAGTAAATCTCATAATATTTCCCCTGCCTACCTCACAGTATTGTTGTCAGGATGAAATGAGATAATGTACATAGAGAAGATTTTTATATAAAATATACAGTACAGACATTAAAAAAAAAAAGAACCTGGATCCAACTCTGCTCATCAATAATCTTCAGCTGCACATAGAAAGGACTGCTTTCTGTAGAGTAGATATGGAAATGTGATTCCCCTAGTCACTTCTATGGAATCTGCCACCCAGTCTCCTCTTTTTCACTGAATCTTTACCAAGCATGATAATAGTAATAGTAATGTAATTGTTGGTTTGTTGTTAAGTACCATGGAGTCGGTTCCCACTCATAGTGACCCTGCACAGGGTTTCTGAGGCTGTAAATCTTTACGGGAGCAGAAAGCCTCATCTTTCTCCTGCAAAACAGCTGGTAGTTTTGAACTGCCGACCTTGAGGTTCGCAGCCCGATTCATAACCACTACGCTACCAGAGCTCCTTAGTAATGTAATAGTACTGATATTATTCCCTCTTTGTACTCCTAAGAAAGATTTGTTCATTCTTCAGGCAGTCCATGGTTTATTTATTATTCTTTGCCAACACCAACATTGACAAGTAGTGACAGATACTAAGACTTAATTTCAACCAGTAGAGTTTAGAGGATTGAAATCAATGCACCCTTTAGAGCAATCCATCATATGTGATCAAAAGGACAGCATTTTTCCAGAGATGAAGTTCAGAAGGCAGGAAGAGATAGGAAAAGAAAGACGAATGGAAAAAGTAAACACATGGTGGCAGTGGGAAGAGTGTAGTTACATTGCAGAAATTGCAATCAATGTCAAGAAATAAAATGCATATGAATTGTCCAATGGAAAACCAATTCACTCTATAAACTATAACCCAAATCCCAATAAAAAAGTTAAAGAAAAAACAGTCTTCCAGATTGCCGAGAAAATTGCTTCCCAGGAAAGACATGCAGGCTAGCACCTAACAAAAATATATTTTCTCCTGAATTTTCAAATTTAGTTGCTCTTATGTGATGGCGCATGATCAGAATTATTCATAAATAAAATGGAATAAAAATATCAGAGTTCATTTTATATGATAAGAATAAGTGTTGTTTTTTGGAACATTTTAATTTTAGTTTTATTTATGTGCATATTTTAGTTGTATGTATATGTGATTACATGTGAATGTATATATACAGGCTTCAAAAGTTCACGGAAAAAATGGAAGTAAAAGATAATGGAATTTTTCCACACTTTTTATTTTCTTAAGCTTTTATTGTTAATTGAGTGACAGTTTAAATGTAGAACATCAGTTTTACACTCATCCAATCGTATTTCATTTTATTGCAATTATTACAATCCCCTCCATGCATCATCATTCAACAGTGTTTGCTTCTATTCCCTTTGTTTTTGTTTTGATGTACACAAAAGCACTCAGGAATACATAATAATTTAAACAACCCAAGGGCACATTCTGTCAAACTGCCTCCTGGCCACCACCACACAGGATTTCTCTATCCATGAGTCTAGAGTCCTCAGATGCTCTTTCTCTCCATGTCATCATCTCTGTCTCCATCTTTGGTGTCACTATTCCGCTGGATAGGATCCCACATTCCACTCATGCTCTTCTTCTTGATGGTCCTAGGGTCCTCTGTTCCTGGAATGTAAAATTAATTACCCCCCATAAGGAGCTCTGGTAGCATAGTGGTTATGAATCAGGCTGCTAACCACAAGGTAAGCAATTCGAAACTACCAGCTGTTCCACGGGAGAAAGATGAGGCTCTGCTCCCGTAAAGATTTACAGCCTCGGAAAACCTGTACAGGGTCGTTATGAGTCAGAACCAACTTCACGGCATATAACAACAACAACAAATTTTATGTTACAAAACTTCTACCTTTATAGTTGTGGCAATCACAATTAGTCTTAACAATTACTCACTATTGAATCATAAGAATCCTATTCCTATCTCCTTTCACCAGACCCATCTAGACAAGATGAAAACTATTCAGTGGGATTCTACCTTTACCCGCACACTCTGAAACTAAATTCCCTTGTGAAAACTTGAAAGCCAGTTATTTTGTGCCTTTATAATTCCCCCACCACTACCACCACAGTGTCTAAGTTGCCTGTCCCTATAAACCCTTCCACAAACTTTTCAAACCCCCTCCTGTATATATGTATTTTAGTGTACACAAGGGAAACTTCAAAGAGTTTATGGAAAAATGGAATGGAATGGAAAGATAGTGGATTTTTTTCCAACTTCTTTTTAAAGCTCTCTTGTACCATTTAGAAGTATTTCTTATTGTGAATCATGATAAATAAAACTGGACAATCACTGCCCTAGAGGAAGTTTCTATATTATCTAGCCTCTATCCAACCTTAGAGTAAACCACAAATTGTCTTTGGTCATTCGGCTCACATTTCTCCATCAGATCCATAGTGCTGTGGGTTAATGCGCCAGACTGCAAAGCCGTTTGAACTGCAAGGTTGGCAGTTCAATTCACCAGCTGCTTCTCGGAAACCCTATATAGGGTTGCTATGGGTTAGAACTGACTCAATGACACTTCACAACAGCAACTTCTACATGTGTTTTCCTTCCTCTTTTCCAAAAAAGACAACTTCCTGTCAGCCAATCCTACTTGTCCTTTAGGGTCCACTGTGCTTCCCACATACACATACACATCTATACATCTGTACATGTTAAGTGCCATCAGGTCAGTTCCAACTCATAGTCACCCTGTATATGGTTTCTGATAGTGTAAATATTTGTAGGAGCAGAAAGCCTTATCTTTTTCTCATAGACTGACTGGTGAACTCAAACCACCAATCTTGTGGTTTGTAGTCCAGTGCTTATCCTACAGAGCCACTGCACTCGACTATATATATACATACACATATACACATATAGTCCCAACAATGAAACTTTCTAAGGAACAAAAGTATACTTCGTTGTTGTGTGCCATTGAGTCATTTCCAATACTGAGGTGTCATAGCAACCCTGTTAGGGTTTCCAAGGCTATAAAACTCTACAGGCACAGAAAGTCTCACCTTTCTTCCATGGAATAGCAGGTGGATTTGAACTGCTGACCCTGGGACTAGCAGCCAAATGTGTAATACATTATACCACTGTTGTTGTTGTTGTTGTT
>NW_006408908.1:1926334-1927380 GCF_000296735.1 Chrysochloris asiatica
TGAAAATTGAACAATGTATAAGGAAGACCATAGAAAAATTGGTGCATTTAAGTTTTGGCGTTGAAGGGGCATATTAAAAGTACCATGGACTTGCAAAAGAACTAGTCAATCTGTGTTGGTAGAAGTACAACTAGAATGCTCCTTGGAAGCCAGGATGCTCAGACTTAGGACATATAGTCAGGTGGTACCAATCCCTAGAGAAGGATATTGTATTTGGTAAAGTGGAGAGTCAGAAAAAAGAGCAAGACACCCAGTGAGATAGATTGGTATAGTGGCAACAGCAATGGGCTCAAATGTAGTAATGATTGTGGGGTTGGCACAGGACCACACAGTGTTTCACTCCTTTGTGCATAGGGTTGCTGTGAGTCAGTACCAACTCAACTTGACTCGACCAATTAACAAACAACAACAATTTTCACATGCATCTGAGGTTATTGAAAATACCACAGCTTATGTCAGGCAGACCTTACCTTAAAACTGACATCTTTGCTCATGAACACTTTAAGGAGGTCTTATGTACCAGATTTGCCTAATGCAATAGGTCCTTTATTTTCTTGACAGCTTCTTCCATGAGTGTTGATGGTTGCTCTTAACTAAATGAAGTCTTCAGTGCTGAGGATATTTGTTTTCTTTACATGGAGCTACAACCCATACCAAAGGCTGTGGTCTATGATCTTCATCAGTAAGTATTTAATTGCTCTTTGCTTTCACAAAGCAAGATTATATAGTCTGCACATTGCAGGTTGTCAATGAGCCATTCTCCAATCCTGATGGCATATTTTTCTTAATATAATCCAGCTTCTCAAATTATTTACTCAGCATACAGATTAAATAAATATGGTAAGAGAATACAACCCTAGTGCACACATCTTTCCTCGTGTTAGACTATTCAACGTTCCTTTGTTCTGTTTGCATAACTATCTCATGTTCTATGGACACATTCTTCATGAGCACAATCAAAGTTCCAGAGTACTCATTCTCGCAATTTTGCTTTGCTATGATTCAAACAGTCAAAGCCTTTGTATAGTAAATAAAATACAGATAAA
>NW_006408908.1:1940874-1941928 GCF_000296735.1 Chrysochloris asiatica
TTTCTTCCATTTGCTTTAATATCTCTAAGCTGAAGAGCACATTTTAGAGTCTCTTCTGACATCAGTTTTTGTCTGTTCCTAATATAAGTCTTGTGTTTGTTGTTGTTGTTAAATGCCATTGAATTGCTTTTGATTCATCACGACCCTGAATAAGGTTTCCAAAGAACGGCTTTTGCGTTTGAGCCACAAACCTTGTGGTTCAAATCAACCTTGTGGTCCAGTGCTTTATCCCACAGTGCCACACCAGCTATTAGCAATTTTCATAAAATGTTGATAAGTATCTGATATATGCAAGTGATTAAATTGTCAAATCCTCTAAAAGTCAAGGAGACCACACCAAGTTCCGCAAAAAAAGCAGGCAGATACGTAAGTGAAACATGAAGTTAGCTTCAGTAATGTTCTTTTTAATTTATTATCATTTCTGTTATTCATCAAATTGATAATAGGTTTGCTAAGTTTTACTTTTTCTGAAAACCATCCGGGTGTGAGAAAGCAAATTGTGATAATATTATAATGAAGATGCATCTATATTTGTTATGAAGTTTAATTTTTTTATGCCTAATTAGTCTTTGGAAAGTAGAACTGAATGTTCAAGTACTATTAATTTGATAAATCTACCAGATGGATTTCTTTTTATGTTAAATTCCTGTGAGGCTTACCAAATCATTCCTATTAAAATGCTTAGGGCATCTCCAAAGTCAAGGCAAGATTTTAACAGTTACCAGGAAATTAATGATTGCAATGTTTGCTAAAATAACCATGATGTGATGGAAAATAATTATATTAAGTTATATTGCTTTGAAAGTACTTTTATTACATCAATCAAGGTAGAATGTTTACTCTTAAAGAAGGTCCATATGGATAAATCTACTGGGGACGAATATATATAATTACATAATTTTTCAAACAAATAATGGAAAGTCTACATCAGAAAATCAAGTGCAACAAAAAATCTATATTTGCCTCTAACTGCTAGCAACTTACATATCATATTCTTCACTATATGGAGATAGATTTGTTGTTGTTGTTGTTAAGTGCCATCAAGTCGGTACCG
>NW_006408908.1:1942593-1974125 GCF_000296735.1 Chrysochloris asiatica
TTGAGTGAAAGTTTACAGGGCAGATCATCAGTTTTACATTCAACAAATCATACACCTTGTTTCATTATGATGATTATGTTGTTGTTGTGAAGTTCCGTCGAGTCGATTCCGACCCATAGCGACCCTGTATAGGGTTTCCAAGGAGCAGCTGGTGAGCTTGAACCACCAACCTTGCAGTTCAAATAACTTTGCAGTCTGGCGCATTAACCCACAGCGCCACACCAGGATTATAATTCCCTCCATATATAATCAGTTAACAGTATTTCTATTCATTTTAGCTCTTTTTTTTTTTTAAACACTCAGGCATATATAATAATTTACACCACCAAAGGGCACATTTTGCAAGTCTGCCTCCTGGCTGCCAGCTCTCAGTCCCTCTCTTCACATGAATCTAGAGCTCTCAGCTGCTCCCTTTCTCCATGTCCTCATCTCTGGTGTTTCTGCTTCTCTGGATAAGGTCCCACATTCTGCTTGTGCTCTGCTCCCTTGATGATCCTAGGGTCCTTTGTTTCTGGACTGTAAGATTAACTACTCCCCTGTTTTTACAATTGTGACAGTCACAATTAGTCATGATAACAACAACTCACTGTTGAATCATAAGAATCTAATCTCCATCTCTTTTAACCAGACCCAGCTATACAAGATGAAAACTATTCAGTGGGAGCTCTTTCTTCCCCCACATACTATTTTACTAAGCTCCCCCTTGAAACATTGTAAGTCAGTCACTTTGTGCCTTTATCACCCCTCATTTTAGGTTGTTGTTGTTATGTGCTGTGGAGACGGTTCTGACTCATAGCGACCCTGTACAGGATTTCCAAGGCTGTAAACCTTTATGGAAGCAGAAAGCCTCATCTCTCTCCTGTGGAAAAGCTGGCAGTTTCTAACTGCCTTCCGTGAAGTTAGCAGCCTGATTCATAACTACTACGCTGCCAGTGCTCCTTTAGGTAGCCAACGTCTAAGTTGCCCATCCCTATATACCCTGTGTACAGAGGGGATAGCATTGGTACCTTATGTGAAGACTCCTTCCCTCTCTGTTGGTATTTAGAGTTACTACCTCTATGAGTATAGGTCAAGTTCATCAAATTGTAGCAATTTACACTCCTTTCGTTTATCAAAAATTATTTTCTTCTTCTTTGTTTATCTTCCTCTAGTCAAGTTCTGATTATCAAGCCATGGAGACTACGTCAAATGGGTACTATCTGCAACTTTAGGTGTTCTTGTGTGACTCCTCTCACTTCATATCAGCTCTAGCCCTTTGTGGCTACATCCTTGTTCATAGGCTCAAGCATCCCCAGGTCTCACCACATTTTGGATCAACCAGCCCTTCTTCTCTCTCATCTCCAGGTCCATGGGAGTCTGTGGAACATGGTTGAACTCAGCCCATTTCTTCATTGCTACCTTTCCCCCTCTTCCATTCACCAGTAGACCAACATGAGCACCAGCCTTCTTGCATGCCTGCTCATGTGTTCCCTTTGAGTTTCAGTCTTAGAGGGGGGTTTGTCCTGAAGGAACTCGATTGCTTACCTTGATGGCTTCCCAGAGTACAACTTGCTTATTCTTGTAGTAGACAGTCTTACTACCATTTTTGTTTTGAGTTTTTCCTGATGCTCTTTCTTTGAAGATGTATCTTCTGCCACTCTAGTTGTTCCAGGCTGGTCTGCTTGTATTTTCTAGTGGGGATGTCCCACCTCAGGAGGTTCTGGATAGGGCTCAGGATTCCACCTAAGGTCCTACACATTGCAAAGGCTCCACAGGAGGCCTATTTCACTGGTAAGTTGTAGAACCCCTTTTAGGTATTCCAATCAGTTGTAGGCTGAAGATGGGCTTACAAGCTTTCTGTAATCATGTTTCCCGACATTCCTTTCAATCCAATTCAAGTTCCAATTTCACAATAGTAAGAAAGGGAAACCAATCTATATAAGGCAGTCAAGCATCTTCTTATTATTTCCCTGTTCAAACTATGCCTTGATCCTTGTATCACAGAACCTTGTTCCACTCTTGATCATGCATCACTCTGCCCCCTTAAGCCCATGCAAACCTGTCTCAGTATTCCCCTATATACCTCGTTCTTCCACCCCCCTTCTTGTGTACTGTCCTCCCCAACACCCAAACTATGATGTGTCTACCCCTACTCTGTGCTTTACTGTTGCCTCCCTCCACCTCCCCCAAACCCTCACACTCTAACCCCACTGGTAACCAACAAGTTTTTTTTTTTTTTCCCATCATAACTCTTTAGAAGTAAATTAGTCTTGTATATTGTTGTTTTTGTGTGCCGTCAAGTCAGTTGTGACACATATTTATACTGTATAGAGTTTACAAGACTGGCTGGTGGGTTTGAACTGCCAACTTTGCAGTTACCAGTCCAGTGTTTTTCTGACAGCATCACACCAGGGCTCTGTTAGCCAGTAAATGCTTCTGAAATTAAGAGACTTAGTCAGTGATGTTCCCCAGTTGTATCCCTGGTGTATAACACAATGTCTGACAATTAATAGTATGCTTCACTAAATAGAGAAAAGGGGATTTACTAAATTTACAGTTTTCAAATTTTTCTTTTTCTGATGAAATACCTCACTATTTAAAAAAATAATAATCAAGGACCTCCTATTTATTTGGAGTCCTGTAGGATAAACATTGGACTTCTAGTCACAAGGTAGGTAGTTCAAACCCGCCAGCTGCTCCTTGGAATACTACAGTGTCACTATTATTCAGACTCAATGACATTTAACATCAACAACCTGTTTATTTGTAGTATGAGAGACATGAACTACGACACCATTTGTATTTATTAACTAAATAAAATGATATTTTAAATACTCCAAAATAGAGAATGAATTTAGCATTAGATACAAAGATATAAATGGAAGCTATAACTTTTTATGCTACCTTCTTACTCAAGCCTGACATATTTGTCTTCCCATCAACAACAGAATAGAAATCAAGTTTCTTAGTGTGGCATTCAGGACCTCACAGGATCTACCTGCAATCTACCATTCATCTCTACCTACCACCACTCCTACTGCTCCTTACATGCTCTGCCATTGTATCCACCATCTGGAGTGCATTTCCTCTGCTTTCCCTGTGAGACATGTCATTGAAATCTTCCTTATCTTCCAACATCTGGAACAAATGCTAGCTCTCCCATATGTATTTCTTTTGTTTTCATATGTACTCTTTGTTGTGGTTATATGATTTTTTTGTGTACATCTTTTTTCAGCTGCTTACTATATTATGCCTGTAATTATCATTATTTGTGTCTGCACTAATTATTATTACTAGATTAAAAGAGCCTTTATGGTATGGACTATGTGTTATTCACTTTGTGCCCCCCATTAATGACCAAAACAATGTTTTGCATAAGGAATAACTGAGCGAAGTCCAATGGGTTTCTTGTTAAGTGCTGTCTAGTTGGTTCCAACCCATAGTGACCCTGTATAGGGTTTTCAAAGAGCAGCTGGTGCAGTTGAATCATCGACCTTGAGGTTCAAACTTACTTTGCAGTCTAGTGCATTAACCCACAGCATCATACCAGGACTCCACTTTTTAACTAGGGGACCAAGCCCTGGCACTGTTGGCACAATTTCATACTTTGAGGCTGGTAAAAAGTTGGTGATGTTGTTTCAGACCCTTAGGGAAAAGCTTCAGGAAATATCCTGGATTATACATAAGTCAAAGGAGCACTGGCTACAAGTTGGACTGCTAACTTCAAGGGCAGCAGTTCAAATCTGCCAACTACTCCACGGGAGAAAGATGAGAAGTAGGAATTTACAGCCTCAGAAACCCTGTACAGGATCTCTATGAATCAGAACTGACTCCACAACACACCATCACCACCACCACCACTACGATGCCTGAATCAAGTTGCCCTGGCTGGTGCAGTAGTTTAAGAACCTGGCTGTTAATTGAAAAGCTCAGTGGAAGAAAGACCAGGTGATTTGTTCCAGTCAAGACCACTGTCTATGGGAGCAACTCTATTCTGTAGACTGGGGTTGTTATGAGTTGAAAATTAGTTAGAAAGCATCTAACAACAACATGTACAAATTGATGTAGAAGGAATTTTAACAGGAGCAACCATCGAGAGAAAAGTATCATGCAGAAGGAAAGGACTTTTAAAAACATGCATTTATTCAATTTAACCAGTTTCACTAGTCCATGCTCACCACTGTCTTTTTCAGCTTCCATAACTGCCTCCTTTTAAGGTAACTCAGAGAGAGATTGGAGGAATTCAGTTTTACTGAAGAAATTCTTACACTTGATGTGTAAGATGGCTCATCAGAATCAAGTTGGATGAGTGTATGTAGAAAGTGTGACATCAGACTCCTGATTTTCAGTGTGCTAAAGCTGTAGATTTCAGGGTCCCAACCCTAGAGATTCAGATGAAATAGACATCAGGGCCTTGGAGTATGTGTTTTAACCAAGATTCTGATGTTCTGGTCTGGTTTAATAATGAACTCACAGATAAAGTTGAGATTCTTAAATCCTGTTAGTTAACTGTTTTCCATTCACCTCAGTAATCCTATCTCTGCAGTGGTTACATCTTTTCTATCTTCTCCATCACATGCTTTCCAAAGTAAAATGTGGCCACTGTTTTGACTACTATTACTTGCCATCCAGTCAACACCGTCTCTTGGTACTCATGGTGACCCCATGCCTAACACAGTGAAAGCTGCCTGCTTCTTCACCTTCTCCAAGATGAATGGGGAATCAGGCTCTTGTGGTCCATAGGGTTTTCAGTGGCTAGTTTCAGGAAGTTGATCACCAGGCCTTATATATTTATTGTTGTATGTGCCGTGGAGTCAGTTCTGACTCATAATGACCCTGAACAGGGTTTCAGAGGCAGTAAATCTTTACAGGAGCAGAAAGCCTCATCTTTCTCCCGCGGAACAGCTAGTAGTTTCAAACTTGTGGTTCGCAGCCCGATTCATAACCACTATGCTACCAGAGCTCCTTAGTCTATCTTAATCTGGAAGCTCCATTGAACCCTATTTAACAACACACAATCTTTTCTACTGACAGCTGCACAGGAAGTCCTTAACCTGGATCTTGCAAAAGTGGTATGAATTCTATCAGTGAATCTTTGTTCCAACTAAGGGACTGTTTCTCTTCTCCAAATGGTGACATTTGTACCGAGGAAAACAAGGTCATCAAAGAAGTGACAACCTTGGCCTCAAAGTAATTCTTGGCTTTGCAACCTGATGTGTTTGAAACTGGAGCTCATCAGGAGAGGAACCTGGGTCACCCGTGACCTGAGGCTTATCCACATCGTAAACCTGCTTTTGAATCAGCATCATTGCCTATGCCTATGAGTTTAATTATCCTTGAATAGACGGGGAAGGATAGAGAAGAACATTTCAAAAGATATCAAAACCATCTTCCATAATGATCAGGTTGTTTTGACAGTAATTGGAGGAAAAGAAATTAGAAATAATTAAGCTTTTATCTCAGGAAAGAAGCAAAATGCACTGAAAGAAAAGAAGCCCTTTCACTATTGCAAATACCTAGGAATACAGAATTTGGGTCAAGTGGTTTTAAGCAGTGGTGGTGGTCATGTTTGAGTGCCGTGGAGTGCATTCTGGCTCATAGCGATCCTGCAAAGGGATTCTGAGGCTATAAATCTTTACAGGAGTGGAAAGCCTCATCTTTCTCCAGTGGAACTGTTGGTAGATTTGAATAGTTGACCTTGCAGCAAGCAACTCAACTCATAACCCACTACACTACCAGAGTGCCTTGGTCACAAGCAGTAGTCATTTAAAAACAACAACAAAACTATCGGTATCTATATAGCATTGACATCTTCCAATTGATTCAGGTCAACCAGTCATTCTGATGCTGTCAGCTTTATGGCAAAAAGCATTTGCTGTTGTTGTTAACTACCATGGAGTTGGTTCCAACTCACTGTGACCCTGCACAGGGTTTCTGAGGCTGTAAATCTTTATGGGAGCAAAACATTTCATCTTTTTCTCACAGAACGGCTGGTAGTTTCAAACTGCTGACCTTAAGGTCAGCAGCACGATTCGTAATCACTACGCTACCAGTGTTCCTTTAGCATTTAGCATCTAGGCTGCAAATAATTAGAAGATAAAGTTTGTGGATGTGCCATGACCCTTCTTATATGACTCTCTTGAAGAGTTTTGCCAGATTGATATTGCAAGTCCCATTGAAGTGCTTTCTTGAAAAAATGTCCACTTAGAACCCCCAATTGCCATGGTAGTGAGCGTGCTGAAAAATTGGACATGTTGATTGTAAAAGCTTTTATAACTGATCTGAGGATCATTACAAGTTATCATATCAGCACATATAAATAGTTCACTGACCCTGAAGTCCACAAGCAGAAATGGGTAGCATTTCCGTATCAGTGTCAACATTGTTGTTGTTAAGTGCTTGGGTCAATTCCAACTCATAGTGACTCTGTATAGGGTTTCCGAGGAGCGGCTGGTGAGTCTGAACTGCTGACCATGTGGTTTAAACTGAACTGGTAGTCCAGTGCTTATCCTACAGAGCCACACAAACAACAGTAGAAAAATAATAAATAGTGCATGGCCTCTTAAATATGACACCTCTTTACTCAGTTCAGATGAATAAATAATGTCAAAAGGAATACTGAGATTATTAGCTAATGCTGAATTGACCCTATTAGCATTATGATTTTTAGGGCAAACTTGTTGTTGCTGTTAGCGTAGTGGTTACGAATCGGGCTGCGAACCTTAAGGTCAGCGGTTCGAAACTACCAGCCGCTCCGCGGGAGAAAGATGAGGCTTTCTACTCCCGTAAGGATTTACACCCTCGGAAACCCTGTACAGGGTCGCTATGGGTCGGAACCGACTCGATGGCACTTAACAACAACAACAACAAGTCCATTTGGACTCATAGTGACCCAGTGTGACAAAGTAGAACTACCTTATAGGGTTTTCTTGACAGTAATCTTTGTGAGAACTAATCACCAGATCTTTCTCCTGAGGAACTGCGGGGTGGGTTTGAATCATCAACCTTTAGGCTTAGCCGTTTGTACTACCAGGGTTCCTGATATACTCTGTAAAGCTTAAGCTCTGTTGTTGTTGTTAAGTGCCATCGAGTCGGTTCCGACCCATAGCGACCCTGAATAGGGTTTCCGAGGCTGTAAATCTTTACGGGAGCAGATCGCCTCATCTTTCTCCCACAGAGCAGCTGGTAGTTTCGAACTGCTGACCTTCCGGTTCACAGCCCGATTCGTAACCACTACGCTACCAGAGCTCCTTAAGCTCTGTAGCAACCTGACAATAAGGAGCACTGTTGTTAAGTGCCTTCAAGTTGGTTCAGACACTCACAGTGACCCCGTACAATGTTTCTGAGGGGCTGCTGGTGGGTTTGAACCGCCTACCTTGTGGTCCAAACCAACTTTGTGGTTCAGTATTTATCCTACAATGCCACACCAGGAGTCTTGTAGAAGCCATTTAAATAATTAGCCTTAATGCATCCCCAGTGGAGTTGGTGCAAAAGGTGCTACAAGTTCATAAAACTCTAGCAGGCAGCAGAAAAATAAATGAAACTGAGTATAACAGAACTAGGCAAGAAAAAAAAGACGTGCTTTCTTAGCTTGAAAGTTCTAGTATTTTATTTTGTGTTAGAATGAAACTTGTAACAACTGTCCACAAAATCTCCAGAGCTATCAGAGTGACTCTTCATTAACCGAGTTGACACAATTCAGAGCAACTTGGCAAAAACAATGCATTTTCCCCTCCATGTTTGAAAGTATGATGAAAAATGTCAAACTCGGTTGAAATGTAACTGCCACTCAAGAAGAGCACAAAACACACTTTCTATGTATTTTGAAAGATTTTACTTTTTCTCTTTTTTTTAACTGAAATGTCTGTCTTCCCAATATAAACCGTTTGGGGCATCAGTCAACTGTCATGGTAGGTAAACAATATGGACTCCTGGTGTGGTGCTATAGGATAAACACTGACCTGTGAACCAAAAGGTTGGTGGTTCTAACCCAACAGCTGCTCCTCGAAAACTTATAACAGGGTGTTATAAGTCAGAAACAACTTGAAAGCACTTAACAACAACAACAACAAACAATATCTGTGGAGAATCCTCACATTCACTTTAAAAAAAAAAATTGTATTGTGATTTGGGTGCAAGTTTGCTGAGTGAATTTATTTTCCTTTCAATGATTCATAAACAATTTGCTTTGTGACATTAATTTTAATCCCTACAATGTAATAATACTCTTCCCACTTTCTCCCCAAAGATTTTTGTTTTTTTTTTAAGTTTTTATTGTGAATTGAGTGATAGTTTACATGGGAGGACATCAGCTTTTCATTCATCCTATCGTATTTCCTTTCATTGCAATAATTACAATCCCCTTCATGCATCATCAAACAACAAAAGGGTAGACCCTGAAAGCCTGCCCAATCCCCCACCACGCCACCAGCTGTCAGCGCACAGCCCCTCTTCCTCCCTGAGTCCAGAGTCCCCAGCTGCTCTATCTCTCCATGTCATCATCTCTGTCTCCATCTCTGGCATCACTGCTTTACTGGAAAGGGTCCGGCACTCTGTTCTTCCTCAGATTCACTTTTGTGGATTTGTAGGCTATCATAGAATATTTCTGCCCAGATATCCTGTTAGGACCTCTGGTAGCATATAGATAATTCATTGGACTGCTAACCACAGATCAGCAATTTGAGTCTAACAGGTGCTCTGTGGGAGAAAGATGAGGCTTTCTGCTCTTGTAAAGATTTACTGTTTCAGAAACCCTTTACAGGGTAGCTGAGTCAGAATCAACTCAAGGCACACAACCACTACAATTCTGTTAGGACCTAGACTTAATCTTCTATCAGTAAATCTGAGAAGAAGACCTCTCCCTTCAGATGGAGCACTTTGTCTTCTTCCTGAAGTTAGCATCCTCCTTCTATGTTCTCTAACTCAATAAATGGCCTCATCATGTAGCTGGTATCTAACTCAGAAGCCTCAGATCATCTCAGGCACAGTTTCTTCAGTCCTTATGTTCAACCTTAGCTAAGTCCTAGTGACAAAACTTTTCTATCCATCCTCTTTTCTCCACCTCTACTTATTCAGTGGACTTCTTCTGTGGTGCTGTAGGATCCAGTCTGGACTGTGAACCACATGTTCTGGCAGCTCAAATTCACCAGCTACTCATCCGAAACTCTATACAGGGTCACTGTGAGTTGGAACCCACTCAACAGCACTGAACAACAACAAACTTATTTGGTGTTGCTTAAGATATTCAATCGATTTTGTTTGAAGTGTAATAGCCTTAAAGTTGGGTTTCTTGTTCCAATGTGACTCCTCTCCAATCCATTATTTACAGTATAGATTACAGAAGGTGATTGTCCTAAAATACTAGTCTCACTGTATTACATAGAGCTACAAGACTTTGAATGACTACTGGTTGTCTACAGTAAAGTATAGTGAATGTATAATAAGTTCTTTTTAATCAGCCAATCCCCTAAAACCAAACCCACTGCCATTGAGTTGATTCTGACTAAGTAGCCCTATATTGGGTTTCAGAGACTATATATCTTTATAGGAGCAGATGGCCTTATCTTTCTCCCATGGAATGGCTGGTGGGTTTGAACCTCTGCCTTTGCAGTCAGCAACCCAATGCCTAACCCACATATAGCATCACCATGGCTTCTTGTATGTTGAATTGTTTCAAAATGCATCTGTATAAGTGAAGTTCCTCTCTACTTATAAGACAAGTATTTACTGTGTTTCTATTGCTTTTCAGATGCTTTGTTACATGTGGAAGATGTATGCTCACTATTCCTTTACTGTGTTAGATTAAGGAACTACTGTAATTCATGATAAAAACAAATGCTGTTTTGGGTGCTGATGAGTCCATTGTGACTTATAGTAACTCCTTGTGACAGAGTAGAACTGTTTCATAGATTTTTTGTTTTTTTTTTAGCTGTAATGTTTAGGGATGCAGATCACTAGGACTTTGTATCATAGAGTTTCTGGTTGAGTTCAAAGCATCAACCTTTGGGTTAGCAGCCAAGTGCTTACCCATCATGCCACCAGGACTCCTTGGCATGAATTATATTTGTAGAATGCAAGCATCCTGGAGAGTTTAGTTGCAAGGATTAAGTGTGCATCATTTATGTCAGATTTCTTGTATTAAAATTCAGACTTTACCATTTACTAACTTTACAACTTTGGAGACGTTCCTTGAGTTCTCTAATGTTCAATTTCCTTTGTAAAATGAAAAGTATAGTACCTATAAGGTTATCCAACCCATAAGGTTGTTGTAGGAATTGAATAAGTAAATGGAGTAAAATAACTTAGATATATATGAGGGTGAGTTAAAAATAATCTGCATTCCAGTTATATTGAAGCATCCATCCACGTCCACAACATTGAGCGTGCACTTGAAATGATTCTGTACAGTAGCTGAGTGACAGTGGATTAGGTGGCAAATCAGTCATGACTCTGCCTATGAAATCATCCATAACAGACTTGGATTTTGATAAGTTTTGTGAGATGGGTACAGAAACAACTCACAGAAGAGTATAAACCAAAGTGTTTGGCCATCTGCAAACAGAATTTGGACCAATATTCAAAGGAAGATAAACATTCCTTTAAAAAAAAAAAATCATTTCTGGTGATGAGACATGGAAGGTAAAAGTTTCTTAAAAAAGGAATCATTATTGTCGATGAAACATGGATTCTTCACTATGAGCCTGAGAGTAAACAACAGAGTATAGAATGGAAACATTCTCAGTTGCTGACCAAGAAAAAGCTCAAAAATCAGTCATCAGTTGGAAAATTGATGATTCCAGTTCTCTAGGATTCTCAAGGGCCAGTATTGGAACACCATCAGGAAAAAGTTCAACAATCAACAGTGCTCACTACAGTGTCTATCATCCAAAGGCTTTGTGATTTTGCATGATGATGCATGTTCACACACCTATGCCCACACAGATTGAATAAGTTTTTTGAAAGAATATATCCCAGATGCACATCTTTCCTGATTTTAAACCGTTCAGTGTCCTCTTGTTCTGTTCAAGACATTGTCTCTTTATCTATGTACAGATTCCTCATGAGCACAATCAAATGTTCTGGAATACACGCTCCTTGCAATGTTATCCATAGCTTGTCATGATCCACACAGTTGAGAGACTTTGCATAGCCAATGAAACACAAGGAAACATCTTTCTTGTGTACTCTGCTTTCAGTCAAGATCCACCTGATGTCAGCAATGATATCCCTGCTTTCATATTTTCTTCTGAATCTAGCTTCAGTTTCTGGTGACACACCATTGCAGCCATTTTCAATTATCTTCAAAACTTTTTTCTTGCATGCAATACTAATTATATTGTATTGATGATTTCTGCATTGCATATTACATTGGGTTACCTCTCTTTGCAATGGTCACATATATGGATCTCTTCAATCAGTTGGCCAAGTTGCTGTATTCCAAATTTTTGGCATCCAGTGTTTCATCAGTTTATTGGAAGATTTCAATTTGTATTCTGTCAATTCCTGAAGCCTTGTTTTTTGCCATCTGTCAATTTCTTTAGCCTTGTTTTTATCCAGTACCTTCAGTGTAAGTTGGACGTCTTCCTTCAATACCATTGTTTCTAAATCATATGCTACTTTTTGAAATGGTTGAACATTAACCATTTCTTTTAGGGACAGTGACTCTGTGTATTCCTTCTATATTATTTTGATACTTTCTGCATCATTCAACAGTTTGCCAAGTTGAGGCTTGCATTTTTTCTTGAGATTTGTTGAACACATTCTTCCCTTTTGGTTTTCTAACTTCAGGTCTTGGCACATTTCATTATAATATTGACTTGATCTGTATAATATAGTCTCCTTGAGCTGCTGTTTGAAATTTTCTGTTCAACTTTTTTACTTTCTTATTTCTTCCATTTGCTTTAACATCCCTGTGCTGGAGAGCAAGTTTTAGAGACTCTCCGAAATCCATTTTTGTTTTTTCTTTCTTTCTCGTCTTTTTGATGATCTTTAGCTTTCTTCCTTTATGACATTCTTTATTCCATCCCACAGTTATTCTGGTCTTTGATCATTAGTGGCTAGTGTATCAAATTTGTTTTTGAGGTAGTCTGTAAGTTCAGGTGGGATATGTTCAAGGTCACATTTGTGCCGTATGGACTTATTTTCATTTTCTTCAGCTTCAACCTGAGCTCATATGAGGGCAATTGATGATCTGTTCCCTAACTGTTACTTGGCCTTGTTTAGTCTGATGACACTGAGATTTTCCACCTTTTCTTCCCACAAATGTAGCCAATTTGATTCCCGTGTATTCCATCTGCACAATCACTTTTTAATGTTGTTTAAAGAGGTATTTGCAATGAATAAGTCATTGGTCTTGCAAAATTCTATCATGCGATCTCCAGCATCGTTCTATCATCAAGATCATATTTTCTGACTACTGACCCTTCCTCTTTGTTTATAACATTTGCATTCCACTCACCAGTAATGGTCACTGTATCTTGATTGCATGTTTGATCAATTTCAAACTGAACAAGTTGATAGAATTCTTCAAATTCAATATCACTGGTTTTAGTGTTTGATGTGTAAAACTGAATAGTTGTTGTAATAACTAGACTTTCTTATAGGCATATGGATATTATCCCATCATCAAGAAACATTGTATTTCAAGATATAGCTTGAAGTGTTCTTTTTGATAATGAATGCTGTGACATTCCTCTTGAATTTGTCATTCCCAACATAGTAAACCATGTGACTATCAGATCCAAAATTACCAATTCCAGTTCATTTCAGCTCATTAATTTCTAGATATTGACCTTTATATGTTATATTTCATTTTGACAACTTCCAATTTTCCTAGATTCATACTTTGTATATTCCATGTTCCAATTATTAATGGATGTTTGCAGCATTTTTTCCTCATTTGGTGTTGTGTCCCATCAGAAAATGAAGGGCCTGAAATCTCTACTCCAGTCTTGTCATCACAGTGAATTCCACTTAGACGGTAACTTCCCCACTCATGATTTGAGTTCCTTCCATCCTGAGAGGTTCATCTCCTAGCATTATATGATAATATTCTGGTACTATTTATAATGTTTTCATTTTCTGTCAGTATATCTGGCAATGATCCACTACTCTGTCTTAGTCTGGAACCTAGCTGAGATCTGTCCACCATGGGTGACCCTGCTGGTATTTAAATTACTGGTGGCATAGATTCCTGAATCACAGCAACACCTAGCCACCAAAGTACATCAAACTGACAGATGGATAATAGAACATATTATTTATTCCTGTTATAATGTTTGCTTTATTTCCAAAACTAGATAAAGGGGAGATTTCAGACTTTTATTTTCAAATATTCTTCCCAAATTACATATTGCACTGGTGAGAGTCTTTATTCCAATAAATAAAATTTGCATTGGATATTATTATATTTTTACTTGTTGATACTAGTGTTTGAGATATTTTAAAAACCATTCAATATTGTATAAAAATTTATATTAGATATTTTTATATCTGCTATAGACAACCTTAAAGGAATTTACAGAATTTACTAGCATGTTATATTTCAATATTAATGTGGCTTTGTTTCTTTTCTTTCAGTTTTGGTGTGTTTATGTGTGTGTGTATACTCCATGGTAGCATGGCAAACTGAGCTAATAAATCTCACTATAAACACATACTTGTATTTGTTTTAGTTGTGAAATTAAAAAGTTCAAACTGATCACAAATCTCCTGGGATATATTTGTAAGTCTTTGAGAATCCTTGAAACAGAGAGGAGAAAAGCTTCATTAGCTTTTGCACCTGACCTTTGAAATGCCTCCAGATTTTACTAAATGACTCACATTTGCCTTTTAGCTTTCCTTTCTGGTCATTGCTCGGATCTCATATCCTGGGACCTAGTGATACACCTGGCCTTTTGGTCAATATATCCAACATATTTAATTGTTGCCCTTTGTTAGGACCATACTCATTTGCCAAAGAATGCAGTATGATTAAACTACTAAGTGTTATTCTCTCCAGAACACTTTGACCAATTATTTTTCAACTTCCTTAAGAAGTTCTTTATTTTAAGTACAAATATTTTCTCCAAGTATTGAACATATCTACTATTCATACTTCAGTGTAAATCATTTTAATCAATAAATTGTTCATTTCTAGCTTTCTACCATGATAATGTTTCTAGGTAAAAATGAATGTTTTATAGAGGCAGGAGGCTCACATAATTTAGATCCATGAGTCACTCATAGAAGAGTAATTGTCTTGGTTTTCAGAATTAACGCAGTGGGACTATTTAAACAGTTTTCATAATCTGACTACCCTGGGACAAAGAAGAGGAGATTAGTAGGCAAAGGAAAAATGTAGAAAGGTACTGAAAATATATTTTATCTACTTAGAGCCTGGGGACGTGTTTTAGAGTTTTCTTGACATGAATAGATGTGTCAATGTGTTGGGCCACTATACCCTTCTGGACCTTGATTATTTAATATGTCACAGGAGGACTTGGGTTGGGATGAAAAGTCACTAAAGTCACTCAGCACTATCATTTCTAGTACATGTGTTTGACTTCTAACTAAAAGATCAGTGGTTTGAACCCACTAGCCCCTTCTTGGAAGAAAGATGTAGCAGTGTGCTTATGCAAAGATTGTTATTATTTTGTGTTAGGTACTATTCAGTCAGTTTGGACTCATAGAAACCTCTGCACAACAGCAGATAATGCTCCCCAATCCCACGCCATCCTCACAATTGTCATCTTGAGCCAATTGTCAATTTAGCTCATTGAGGATCTTCCACATTTTTTCACTGACCCTCTACTTTGCCAAGCATGATGTCCTTTTCCAGGGACTGGACCCTCCTCTTAACAACATGTCCAAAGTACATGAGACAAAGTTTTATCATCCTCACCTTGGAAACCCTATGTAGTCATTTTGCTCTGTTCTACAGGGGCATTATGTGTCATAATGAACTCAATACCAATGGGTTTTGGTTTGTTTGTTTGGTAGTGGTAACAAATAGTCAAATTCAAAGAATATTGAGTCCTGACATGGCATTGTAGGATAGACATTGGACTGTTAACCCCATGGTTGGCAGTTCAAACCCACCAGTCACTCATTGGAAATGCTATACAAGGTCGCTATGAGTCAACACCAACTGGACAGCACTTAACCACAGTAGGCATATGGATGTTTATTGCTTGCTTTGGAACCTGAAAACTCTGACCTAACATGAATTGTATCTATATTGTGCATAAAATTATGATTACTAAGATGAGGCTTTCTGCTCCTGTAAAGATTTATAGCCTTAGAAACGCTGTACAGGGTCGCTATGGGTTGGAACCGACTTGATGGCACTTAACAACAAAAACAATTATTGTCTTTAGTAGTCATTGGAGTTGTAGTGATATTAAATTTATAGTAAAGTTGACTCTCTCTACTAGTATGTCCTTCTAGTGTGTTCATAAATAAATTGCAATAATTAAAAACAGGAAGTTTCCTCACTTCGCAACATTCATTCCTCCCTTCACAATTCTCAGAAACACAAATAACTCTCTTCTAAGGCATTTTATAGAAGTTGTAGTTGGCTGCTGAAAGTTCTTAAGGCAAATTGGCTGAGATCATACTTATTAAAATCAATGTCATGTTCACTTATTCGATGAGTTTCTGCTCTGAAAGTAAAGTAAGGCAGGCTTTTTCATTTACCTGACAAGCAGAGTAAAGTAAATCATTCTTTTTCTTTATCATGGTTAAAGAAAAAGGGACAGTGGATTTTGCTCACAACATAGGAAAGGCTTCCTTTGTTTTCGTTTACTTCTACCATACAGTAAAAAAAGATGAGAGATAGCAAGGAACCGAATCCTACAGAAAACATTTCTTCTCCCTTCTACCTGTTTTCTAAAGTAGTGATTCTCAAAAATGTTTTCCTAGGGGCTGGGGAAAGGAGACGGGGATAAGACTATTGTGTTTCAATAGTGAATAATTGCTATCAGGACTGATTGTGAGTGTTGCAAATGTAAAGGTGGACATTTTGTAACAAAAGAAGGGGAGTGGTTGATCTTATAGTCCAGGAGCAGAGGACCCTGGGACCATCATGGGAGAAGAGTGAAGTGAGGGACCCTATCCAGAGAAGCAGTGATGCCAGAGATGGAGCAGAGACAATGATGTGGAGAGATGGAATCTCTGGGGATTCTGGACTCAGGGAGGGAGAGGGGCTGTGTGCTGACAGCCAGGGACAGGCTTGCGGGGTGTACCCTTTGGTTGCTTGAATGGTTATATATTCCTGAATGCATTGGTGTACATCAGAAAACAAAAACAAAAACAAAAACACAGAGGGAATGGAAGCAAATGCTGTTGAATGCTAATGCATGGAGGGGATTATAATCATTGCAATGAAACAAAATATGATAGGATGAATGTAAAACAGATGTTCTCCCATGTAAACATGTAAACTATCACTCAATTCACAATAAAAACTTTAAAAAGAAAAAAAAGTGTTGTCCAAGATATTTGAGGCAGTGAAGTCAAACTATTTTTGAAGTCACACTAAGATTTCATTTGCATTTTTCTCCTGCCATGGAGTTTTCAAGAAGCTGCATGACATGTGGTATCACAACAGAATGAATACAGAAGGAGATAAAAGAATACATCTGTCTTCTATTAAGACAAGTGTTAAAAATAGTTGCAAAAATTCAAAACAGTGTCATTTTCTCCCAAAATGTTTGGATTTCTTAAATACACTTTTTTTTGTTGTTGTTGTTAAAAGATGTGATTTATGTTAACTTGTCATGGGGCTTATAGTTTTTTTTTTTTAATGATTTAATTAAAAACATTCTTAAAAATTCTCAGGTTTCATTTCTATTTAATAAATATTACGAGCTATAACTCAAGTTACAAATAAGCTCTTTAAAATATTTAAAAATAGGAAGAGGTTCTAACACTAATGATTTAAGAACCTTAGCTGTAGTCATTTCCTTCTGTAACTCAAAGGAGGAATTAGAAAATGGTATTGTTATTAGGTACCCTCGAGTCCACTCCAACTCATGGTAGTGGTGATGGTGTGCCATGGGGTCGTTTCTGACTCATAGCGACCATGCATAACGTTTCTGAGGCTGTAAATCTTTACAGGAGCAGATAGCATTATCTTTCTCCTATGGAATGTCCCATAGTTTTGAACTGCTGTCCTTGAGGTTAGCAACCTGACTTGTAACCGCTACACTACCAAAGTTCCTGGTTGTGTAGTTCTGTGCCAACTTCACAATCGCTATTAAGCTTGAGTACATTCTGCAGCCACTGTGCTAATTCATCTCTTTGGGGGGTCTTCCTTTTTCACCTAGCATGATGTCTTTTCTTTCCTGACAAAGTATGAGAGATGAAGTCTCATTATTCTGTATTCCAAGGAGCATTCTAGTTATATTTCTTCCAACGCAAACTTGTTTGTTATCCTAGCAGTCTATGGTAATTTTAATATTCCTCTCCAACACCATAAATAAAATGCTTCAATTCTTCAACAGTCTTCCTTATTCACTATGCAACTTTCACATGGTTTGGGTCAGGCACACTTTAGTCCTCAAGCTGACATTTTTGCTCTTGAACACTTTAAATAAAGATCTTGTGCAGCAGATTTGCCTAATGCAATATATCATTTGATTTTTGACTGCTACTTCCATGGGTGTTGAGGGTGGATCCAAGCATGAAGTCTTTGACAACTTTAATCTTTTATCTATTGATACAGATGCTGTTTATTGCTCCAGTTGTGAAGATTTTTGTTTTCTTTACATTGATGTGCAATCCATACTGAAGGCTGTGATCTTTGATCTTCATCAGTGGATATTTTAAATCCTCTTCACTTTCAGCAAGCAAGGCTTTATCATCTGCATATCAAAAGTCGTTAATGAGTCTTCCTCCAATCTGATGCCATGTTTTTCTTCATATAACCTACCTTCTCAGATTATTTGCTCAGCATAGAGATTAAATAAGTATGATGAAAAAGTACAACCCTAACACACACTTTTTTTCCTTATGGTATATTCTACTTCATATAATCCGCTTCTTAAATTATTTGTTCAGCTTACAGATTGAATATGTATAATAAAAGTATACAACACTTGTGTACACCTTTCCTGATTTTAAACCACTCTGTCTCCCATTTGTTCTGTTTGAACGACTGCTTCTTGGTCAATGTACAGGTTCCTCATAAGCATAATTAAGTGTCCCAGAATACTTATTCTCGGTAATGTGGCCCACAACTTGTTATGATCCACACATTGAAAGCCTTGGCATAGTTAATAAAGTACAGGAAAAGATCTTTCTGATATGCTCTGTTTTCAGCCAAGGTCCGTCTGACATCAGCAATGATATTCCTCATTCCACGGCCTCTTCTGTGTCCAGCTCAAACCTCTGGAAATTCCCTGTCAATGTATGGTTGTAACCACTTTTAAATTCTCTTTTGCAAAATTTTACTTGCGTGTAATGTTAATGATATTGTTCAATGATTTCTGCATTCCATTGGGTAACCTCTCTTTGAAAAGGGCATTCCAGTCAATTGGCAAGATTGCAGTCTTCTTGGCATAATTGAGTGAGTGCCTCCATTGTTGCCTCAGTTTGTTGAAAGATTTCAATTTGTATGGCCTCATTCCCATGAGTCTTGATCTTTGCCAATGCCTTTAGTGCAGCTTGGACTTCTCTCTTGAGTATAATTGGCTCTTGATCATATGCTACTTCTTGAAAAGGCTGAAAATTGACCACTTCTTTTTGGTACTTTGTGTATTCCTTCCATCTTCTTTTGATGCATTCTGTACCATTCAATATTTGGGTGACAAAATTACTGAACAAATTAAACTTGAGCAAAAGTTTTTGCTTTTGCTCAATGGATGCCACAATTGTTTTGCTTAGATCAATTGCAAGCAACAGCAGAGCTATCAATGAAAATTTTAATCAAGTTTTAACAAGATCCTGAAGTATTTCAAGGAAGAATTGTAACTGAAAATGAAACATGGCTTTACCAGTGCAATCTTGAAGACACAGTTTAATCAAAGCAATGGCAACCAAGGGATGGAAGTGGTGCAGTCAAAGCAAACACAGACCAGTCATGGCAGCAGTTTTTTGAGATATACAGTCTAATTCATCACAGTCCAACCCCAAGTTATCAAAGCTCAATAAAATGAAAAAAATGTTAGATGTTTCACAGAGACTGGGTTTCTTTCATAGGTCTGAAGGAGACTTGGCCTGTGTGAGTGACTTCCACGCTTTAAAGGTAAAAACTGCTGAATCTAGCATCTGCCCTGCTAGATATTATGAAATTAACACTACCACTTGATGGCAGTAAATTCAAATTACACAAATGTCATATAACCATTTTCTATTCATAGATCATTTCCAAATGCTGTCTTAATGTATTTGAAATATTTCAAGGTAGAAAGAAGGTGAGGAATTAATATGAAGTCATACCTCACCTCTCAACACAATGGAAATTTAATTAATAGTTGAAGAAAAGGAACTTTTATTTACTGTGGCATTTATATGAACCTATTCTTACAGTACTAAATAATCCAAAATGCTTTTGAAAGCACCTTTACTAAGTACTTTATAAATGTAAGCCTTAATTAAATGTACTTACACTCTTCACTTAGTAATCTTGTTCATAAATAGGGGCTGGCTAACACATGTTAAATTTATTATTCGCAGTTTGGCACATATTATTATAAAATAATATTGTGTGTGTGTGTGTGTGTATGTGTGTGTTTTTTACCAACAAAGAATTTAGACCATTGTGGATTCAAAATTAAATAGTGGCTATAATGTATTAAAGTCAGAAAGACATAATCCTTAATTTCCTATAATTAAATATGTCACAATAGCTAGATTTAAGGGCTGCAATGGAAATTCCTTTGTTTCTATTAAGCTTTAGATAGTTGAGGTAGGAGAAATTGTTCTCTGAAAACAAAATGCTTTTTTATTTCTCTTACCCAAATATGTGATCTGGTCAACCTCTTTAAACTTGTTATATAACTCTACAATCGCAGGGTAACCATTTGGAAAAAGTTTAGTACAGTGCACTTCACATGCAGGAATCCAATAATCTGGCAGATAATGACAATAATGGATACTTTACTTCAAGAGGAAAAGTAGAGTAGAGCAACCTTTCTACAGTTCCAAATGAATTCCTTCCTCTCTTATGTAATATTAAGGAATGTTGATGCTCTGTTCCTCTGTAAGAACAATGAGAAAAAGTTAAGCAGACTTTTTTTTTTTTTGCCAAGAGCTTAGCTTGTATTGAATATGTGTGCTTTTACTGTGACTTCACTGTTGAGAACTTGAACAGAATTTTGTATATACATTTTTAGACAGTCTCTGGCCAAAAACATAGGTGACACAAGATTATAAGTGCTATAGACATATCCTTTGATCCTTTTAAAACACAAATGCATAGTGAGCTAAATAGTACATTGTCGGTGTTCGACCTCGACATAGTTGTGTTGTTCACGAGTGTTTGGTTCATGAGGAGGGGAGATCCAGCGGCAATAGAGATAGCAAAAGAATACCCAGACAGACAGAAGAAGGGGGACAATGAGGAACCCCGAAGCCAGGGTGGATACATCACTGGTGGGCAGGCTTGGGACTACAGGCATCGTGGCCTCTGCAGGCAGCAACTCATTGCCCTGCAATCTTTACTGCATGCCCTCCAACCTGTAATGCACACCTGGGGAGGCCCGGGCCTCTGTTTTATTTAGGAGAGGAGCTTCACACCAAGCTGGGAGGGACTAAAACAGGATACAGCTAGCATCAGTAATTTTCCAGACATTCAAGTAACTTTACATCATACTTCGCTGGTTTGAATCCCAGGCCAGCAACTTGATTTCTCAGGCTCAATTACCATATCTATAGCCCCTGAGCTCGTTGGGGGAAGGTGAGAGGTAAGGACAAAAGCTAGGGCAGAGTCCTGCTGTTTCGGCTTCCTGAGCCAGGTTTTCAGGAACTTGGCTGAATAGCTAACACTTGGGAGAGATTCAGGGAGGATGGCTTTTTTGTGTGTAGAACAAAGAACTGTGAAGTAGCTAAGATGTTTTTAGTTAATCCTTTGGAGGAAGGCTTGACCTTGCAACCTTTACAGTCTTTGGCTTTAGGAAAATACCACATTTATCTGTGGATTATCAAGGGCTCCATGTATTAAATTAATACATGTAACTGAATATTAAGATGAAAAACAATTTGCTATTGACTGCCAGTGGCCTCATTTGTTCCTCAGAACCTGCAGCCTGTATAGTCTACACACGGTCTCAACAGTACATAAAAACAGAAGAAAAGTTTTTTTAAAAATCAAAGAGGTTTTGAAAAGGGGATTTTGGATGTGAACATAGTGAAGCTTCTGTTCTTCATGCCACTCAACCTGTTTCAAACACCAGTGGGCAAAAACCACAGCAGAAGTGAGCAGTTCCATGTCCATTGTTCAATCAGAATCAAATCCAACCTATTCAGTGTGATGAGTTTGCCAAACTTCAAAGTCAGAGGAATAGGCCTCCATAAGACTGTTCTCATATTGGACACCAGCTAAAAGTTTGGAGTTTCTGAGGACCACCCTCATTCAAGACTCAAGCCCACTGTCAGCAAGTCAATTCTGACTCATAGAGATCCTATATAGCATTTCTAAGAAGTCCTGGTGTGGTTGTTGTTGTTAGATGCCATTGAACTAGTACCAACCCATAGTGACCTTATGCACAGCAGAATGAAACACTGGTCGATCCTGGCTCAACCTTACTATTGTTGCCACACTTGAGTCCATTGATGCTGCCACTTTGCCAATCCATCTCATTGGGGCTCTTCCTCTTTTACTCTGACCCTCCACCTTACCAAACATGATATCCTTCTCCAGTGTCTGGTCCCTCCTGACATACGTCCAAAGTATGAGAGACGAAACTTGGCCATCCTGGCCTCCAAGGAGCACTCTGGCTGCACTTCTTCCAGCACAGATCTGTTGAGGTTCTTTTGATAGCCCACAGCATGGCACTTTCAATATTCTCCTCGAACACCATAACTCAAAAGCATTAATTCTTCTATGGTCGTCCTTAGTCACTGTCCAGCTTTCACATGCATGTGAGGTTATTGAAAATGCCATGTCTTGTGTTACACACACCTTAGTCTTTAAGCTGACATCTTTGCTCTTCAACACTTTAAAAAGGTTTTGTACAGCAGATTTGCCTAATGTAATATGTTGCTTGATTTCTTGATTGCTGTTTCCATGAGTGTTGATAGTTGATCCAAAAAGAATGAAGTCCTTGACAACTTCAATATTTTCTCTGTTGATAAGAATATTGTTTATTGGTCCAGTGTTGAGGATTTTTGTTTTCTTTACATTGAGATGCAATCCATACCAAAAGCTGTGCTCTTTGATCTTCATCAGTAAATATTTTAAGTCTTCTTCACTTTCAGCAAGCAAGGTTGTATCATCTGCATATCGCAGGTTGTTAATGAGTCTTCCCCCAATCCTGATGTCATGTTTTTCTTCATATACCCAGCTTCTCGGATTATTTGCTCAGCATACAGGTTGAATAAGTATGGTGAAAGAATACAACCTGTTGCACACCTTTCTGAATTTTAAACCATTCAGTGTTCCCATGTTCTGTTCGAACAACTGCCTCTTGGTGGGTTAATGTGCCAGACTGAAAAGTAAATTTGAACTGCCACTCCTCAGAAACTCTATACAGGGTCTTTATGGGTCAGATGGCACTTAATAACAACAAATTTTTACAGGAGCAGAAAGCTTCATCTTTTTCCTCTGGAGCAGTTGTTGGATTTGCACTACGTACCTTGTGTTTAGCTGTCTAGTGCTTATCCTATGATGCTACCATTGCTCTTTAACTTAACACTGCTGCTGCTGCTGTGTGCTGTACAGTCGGTTCAGACTGATAGTGACCCCTATTGTTGTTATTAAGTGCTATCGAGTCGTTTCTGACCCATAGTGGCCATGTATAGGGTTTCTGAGGAGTAGCTGGTGAGCTTGAACTTCCAACCTTGCAGTTCAAACGGCTTTGCAGTCTGGCACATTAACCCACAGCACCACACCAGGACTCATATAGTGACCCCTATAGGATATTTTATTCTTGAAAAGTGGCTGATGGATTTCGACTCTTGACCTTGCCTGATGTGTAACCCATAATGTGACCAGGAGTCCTTTCACTTAAGACTTTTCTTGCTGTTGTTAGGTGCCATTGAGTTGATACTGACTCATAGTGACCCTATGCACAACAGAACAAAACACTGCCCTGTCCTGGGCCAACCTCACAATTGTTGCCACACTTGACCCCATTAACGCTGCCAGTTTGCCAATCCATCTTGCTGGGGGGTCTTCCTCTTTGTCTCTGACCCTCCCCCTTACCAAACATGATATCCTTCTCCAGTGACTGCTCCTTCCTGACAATATGTCTGAAATATGAGAGACAAAATTTGGCCAACCTGGCCTTCAAGGAGCACTCTGGCTGCTCTTCTTCCAACACAGATCTGTTTGTTCTCCTGACAGTCCATGGTACGTTCAATAGTCTCCTCCAACACCATAACTGACAAGCATCAATTCTTCTATGGTCTTTCCTATTCACCATCCATCTTTGGCATGCATATGAAGTTAATGAAAATATCATACTAATATTGAATGAGGTTGTTGTTATTGTGCCATCAATTCATATTATTGTGCTTTCAAGTCAGAGCAACCCTATATGGAATTTTCAAGGAGTAGCTGGTTGGTA
This sequence comes from Chrysochloris asiatica, assembly GCF_000296735.1. Lineage (NCBI taxonomy): Eukaryota > Metazoa > Chordata > Mammalia > Afrosoricida > Chrysochloridae > Chrysochloris > Chrysochloris asiatica. The sequence continues at coordinate 1,966,281 of NW_006408908.1, forward strand.
GTTTTGAACAGTCGACCTTGCGGTTAGCAGTCCAATGATTATCGTACACTATGGTGGTGGTGGTTATGTGCTGTGGAATTAGTTCTTACTCATAGCAACCCTGCATAGGGTTTCCAAGGCTATTAATCTTTATAGGAGCAGAAAACCTCATCTTTCTCCCATGGAAACATGGGTAGTTTCTAACTGCTGACCATGAGATTAGCAGCCCGATTCATAACCACTACACTACCAGAGTAGCCTACAAATTTGGGTCCCCACCTCAAACCATCCTGAAGTTCAATAAATCACTAGAATAATTCACTAAACTCAGGAACGTTCTATATTTATGATGACAGTTGTATTACAGAAATATAACATCAATTAGAATCCATCAAAGGAAGACACATGGGCAAGGTTTTGGAGGGATCCAAATATGAAACTTCAATTTGGCCAGTATTACATCCTTCCAGTTATGATATGCGATAATACTCAAAGAGTATTACCAATGGAGAATTCCACCCCAGCCTTTGGTAGCCATAGTTTTTATTGGGACTCATTCCCATTATCCTGGTGTGGCACTGCAGGATAATTCACTGGACCACAAAGTCGGTTTGAACTACAAGGATGGTGGTTCCAATTCACCAGTCGCTCCTCAGAAACTCTATATAGGGTCACTGTGAGTCAGAACTGAACAGCACTTAACAACAACAACCACAATCACATACCACCTGGGGTCCTGGTGTGGCACTTCAGGATAAGCACTGGATCACAAAGTTAATTTTAAATGAAAGGTTGGTAGTTCAAAACTCACCAGCTGCTCCTCAGAAAACCTTTACAGGGTCGCTATGAGTCGGAACTGACTCGATGGCACTTAACAGTGACAACATCATCACATACTACCTACAGGGATGACCTTTAGTCTCCAGCTCCTCCTGGAGGTTAGATTAATGCCCTTTGATTTGAGTTCCTTTTAGAGGATGGAATTGATATGCTATGGCCAAATGTATATATGACCATTCAGGTGGCCAAAGCCCTCAGGCAAACAAAAGCATCAAGTAAGACATTTCAGGGCCCTAAAGATTACCTTCCAGTAGATGAGAGAAACAGCTAGACCTTTCTGCTAAAGGTAATTCTTCACCAAAATGAATATAAAACATTTAGCAAGGATCTGAGCATATAATGAGCACTCAGCAATGATCATAATACCATATGATTATCACTTTAGAATGCAAAGTCTCTCTCCTCAACAAGTTGTTGATGTATGCCTGTGAGTTGGTTATGACTCATAGTAACCTTGTATAAGGTTTTGAGGTTTTAAATCTTTATGGGAGCAAAAAGCCTCATCTTTCTCCCTCAGAGTGGCTACTGGTGGATTTGAAATACTGAGCTTGAGGTTAACAGTCCAATGTGTAACCAACTATGCCACCAGCATTTATTCAATAAATATTTATTGGCAGGTACTGTTTTAGGAACTGGTTCACAATGTCAAATTTCACTTGTGCTCCTGAAAGAGTCAGGGTCAAGAAAACACTCTCCCTGATCTTTGGTGTTCTAGAATAGGCCTACTGCAAAAAACTAGCTGTCCCCATATGACTTAGATTTAAGACCTGTAGATTATGTCTTTGTTTACTTATGACAAGGCCAGATGCAGAAAATGCTGGCAAGAATATAGCATAGCAGGAACTCTTATTCATTGCTGGTGGGAATGAAAAATGGTATAACCACTTTAGAAAACAGTCTAACAGTTTTTACAAAACTGTTAAGGTAAAGCTTACAGGATGATACTGCTAGACATTTAACCAGATGTATAGACAATTTGTGTCCACACAAAAACATGCACATGATTGCTTATAGCAGATTTATTCAGAATTGCCAAAATTTGGAAGCAACCAGTAAGTTCCCCAATAAGTGAATGGATAAATGAACTGTGGTACAATGGAGGCATAAAAATAAATGAGTTATCAAATCATGAAAAGACATAGGAAAACCTTAGATGAATATTGCTAAGTGAAAGAAGCCAGTATGAAAAAGCTACATACTATATGATTCCAACCAAATGGTATTTTGGAAAAAAACCAAAACTGTAGAGACAGTGAATTGATCAGTGTTTGCTTAAGAATCAGGGAAAGGGGAAAGAAATGAATAGGTGGAACACAGAGCATTTCTAGGAGAGTGAAACTATTTTCTATGATAATATAATGATGCGCACAAGACATTTTGCATTTGTCAAAACCAATGAGACTTTACAACATAAACTCAAAATTAAAACCCAAACTCTAAAGTTCATAGTGTACAGTAGGGTTCATTCTTTTTGTTGTATAATTAGACAACATAAAGAGTGAACCCTAATGCAAACTATGGGGCTTTTAGAAAATAATGATGTATCAATGCTGATCCATCAATTGTAATAAATTTATAAGAAGATCTTAATTGGAGAAATGATGTGCTTGTGGAAGAGGATACAGGGAACACTCTGTACTTGCTGCACTTTTTTTTTTTTTTATGTAAACCTAAAGCTGCTCTAAAAAATAAAGTCTATTAAAAATAATGGGATAAACATTCTAGTGTACAAATATTTCTTCACAATTTGAAATGTTGCTTTATGATAAATTCCCAGAAATAGGTCAAAGGGTATGGACATTCTCAAGACTCTTAATACTCAATTAAAACTTGTTTTCTGGGAATATTCTTTCAATTTATCCTCATATTAACCATGTATAGGACAGCTCTTTTCACTACATCTTTGTCAGTATGGAGTCTTATCGATTATAGTGCAGATTGGCAGATACTAAGATGACTCGCTGCTAACTGAAAGTTTGGTAGTTCAAACCAACAAGCTGCTTTGCAGGAGGAAGATGTGGTAGTCTGCTTCCAGAAATGTAAGCAAATGAGTAAAATTTTATACATTTCAGGACAATTTGCCCTTGTCTCTGAAATTCCATTAGAAGTGACATTAACGTTTAAAAAACATTAAAAGTAGGCATACAATTTGAACTAAAAATTTCCATTATGATTTTTTTTTCTAATCAAAACAGGGAAGTATGAGCAAAAACTAGCATTTTAGAATAGAGAGAAATACTGTTAATTGACAGTACATGGAGGAGATTATAATCATTGTAATGAAACAAAGAATATGATTTGTTGAATGTAAAAGCAATGATCTGCCCTGTAAATTGTCACTCAATTCACAATAAAACTTAAAAAAAAAAGTATTGCAGTACCTTCTACATGCTAAGCAATGAAAATAAATATTTCTCATATAATGATATTTTGAAATGTTTACAGTGTTACATTACATTTTGAAAATGTTTACAGTGTTAGAGAATAGTGAAAAATGGAAGCAACTATTCCAACATTGTAGAATTAATGAATACATTTTAAAATATCTTTAAAATAGAACATTATACATATACTAAAACATTGTAGATTCACATATAACATGGGATCTTCATGAGATATATATGTGAAAAATGAAATCGCAACTCAGTAAAGTAAGCATTTTTTTAGGGACAAGTCCCTCCTGATATCATGTGTGAAGTATGAGAGATGAAGTCTGGCCATTCTAGCTTCTAAGGAGCATTCTGGTTGTACTTCTTCCTACACAGATTTCTTTGTTCTTTTGGCACTCCATGGTACTTTTACTATTCTTCACTGATACCATAATTTATATGCATTAGTTCTGTGATATTCTTTACATTCACATGTCACACGTAGGGAATTACAATCATGAAGATAAAACAAAGTATATTATTTGTTGGATGTGGAGCTTATGATCTTGTTTGTAAACCTTGTCTCGTCTATAAACAATATACTGTAAACATATACTGCAAACATATAATATAAATCATATACTGTAAACAAAGTATATAATTTGCTGATCTTGTCTGTATACCTTCACTCAAGTCACACTAAAAGTTTCAAAATAAAATTGACAAGAGAAAAAAGCTGAACAGAAAATTTCAAAGGCCAGCTGGATGAAACAAAGTTAAGTATTGCAATGAAATATGCAAAGACATGGAGTTAGAAAACCAAACGGGAAGAATGTGCTCAGCATTTCTCAAGCTGAAAGAACTGAAAAAAAAATTCTTGCCTCAACTTGTAACACTGAAGGACTCCATACTGAAAATATTGAATGATGCATAAAACATCAAATAAGACAGAAGGAATACACAAAAAGAAGTTGTTGATGTTCAACCATTTCAAGAAGTAACATATCATAAAGAACTGATGATAACTAAGGAAGAAGTATAAGCTACACTGAAGGCATTGGAGAAAAACAAAGCTCTAGGAATTGGTGGAATACAAGTTGAAATCTTTCAATAAATTGGTGTAGCACTGGAGGTGCACACTCATCTATGCTAAAAAATTTGAAAGACATTAACTTGGCCAACCTGTTGGAAATAAATCCATATTTTGTCCATTACAAAGAGAGATTGTTGTTGTTGTTGTCAGGTGCCATCGAGTCGGAACCGACTCATAGAAACCCCATGCACAGCAGAACGAAACAATGTTAGATCCTGGGCCAACCTCACTACCGCTGCCACCCTTGAGTCCATCAATGATGCCACCTGGCTGATCCATCTCTTTGGGGGTCTTCCTCTTTTTCTCTGACCCTCCACCCTACCCAGCATGACATCGTTCTCCAACGATTGTTTTCTCCGGACAATATGTCCAAAGTAGGAGAGACGAAGCTTAGCCACCCTGGCCTCCAAGGAGCACTCTGGCTGCACTTCTTCCAAAACAGATCTATTGGTTCTTTTGGCAGTCCATGGCACTTTCAGTATTCTCCTCCAACACCAAAACTCAAAGGCATCAATTCTTCTACGATCCTCCTTATTCACTGTCCAGCTTTCGCATCCATATGAGGCTATTGAAAACACAATGGCCTGGGTCAGGCGCACCCTAGTCCTCAAGCTGACATCTCTGCTCTTCAACACTTTAAAAAGTTCCCGTGCAGCAGATTTGCCCAATGCAATACGTCGTCTGATCTCTTGACTGCTAATTCCACGAGTGTTGATAGTTGATCCAAGAAGAATGAAGTCCTTGACAACTTCAATCTTTTCTCCATTGATAAGAATGTTGTTTATTGGTCCAGTGGTGAGGATTTTTGTTTTCTTGACATTGAGATGTAATCCATATCGAAGGCTGTGCTCCTTAATCTACAAAAGTAAATGTTTCAAGTCCTCTTCACTTTCAGCGATCAAGGTTGTATCATCTGCATATCGCAGGTTGTTAATGAGTCTTCCTCCAATCCTGATGCCACGTTTTTCTTCATAGAACCCAGCTTCTCGTATTATTTGCTCAGCATACAAGTTGAATAAGTATGGTGAAAGAATACAACCCTGTCTCACACCTTTCCCAATTTTAAAACATTCAGTGTTCCCATGTTCTGTTTGAACAACTGCTTCTTGGTCTAGGTACAGATTTCTTAGAAGTACAATTAAGTGTTCTGGAATACTCATACTTCTCAATGTTGTCCATAGCTTGTCATGATCCACACAATCGAAAGCCTTTGCGTAGTCAATAAAGCACAGGTAAACATCCTTCTGATATTCTCTGCTTTCAGCCAAGATCCATCGGACATCAGCAATGATATCTCTTGTTCCACGGCCTCTTCTGAATCCAGCTTGAACCTCTGGAAGTTCTCTGTCAATGTATGATTGCAGCCGTTTCTGTATTACCTTTAGCAAAACTTTGCTCGCTTGAGATGTCAAAGAGATTGTCCGATGATTTCCGCATTCCGTTGGGTCACCTCTCTTTGGAATGGGCACAAACATTGATCTCTTCCAATCAGTCGGCCAGACAGTTGTCTTCCAAATTTCCTGGCAGAGATGAATGAGTGCCTCCTGTGCTGCCTCACTTTCCTGAAAGATTTCGATTTTTACTCCATCAATTCCTGGTGCCTTGTTCTTTGCCACTTCTTTCAATGCACTTTGGACTTCCTCTCTGAGTATCATTGGCTCTTGTTCATATGGTTGAAATGGTTGAACATTAACCATTTCCTTTTGGTACAATGACTCTGTGTATTCCTTCCATCTTTTCTTGATGCATTCTGCATCATTCAATAATTTGCCCAGTGAATCTTTCAATAACGAAAGTCGAGGCTTGAATTTTTTCTTCAGTTCCCCCAGCTTGAGAAATGCTGACCGTGTTCTTCCCTTTTGGTTTGATTACCCAACAGAATGTGGAAATCATCAAGCAATATTGTTCTGAGATGAAACTGACTCCATTGTATTTAACAAAAACAACAACGAGGAAGCTTTTATTTATACACAGCTTCACCATTCTTTATTTTTTTATATATTTCTTTACTTTTATTTGCAGAAATACCTACTTCACGTTCAACTATTCACTCATGTGAGTAAAATGTTTAAATGAATTAATTTATGGTCACTTAATATTTTTACAAAATTTATTCTTATTTTCTGGGAACATAAAATATGTCTCCATTTATCCACATCCTGAGTAGTACTTTTGTAATTTTCTTCACATTTGTCATTTGTAAGTATTATTATTGTTTCTGCATTGTTATTGACATCTTTTATATACCATTTCTGTTTATTTATTTATTTGTTTGCTGTTATTACCTACGTTGTCACATTTCAATTGGTTAACTTTGGTTTTCACTGAATTCTTTTGGATTTTCTAGGTCCATGATTATATCACCTACAAGGAAATTGTTTTCCTTTTAGTGTTGATTCTGTATTTCTTCTTCTTGTCTCAGGGTAGTGGCCGACACTGCACCATTTTCACAGATGTAACCACAGTGGGCATTAGTAGCAGGTGTGTAGCACCTAAAGACAGTATGATGACATTCTTCAAATTGGTCAATTATAAAGCAGACATTTTTCAATAGTCTGAACTCATCTTCCAAAACTGTGTGCCCTTAATTTTGTGTCTATAAAGCTATAACCACTGAACTAGAAACTTGCCAAAATTCATGAAAATTAATATTGACATCTGAAATAAAATTTTCTTCCACTATCAATTATAGTGGGCTAATGCACTGGACTGCAAGATCAATTTGAACTGCAAGATCGGTGCTTCAAGCTCTCCACCTGCTCCTCAGAAACCATGTACAGCATTGCTATGAGTCAGAACTGATTCGATGGCACTTAACAAGAACAACAAAAAACATCATTTATAGCCATATTTTTGCACTGATTTCTTTTTAGTCTCAGGAAAACAGATTTTCTATCTCATAGTAGTCATAATGTGTTGTAGTTTTTAATCATGCAGTTGTGAGCTTATGTAATGATATATATTTCCCATGATTTGTTTCATTAAACTCATTGTAGAATAAAATCTGAGAGTATGTTTTTTTTTGCTGTTTACTATTTTTATAACTACTTTACTATTAGTTAAAATTACACTTATGTTTTAAAAAATCCAAAAAAACAAGTAGAGTTTGAAATGCATTAGAATGTGTTACTCATGGAAGTCCATCCAAATAGATAGCAACTCTCTGACAGTTCTTTTTCCTGCTATTCCCTGCTCTGTGATCAAATCTGATTGTTTCAAAGGTAATGTATGCTTTTGTTACTCAATGGTCTGTTAACTAACAGCACTGATATCTCCTGGGTACTTGTTGAAAATGCGAAATCTTAAGCTCCCCTAGACTTACTGAATTTGAATCTACAGGTTAAGATATCATTAATCTTTCTGCAGTTTTAAGTTCACTACTCTTCTATTCTTTTGTTGTTTCTGTTTTGTTGAACTCTGTTTTAACCTGTCCTTGGAGGCCAGGATGGCTAAGCTTTGTCTCTCATAGTTTGGACACATTGTCCGGAAAGAACAGTTGCTGGAGAAGGATGTCATGCTGGGTAAGGTGGAGGGTCAGAGAAAAAGAGGAAGACCCCCAACGAG